>NW_022104073.1:10214-11267 GCF_000313985.2 Echinops telfairi
GTTCTTGTAATGAGGCAGGGCTTAAGCAGAAGCCCAAACTCCATCCAAGACTTTACTGTATTACCATATAAATATATGTACATAGTCTAATACCTCCATTCTTAGGATTAAATTTATTTCCATATGTACACACCTTTGTTTATACCTCTATCCATAGCTTTGCTTCCTAGATCTTTCCTCTGGTTCCTTTCCCCTTCCTCCTAGCCCACCATCATGCCCACCTCTTGTAATTCCTCTCAGCTAGATTGCTATTGCTCCAAAATCCCCAGGATATCGACGTCCTCTATATCTCTGGTTCCTTGAAGCTTCCTCACCCCTCACTATCATGACCCCAGTCTTGCCTTTCACTAGGGCCAGACTGGAACATGTACAAAGGTACAGATAAGAGTTTGTGACACACGGAATCTAAGAACAGGAATGGGCCTCACTGACCCATGGCTCTACAGGGGATAACACTAGCCCAGTCTGACCCCAGGACACAAAGGCAAAACACTAAAGAGCAGCTGGGGGAGGAGAGCCGGGAGCTCCTGAGGGAGTGCAAAGGATAGACTTTGGGGTCAGAGCATGGAACCCCACCGGACTTGACTGGAGGACACACCTAGAGGTCAAAAATCAGATCTTGATCTATTTACAGATTTTTCATTCTTTTTAAACTTTTTTCTTTTCCTTTTTTTTTTCTTTCTTTTTTTTAATTAATTTATTCTTCTCGAGGTCATTGGTTTTACTTTTTGTTGTTATCTTTGTGTTCTATTTTGTTGCTATGTCTTGCTATGCCTTGATTTTTTATGCATACTATTATCTCTGCAGATCTATCTAGATAAGATAGGCTGCATGAACAGTCTGGAGGAAAACAATGGGACTGATGGTCCAGGGGGACATGGGAGATGAGGAGGCGGGAGAAAGGAGGTGGTGTTGACCAACCCAGGGACAAGGGAGCAACAAGTGATCCAAAATTAGTGGCAAGGAGGGTGTTAGAGGCCTGGTAGGGATTCAGCAAGGGCAATGTAACTGCGATAAATTACTGAAACCCAAATGAAGGCTGAGCATGATAGT
>NW_022104073.1:13281-14265 GCF_000313985.2 Echinops telfairi
ATAGAGAATGATCTCCCAACAAGCACACATAAATTTCACAGTCGTGAGGTCTTGTTTGTTTGATTGTTTCTAACAATGGATGGGAGATGGAGGTATCCACTGTAGACTATGCTTTCTAGGTGCACCATCAGAATCAGATGTTGTCTCACCTATTAGACCCTTTCCAAAAAGGATATTGTGACTGAGGAAAGAACTCTGTATCCAAGTTTCAGAAGATCTAAGAGAATGGGTCTTAGCAATCTACACAGCCACAAAAAACATAGCTGGTGATATTAATAATGACCAACATGGTTTTAAGAGCCAAATAGGAACAAAGATTATACCCACACAAGAAACCACAACCCTTAATGAATCATGGCGTAGACATCTACAAATATAAATCTCTATGCCCACTATAAGCCAACTCGAAATCAAAAAGTAATGTCTTAACATATAGAAGGAAAATAATGAGAAATGTCTGATATAAGACTATAGGTCTCACAACCTGGTAAATGTAATTAATGACATTCATAAGGTACAATTTAAAATGGCAATTGTTTTGTCTATGTAAAATGTACCACAGTTTAAAAAAACCACCAAAAACAAACCAAAAGAGACATTGTAGACCAAGTCGATAAAATAAATGGCATTGGGTATATTAATGCTATAATTTCCATGTTCATTTTTTAATTCTATTTTAATTCAATTGTCTTTCTTTGCTAGTGCTTCTACACCAGAAATACCACAAGGGGAGGGCTTAAACAAGCAAACATTTATTTCCTCACAAATGAAAAAGCTAAATGCCTTAATTCAGTGAAATAAGTTATATGTATATATAGAGAGATATAGATATAAAGCAGTAGTTCTCAACCTTCCTAATGCCGCTACCCTTTAATACAGTTAGTCATGTTGTGGTGGCCCCCCAACCATAAAATTATTTTCATTGACCCAAAGCCCATCTGTAGGCAACTGAACATCCCCTTACAGAAGGATCTCGGGGAGGAG
>NW_022104074.1:0-2968 GCF_000313985.2 Echinops telfairi
TTTTTTCCTCAGTTAATTGTTAAAAGTTAATTTTACCATTTTTTATTATTTGTGTTTTTCTTATTAAAGTGTTGCAGCTGTCTATAGATTTTCAAGATTAGCTCATTATCTGGTCCATCATTGCAAATATGTCTTCCCCATGTGTGGATTCTCTTTTTCCTTTGATTTCTTGGCTGCTGTGCTCATAGGCATCGATTGTGGATCCACGTCAAATTAGTTTCTTGACAACTCCAGTCGTCTCCATTTATCATGTTGATTGAGCTATGAGGATTGAGCTGCGACCCACACTGCAGACAGCAGTCTTTGATTGTCATAAGCAAGCGTTTAAGTCCCCCTTGCTCTCAACACGCAGGGTGGGATCATTGGTATATCACAGCTGGTTAGTAAACCTTCCTCCAAGCCCGATGTCTATTCTTCTTCATAGAGTTCATCTTTTTGGGTTATTTGCTCAACGTGCAGATTGCATAAGTGTAGTAAAAGGAGACACCTCTGATGCACATATGTATGACTTTAAACCACGTGCTATTCCTTTGTTCTTTTCAAACAGCTGCCTTGTGGTCTGTGGATGGATTCCACACGACCACACTGAAGGGCTCTCAAATTCCCATTTTTTGTCGTGTTATCCATTGCTTGTTATGAGTGTTCCCTGCTTGCAGCCAAGATCCCTCTGACATCAGCCATGTCCCTTATCCCACGTCCTCTTCAAAATCTGATGCGGATTTCCGGCAGCGCCCTGTTAGTGAGTGAAATGCTGCAGTCATTTTAAAAATTTACCTTCATCAAAATTTATTTTCTTGTGATTTTAATGATACCGTTTCATACTTTCTGTATCCTGTTGGTTCGCCATCTTTAGAATGGGCACAAATAAGGATCCTTTCCAGTTGATTGGCCAGTTAACTGTCTTCCAAATTTCTTAGCATAGGCTAGTGAATCCGGTGCTGCCGCAGCTTGTTGAAATATTCCGATTGGTATTTTGTTAATTCCTTGACACTTATTTTTAGCTAATGACTTCAGTGTAGCTTGGGCTTCTTCCTTCAGATCATTGATTCTTGATCATCTGTTACCTCCTGAAATGATTGAATTTGACTCAGTCTTTTTGGTACAGTAACTCTGTCTTCCGTTTTCTTTGGGTGCATCATCCAATAGTTTGCCCATAGAATCCTTGAATATTCAACTTTTTAGAGCAGTTCTATGGGCATATAACTCATGGATCATACAATTCAATAGTTACATCACATCATCACCATAATCAATTTTAGAACATTTTCTTTGTTCTTTGTTCTTGTCCACATCATTATTAATTTCCCATTTCCCCCTACTTCCCCTGCCATACCTTTAAGGAACCAGTAATCCCAGTATCTATCCTGAATTTCATACACAGAAAACTATGTTTCAAATAACAAATAAAATAGATAAAATCCAAATAGAAAGGAAAGCAGAAAATATTAAAACAAGAACAAATTTAAAAGGAGATCAAATGATGTTAAATTTTAACCTAATCTGCAATAATCCACTTTGCAATCCATTCTGCATCATAGCAAGCCTGTTCACATCCCTGCTCTGTAATCAGAAGGGATTCACTAGGGGCTTAATCCGCATGTACTTCCCCTTCGCTTTTGTATTGTTTTATTTTAATTCACTATTCCACTTGAGGCATGAATTTTTTCATCAGCTCGTTCAGCTTGAGACATGCTGAGTAGGTTCTTCCTTTTGGACTTTGTAACTTTGGGTCTGAACACATTTCATCATAATACTTAACTTTGTGTTCTTGAGCTTCCCTTGGAAAGTGTTTGTTCAGTTTGTGTGCCTTATGTGGAATAGAGGCTGGAAAACTGTTTTATAAGCAGTGTTGTTTTAGAAGCCTCGTTTCTCTTATGAAACCAAGTGCCATCAAGTTGCTCCTAATTCATGGCAACCCTATCTATGCCAGAGTAGCACTGCAGTCTGCAGGGTAGTCCGTGGCTGATAACTTTTAAATAGATCAGTGGCCTTTCTTTCAAGGCATCACTGGGTGGGCTCTACCTCCAGTTTAAATGTGTAGTGAGCCAAGCACTCTAAACATTTTCAAGGCCCAAGGTCATCATTTCTCCTGTTCATTCTTCCCATTTCTCAAACCTCTAAGCATCTAGAAGGTGGAAATCAGTCTCGCTGTGGAGCCAAGTCTAGCACTCGGCTCAACCCAAAACATTTCTCTATTGATTCTTAGTAGACAATCCCTGGATTCTGTCCCTAGGACCACCGGCCTCTCTTCTTTCTCCCAGTGCCCTGAACTAAGACTTCAATCCCAATAGTCAGCATCAGTGAGACCTCCTTGAACTGCTCATAGAGCATTCATTCTATAAATGTGTACTGAGCATCTGCCAGGGGTACAGCTTGAACGTCTCCCACACAGCTCACCCCCATATTGACCTGCACACATGCATGATTTGGGTTTCATGTCTGCTGGGTACATTCGTATAATGAAAACAAAGAATTGAATTCCAAATGTATGAATTCTCTGAAGTTTGCCTTTCCCTTTGAAATATTAACATTCCTTAGAGCCTTTAAGCGGACGCTATTGTTTCTTGACCCATTGGGTCCTTCATTATTGCCCAGAGTGACTTTTGAGAAGGAATGAAGTGGTGCACAGTGTGCTCTTCTACCTGTGAGCTAAAGAAAATTAGGATTTAGTCCTGCTCTGCCAGCCCTTGATTTCCATACAGACCCAGAAGAGATCCCGCTTCATGAATCACTGGGAATTTGAGACATCACTGAACCCATTTAATCCCGTTCATTACAGAGAAGAAGAGGGAAAGCGTCTCATTCAGATAAACACTGATTCTCTTTCTCAAGGCCACTGACACACCCATTGCCCTTGCGTGCCTTACGTCTGCTGAGGTAGAGCCAACTGCTGCAGTGGGATTCCAAGCCCCTTATCTCCAGGACAACAGCCGGCCCCTCATGTCTCCCTTGCAGTGGCTGGTACAGG
>NW_022104074.1:3594-7533 GCF_000313985.2 Echinops telfairi
GAGGGCCAGCCTTTGTCAGCTGTCAGCTCTGTGGCCACTTCCTCGGTGATGAAGCCAAATGGCCCTCCCACTGTATCAGGCACCTTGGCTTCTTCGGACTCTGCTAAAGGTATCTTGCCTATTTTATGAAGGTCAGCCTCCTACAAGACACGCGGACATACAGTGACAAGAGACCTTGGGTTTCCCTCTCCATTTTATGTCCAACACGCAACACTCAGGAAATATTTGTAGAATCAATGAGTATGAACGAATGAATGAGAACTGTGAAAACAAAGGCCGATTGTGCATGTTAGTCATTTGGCAGTGCATGGTTGTCATTAATAGTGTGTTTTCTTCAAAGAGGGTTTTAGAATCACGGTGTCAACTATGGGCTCGTGAGAGCCACACGAGGAAAAGTATATGAAAGGTGTTAGTGACGTTCTAGTGCAGTAGATGAATATCAGCATTTGGTGATCACTGCTCTCCCTTTTGCCTGCCAGCACCTCAATGATCCCTGGCTCAGCCACCTCATGCAACTACTCAGGGGAGACAACTGTGCTTTCTGTTACTCAAGATGTCTCTGGTTCGACCAGTCTTATGGTCCACATAACCAAGTCACAAGCCACATGGCCATGACCCCATCACTGGAAAACCCCAGTCACTGCAGCTCTTCTTATCATGGAGCAGGCTTGTCACATGCGGCGAGTGTAGAGGGGGTTGTCCGGTTTGTACAGGACTCAGGAAAATGAGCTAGCTCCCAGGCAGCTCCCAGCAAAGGCCTCTGGGTAGCCCAAGGGTTTGGCAAGCTTATGAGAAGGTTTAGGCAAGACAGATCAACAGGTCTGGTGTTGAATGCAGTCTAGACATGAGGGTAAAAAAATGTTTTTTTTATACTACCATTGCACTCATTCTAACTCCTATCAACTCCTACATAGGACAGAATGAAACTGCTACCGAGGGTTTCTAAGCCTGTACATCCTTCTGGAAGCTGCTTCCCTTGTCTTTCCCCTGCAGACCACAGACCTTTCAGGCAGCAGTCAAATACTTAACCCACTGCCCCGTCAGCGCTCCACCAGAACTCTATCCAGATGCTCCCCATGTCGCAGTCAACTGCAGCAGGATTTTTGTCAGTACACGGAGCCACCAGGCTTTGGGGGGTGGGGCTCGTGGCAGATTAGAGATCACCTCCAATTCTTTGATCATCTCACTGATGGGCGGCGTTGGTGTCTCACTTCCATCAATCTGGCAGGCTCTGTGACAGTACTAAACATTAGAATTTGCCATCAGTGATGCTCTGCCTGCCTCTGAGCTCAAGCCTCAGGTGACTAGCAGCTTCCACATTCTTGTCTCTTGGAAATACTCTCTCTGAGGAAGTCAGGTGCTAGCTAAGAGATCTCCCTACCCTGAGACTTTCGTGCTGTGAGGAGTCCAAGTCATCGTGCAGGGACCAGGCCCTCTGGGATGAACCAAAGCGGAGGAAGGGAGAACAAGAAGCACCGAGGCTGCAGACATCTGAATAGGGTGTGGGGTGTGGGGATCAGGCTGCTGGAAACTACTACATCCGGGTATTTGTTTTACAGCCATAGGAAACTTTTGAAAGGGCAAGAAGAGAAAAGGAGTCAAGGTAGGTGAGGTTCAGGGAAGTGCAGTAGTCCAAAAAGAAGCATAAGCTATTAGTTGATGCATAGGGCTGAGTCCTAAGGAGGAGAAAGTCAAGGAGATACTTTGATGACCTGGTAGTCAGCATTCATTCTGGAAGTATGGTACACAGTTAACACACGCCAACCAGACAGTGGGGTTCAGTCCGTTGTCTTACTTTCTGACCATGCAGAGGCTTTGTCAGGACTGAGTCCAAGTTCAGGCCATCGGGACTCCAGCTTGGAGGATAGAGCAAGAATGAGCACGTGCATGAGAAGTTGTACAGAGAAATCAGAGATGGGGACAGTCTAGGGGTTCCAATCCTTTTATTAAAAAAGACCACTCCTCTTTATTGGCCCTCAGGTGTGCTGTTCATTATCACCACCACCACCACCACCACCACCACCACCATCATGACTACTATTTCTGCTGATTCTTCTAAGTGACAAGTTTCTTGAAGGTAATCATTGTGTCTGGTATCCCATTTTATTTCCTTCACGATGTAGAGCACATATGTTTTGGGGATTAATGTGATTTGTTGGCAAAATCTTTTGGTTTCCCTGCTTCTGGAAATCACTGGAGTATGTGAGACACAAGAAGGAATGGCAGACTTTGGAGATCCCAAGAGAGATGGAATTCCCAGGACCAAGTTATTCATATGAAGAGCATGCAGGAAGAAGGGCTAATGTAGTGCCCAGGGCAGGATATTAAACAGAATGAAGAAAATAAATGTGCATGTATAGCTGTGTGTGTACATTTTTTATCTGGCAGTAATCGTCATATATATATATGTGTGTGTGTGTGTGTGTGTATGTGTATGTGTATAATATATATATTTAACTAATATGTATATTTTAGTCAAAGGCAATATATATTATTAGTTATATATATTAGTTAAAGACAGGAGACTATATATATATTATATTAGTTAATATATATATACTATATATATATTACTTAAAGGCAAGAGACAAGTTCAATAGCATTCAAAAATGAATGCAAAATGAGCCATTCCAAGATTCCCGATCCTTGCCTGCCTGCTCTTCAAGGTTTGCCTTGCTACCAACCACACTGAAAATACGAGTACAGAGAGTATCATGCCAATTTTAAGTGATCAGGCTACTGGAAAAGAACTCTTTAGAAAAAGAAAGAGAGCCCTACAAAAGATCCTTGCCGACCCAGTATGGGCAGAAGAACAACATTCACCAAGCATAAATAAGAGACTGCCACATAGAACAACCTCAACCAGAGGGCAACAAAGAGAAAACAGATCCCAAGATAGCATTGGCTTAAGGATGGAAAGAACTCAAGAATGACACACACACACGCACAACAGGCTAATGAGAAAGGAAAGTAGGAAAACACCCAAAACAAAAGTTATAAGATGACATCACAGAGTCCACAGGTGAAAATAATAACCCTGAATATCAATGGCCTGAACTCAGACATTAAAAGACTGAGACTAGCAGACTGGTTTAGAAAACATAACCCATCAATCTGCTGCCTACAGGAGACACATCTCAGGGCTACAGACAAAAATAGGCTGAGAATCAAAGGCTAGAGAAAGGCATACCAAGCAAACAACAATTCAAAAAGAGCAGGAGTTGCAATCCTAATCTCAGATAAAATTGACTTCAAAGTGCAAACCATAAAAAGAGATAAGGAGGGACACGATATAATGCTCAAGGGAATGCTAGACAAAGAGCAACTAAGCATTGTAAACATATATTCCCCGAATGAGAGACCCACTGAATATGTCAACCAAACACTCCAAAAGATGAAAAAAGAAATCACAGCCTCAACAATTATACTGCATGACTTCAACACACCACTCTGAGAAAACTCAACAAGGAGGCTAGAGTTCTAAACACTATAATTAGACAATTTGACCTGATAGATATTTACAGAGCTTTTCATCCGAATACACATTCACGTTCTTCTCAGGCCCACATGGCACATATTTGAAGATAGACCACATGCTGGGGCATAAGGCAAATCTACATCAATTTAAGCACATTGATATCATACAGACCTCTCTCTCTCTGACCACTGTACCATAAGGCTGGAAATCAACAAAAGGAAGATCAAGAAAACAAGAGCAAACAATTGTAGGATGAAGAACTCTCTACTGCAAAAGAAGTGTGTACTGGCACAGATCACAGATGAAATTAGGAAATTTCTAGAAATCAACAAGACTGAGCACACAATGTACCTAAACTTATAGGACACAGAAAAGGCAGTTGTCAGAGGAAGTTTCATAGCAATACATACACACCTGAGAAAGGAAGAGAGACTCATGATTGATATGCTGTCACAAAATTT
>NW_022104074.1:13013-14194 GCF_000313985.2 Echinops telfairi
AGGGAATTATTTCCTTATGTCTGCTGGAAAGGCTCTGTAGGCTGAGGGAATCCTTCTCCTGGAGTCCCCTGTGAATATCCCTCCCATGCACGTGGGGCTGTAACCTGCACTATTGCCTCGTTTTGTTGTGTTTGGGGTTTATTTGTTGGTTTTGTTTTATTTTATTTTCAAGGGAGCAGATCTTCCTTGCAATTTTGCAAGGTCAGATAAATTAACTTTATTCATATTCATCACCAGGTCTAGTAGAAGAAAATACTATAAAACTTTGTGAGATGGTTGAATTAACTAAATTCCAAGGAACTTTTATAAATCACCATGATTGTGTCATATCTACATGTGTAATAAAATATTCACTATGTCCTATTTAAAACTACCTGCTATGAGCAATGTTTCTCTTTATTGTTTTGCAACCTTCATATGACAAAAATTAATTACCTTCTTGCATTGAACAAGACGAATGATCTGTCTTGGACACCTGAGAATACAGTTCTCATCAGGGTTTATAAACCCCACTGAAAAACTATAGAGCAAACCACCAGAAGATAATTTAAGAAAGTGGAAGAAAACTTTGGTTAGGGCATTGCGATTTGAAATAAACTTACAAAATTCTTTATAAACTTTTTAATGCTCACTAAAATAACGCAGTATATTCTGCAGCTAAGTAAGGTGGCAATTTGTAACACTTCCCCATCTGAAAGCAATAGGCACCATTGATCTAATTATCTCTTCCTTCATAAAAGCCACCCCAAATCTGAGTAGCATCAACCATTTTATTAAGATCATGGATCCTTTGGGTCAGGAATTCAGAACAGGCTCAGAGGGAGGATTCCACAGTGTCTGGCGACACAGCTAGGTAGATTTTAATGACTGGGCGCTGGACCTATCTGGAGATTTCTTCAATCACTTACTGGTCAGATGCCTGGACCAGGATGATTCAAAGCTGGAATCAGGTAAAAGCTATTCTGATAGAGCCTACATACGGCCTCCCCATATGGCTTGAGCTGCCTTACAGCCTGGCAGTCTCAGCGTATTCCGATTTCTTACATGACTCCTCGGGGTCCCAAGAACCTGTGCTCAGTGAACAATGTAGAAGCCATTTGGCTTTTAGAATGTGACCTCAGAAGTCACATAGCCTCTCTTCTACCATAATTTTTGGTTAAAGAATTCACAGTCCACCCAGA
>NW_022104075.1:0-829 GCF_000313985.2 Echinops telfairi
TATAGTCAATTTCTCCAAAAACACATAAAAATCCAGTTATGCTCATCATGATAAATGGAGAAAAGATTGATGTTGTCAAGGATTTCGTCTTGCTGGGCTCGCCAATCAATGCTCATGGGAATGGCGGTCAAGGGACCCAAGCACAGATTGCAATGGGGACGGATGGTGGACAAACCTGGTGAAGGCGTGGCGAGCATGGAGGGTATTTCGAGGACTACGGAGCAGCCCTCCTACGTGTGTGAACGGTGAACATGGAATAAGGAAGACCAGTGAGGGGTAGATGTGCCCGAACAGTGGTGCCGACAATGAATATGGAGAACACCAGGGGCCGACAGAAGGACAAACACATCCGTCTCAGAGGGAGGACCCTCAGAAAGCTCTGTAGAGGCAAGAATGGCAGCATTTTTCTCACGTCATTTAGAGACACGGTCAGGAACGACCAGTCCCTGGGAAAGGCCATCATTCTAGGTCAAGTATATGGACAGTGAAAAAGTGGACATCCCTGTGTAAGACGGATGGACATGGGGGCTGCAGTGATGCGCTCAAACCAAGAGCACAATGGGGATCTGGTGCCGACCGGGCCGAGCTTCCTTCTGTTGTACATGGGAGGACAGACTCCATAGCAGTGAGGCTGATTTCGAGTTTTTTAGCATTCTGTTGTCTGGGTAAGCTTAGATAGAGATAGAGATAGAGATAGTTGATTTGCCTGTTGATGGACATTTAAGATATATATATGTATATGTATATATTTGATTTGCCTGTTGATGGACATTTAAGATATATATATGTATATGTATATATTTGATTTGCCTGTTGATGGACATTTAAG
>NW_022104075.1:1995-3834 GCF_000313985.2 Echinops telfairi
CTCACTGTTATTGTCTGGGAGACTCTTTCTGAAACTACAAGGATCTGCTGCTCATGGACTCTTTGGTCGAAGTCATGCATGAAGTCGTCGTTCCCTCTAGTTTAATTTGGAGACGTAGTGGAGCGCTGCTATGAGTGGGCTTTCAGACCCAGACCCCCTTTCTTCAATGGCGATAAGTCTACCTAGGCTCGCTGTCTCTTTGGGGGAGGTACGCTTTTCCAGGATGTTTCTGAGTTGACGTGTGGGAGGGTGTCAGTTAAACTTTTTACGTGTGGTTTTCTGTTCTCTCTCTTTTCATGGTGCAGAAACATAAACACCGCACAGCTCCCACAAGCAGGCCAGACACCAAAGACCACTTTGTTTCTGGTTCCAGTTCATACGTTCAAAGTTTGTGGTACCATTTTTTCCCCCACAGCATTTTGTTAGCTTTATTGTTTCTTCGTGAGATGGAGTGTGTCTTGATTCAGACTTGCACATGAACAGGGTGCCCATAGCTGGATGGGGACCCTGCGTCTGCCTGAGTAGAATGGACCCCTGGGGTCTTCTGGGGTCTAGCTCTCATATTCAGGAAGCTGATGACCCTTTTCCCAGGTACCAATGTGGGGGTTCAAACCCCCATCTTCTGGTCAATTGCAGAGCAGACATCCCCCCGTGCACGCTCCCCCCCCTCCCCCCCACTCCCAGGAACCTAGGAACGGTCTAGGTATGGGCAGACAATGAAGGCTCTCCATGGAACCTGATCACCACATCTGAAACCCCTCATTCACATCATCATTGGCCTCTCCCCAAGCCCCTTTCCCGGATTAGCATTGCCTTGACTTGGAGAGAAGCAATGTTTTACATTTTTTTAAAACTTCTTAATGGCCTGCTGATGCATCCTTCATCATGATATCATTTAGTTTAAAATATGAGCATGAAGTGCAGAACTAGCTTCATAAGGAAAGAGTCATCTTGCTATGATGTGGATGAAATATCTAAGGAAAACATGTTGACTAGCAAACTTGAAGCCTGGCTCCAGCTTCCTGGGGATCTGCTGGAGGCTCCTGCGCATTCTGGGAGGCTGAAGGCCCAGCGCCTTCCTAACTCTGGCTGCTGTGACGCTGAGTTCAGAAGAGGAGACGTGTGCTTTAGCTGTAACAAGGGGAACTGCACACCCCCCAAAGCATCAGTGTTCACATGAACGGCTCAAGGACATTGCTCGTGTTTCTCATGTTGGACCACTGTTACCACGCTCCTTTTCCAAAGCATTGCCCAGCCAATGAAGTGAGCTCAATACCCTCCAAGTAAAACTCCACCTTCCCCCTTTGCTTCCACCCAGCCCACCATTAATCATTGGGGGATGATGTCAGCTAGACACCCTGGCAAGGGGTGGAGTCAAACCTGTCAATCAAGTCACAGCCTGATGGCACCTTCTTGATGTCATAAGTCTTGTATAAAAGCAACATGAACAAAGGTGATCTCTCTCTCTCTCTCTCTCTCTCTCGTTCTCCTACCCCCCCCCGCCCTGCCCCCCACTTGCCTTCTTGCCTGATGAGACCCTGAGAGCTGTCGGCACCCTGCCATGTTCCCAAGGCCCTTGGGCCCACGTGACTCTGCACCCACTGGCCTGTGATTTTCCTGTTCACCTTCTGGTGCCCCAGCCTGCAGCTATGTGAGCGAGTCTGAAGAGGGACGTGTGGACTGGCCAGAGTTGGACTGGGCTGGGGCTCCTTCTGGATACAAAATTAGATCTTGCTATAAAGCTCTTTCTTGTTCCTAGATGATCCACTGGACTTGTTTCTCCAGACAACCCAGCCTCACACACGATTAACTTGCTGCTTTCATACAAGTGGGATCACA
>NW_022104075.1:4583-5805 GCF_000313985.2 Echinops telfairi
TCCCCTTCTTCTTCTACCCATCCTTCTCTTCCCCTCCCCTTCCTCCTCCCCCAGTTCTCCCTCCTGCTCCTCCTCCGATTTTCTCTTCTGTAACTTCCACTGCCTGCATGCTGGAAATTCTGCACACATCTTCTGATGTGCTTATTTCTTTCTGTTTTCATCTTTTTGGCTTTATCTTCGCTAACTTTTTTTTTTTAAGTGTGTCTCCCTGTGAGAAGGTCTCAACTCTGTCTTTGAGGATTTTGAGCCCGTTTTTCATTTGTGCTGCCATGTTCTAATTTCCAGTAGATATTTGCTATTGTTCTTTGATAGCACCGCTTGTTTTGTAGCTGGCTGCTTGTTCCTGTTTGGCGGCTGCAATATTTCCTCATTTCTTCGAGGTATTCCAGAGCCCGCGGAAGGTCTTCTTCCCTTATTTGCTTGGTCCTCCCATGCTCCAACATCCCGTTAGATGCCTCGGTCCTGACGTGATGACGAGCTTTCAGGGGTCTCAGAAGTTCTATGGGTGCACTTTGTACATGGGTAACACTTACTCAATTTTAATTTCACCATCGGGGGATTTGAATGTGCTATACAATGGGGACTGCCCAACCCCCTTGTCATTGTAGAAACTAGCCTTTCTCCTTGGTTGACCAGAGTCCCCCAAACGAGTGTGCCCTAGCTTCTTGCTTAAAGATCAAGGTGTACCTGGAGTCTTGCTTTGCTTTCTTTGTGAATGTCCACACATCTCAAGTTTGCCATCTGCGGGTAGTGCCTCTCCGGCCCTCGGCGAGGGCCAGATCATCAGAGCTTCTATCAATGGAAACACGACATTTATTCTGAGCCTTCATGCTGTATGCATACAAGGAGATCATACGGGTTCCAAAAGACAAACGACAACAAACCAGATGGCCGGAAGAAGATAGTCACAATGGAGCTTGTAATGAGAGGAGCAGCCATTAGAATGGGCCCTTTGTCACATGCTGACGGAGACCTGCCCTCTCCTTTTTACTGAGATCACCCGCCTGCACTCGCCAGGTGGGCTCTGGTGCTTCATCCACCTGCAGCCACACAGCCTTTGGTGCTTTAAATTTAGTGAGTCTGGCTTCTAACCAAAAAGGAAAGAGTAACTCATTTGAGTGGGAAAATATAATCAGCTAGTGGGAAGATTAATGTGCGGCCAGGAAGCCTTTCAGGTAATATTACATTTCCTGGGTAAGGCAAAAAACATCTTAAAAATCCA
>NW_022104075.1:6238-7311 GCF_000313985.2 Echinops telfairi
GTTGGCACAATCAACTAACTACTTCCCAAGGCAAGTGGCTCACACTGGGAGAGCAGCAGTTCAGCCCAGTCTGGTCCCAGTCTGTGGGTCAGATGTGAAGCTGGTATTCTTTCATGATCACGATGAGGCTTCTGGGACTGGGGAACCAGGAGGACGAACCAAGGCACAGGAAGAAGGCAGCTGGTGGGCACCTATCAGATGTTGCGGCAGGCTGGTGATAGCTCCTGGGATTGGCAGGCAATGTGGCAAACCACTGGCTCAAGTCCAGAGGACCAGAGGTTGATACAACAGAGCTAGTACCCATGCCAGCAAGAAGAAAGAGAACAAGTTCTCCACAGCCTCTGTGGATAGCTGGGAAGGACATGTCATCAGGCTGTGGCCTGCTCCTCAGAGCCACTCAACGCTTGAAACTTCAACCAGCCAGCCCTTCCTCGTTTCTCCCATCAGCTCATGAGGTCAAACATCTTTCTCTTTCAGGTCACATGGTGGGCAAGGCTCACTGCCTAACCACTGAGAACCCTGGTCCCATCAGTGTGACACAGAATCTCACTGTCATGTTCATTTTCCCGTGGCCAGGAGCAACAGGGCATCTAGACGTCTTACTCCATCTCAGACGATCTTGCACAAACCTGCAACTTCACCTTCCTCTGTCTCTCCCAGTGCTACATGGGTCTGGTCCCTCATGTCCTGGTCCCTTTCAACTTGCCTCTCTCCCTCCGTTACTTTCTCCCTTTTCCTTCCATCCCTTTCCATCTTTCTTTGAGTTCTCTCCCGAAACCAGCAGTGGCCTCAAAGTCATCTCTGAAGCAAAGTGACCTGTGGGGCCTGGTAGAGCTATGGCCCGCAGGGCTGTGAGAGGCAGTGGGTGCATGTCAGACAAGTGTCTGGTCTGGACCGGGGTCTGAAGTCCATGTTGCAGTGGAAAGTTACCTTTGCTCATGGCAGTCTTCCTCTCCTGTGTTGACACCCACGCTGCTTTTGTTGAGGTCGTGCCGGAGGGCCACAGCGCCCATTTCTTCCCACTCACTGCGACCCTCTGTCCCTCTGTCCGATCGAATGCAGCACTGGCTCTT
>NW_022104075.1:8606-10341 GCF_000313985.2 Echinops telfairi
TCCCTCAGCCCCCCACAAAGAATCTGCCACCCACTCCCCTGGCTGCCTTCCAATCGATTCTAAAAATGTGGAATTTTTACCGAGACTTCAATGGAGACAATCACACACAGTTGTAAGAGATAGGACAGAGACATGCCCTGTATGCTGTACCTCGTTTTCTCTCTGCCTAAGGTTTTGCAAAACTAGAGATCTTCTAGCCTGGGCCACTGGTCCCCAGTATCCCTTGCATGTATTTGTGTCAGGTCTGTCTATATGTCCTTGCCATCTTTGTAGGGCTGTGCGAAAGCATTGTGGTGACACAGCATTGAGTCCAGCTATTAACCAAAAGATGAGTGATTGGGACGCATACAGCGGCTGTGCCAGAGGAGTCCTGGTGCCCTGCTTCTGTTGACACCCTCAGGGGCAGCCCCATCCTGCCCCCCAGGGCTTCTGTGAGTTGGACTCACCAGCCAGCCTCAGCCACAGCAACAGCAGGAGACCCGTGTCTCCAACACCAGAGTCAACATCCTGAGCTCTTCCTAAGCCTCAAGAAGCCCACATCTCACCTTTCTCTAAGTACGCCACCCCCCCACCCCACCTCCCGCCTCCCTCTCTCCCTCCCCATTAAGAACCTGGAAGAAGCTGCCAATCTGTCTTCCATGGCTACATTTCTGCACGTAGAGAGGTTTCACACGAACAGAATCATACTTATCAGTATGTACTCTTCCGCAGTGCTCGCCCTTCCTCACCCTGGGGATTTGGCCAAGTTGCTGTGAGTGTGTCAGTAGTTTGTTCCTTTGGATCATGATTAAGATTCCATGTTTCCTGAGTGCCCGTGCTCACTGATCCAGGCTGGATACATGGGCTCTTAAATGAGCCTTTTATCATCGGGTTGCAGCCTGACTCACTACCGTCAGGAGACATATTCCATCTCAGGGTGGTTTGTTTACGTTGTCTCACACCGTGTCAAGATTTCATTGATGACCTTAATGCAACTTGATTCTTATAAGTGTCCAAGGTACTTTTGCAAACAAAGAGTTCCCTGCAATCCTGCAGCTAAAGAGTCCGACATGCTGTATTTTCATTTGATCTGATTTGCTAATCGTGTTGCTCCTGTATTTTATATGCTTATAAATAGCCATGTTTTTCTTGGTTTACTGAGCAAGCTCCATTAAACCCTCCCCCTGTGGCGGCACGGGAGCTCACTACTTCTCCTCCCAGTCTCATTCACGTCAGCATTATGCAACTTGAAGCTATGCTTTCTGCGTTTGAGTATTAGATGCTCCCTGACGAGTGTAATTTTCTCACACGACAGTGATTCCCCTCATCTCTAATAAGTTTTTGTCTCCTTAGTCTGTAGCTGGCTTAGTGGCTGCACTTTAGGTTGCAAGCTGCCCGATCAGCCACTCCAGTTCACCACCAGGTGGGACTTTCTACTCCCATAAGAAGCCACGCCACACCTAGAGAGTCCAGTCCCTGGAAAAGGGATCGTGGGGGGTTGACAAAGAGGAAGACCCTCCACAGTGTTGGCCACAATGGTGGGCTCCAACATGCCAGCGTTTGTGAGGATGCTGGAGGAGTGGATGTGAGGATGCTGGAGGAGAGGGTGTGAGGGTGCTGGAGGAGTGGGTGTAAGGATGCTGGAGGAGTGAGTGAGGATGCTGGAGGAGCAGGTGAGGATGCTGGAGGAGTGGGTGTGAGGATGCTAGAGGAGCAGGTGTGAGGATGCTGGAGGAGTGAGTGTGAGGATGCTGGA
>NW_022104075.1:11756-14118 GCF_000313985.2 Echinops telfairi
CAAATTTCAACTGTGGAGAACTAGCAATCAGCCCCCAAAGGGGGGCATTCCTGAAATCGAGAAGATAGGACAAGTCAGGGCAAGGCTGGTCACCTTGGGAACACGAGCGACTCCTGTCAAAGGAATAAGCTCTGTGCTCTCGCTCCCCACCCTCGAGTTGATCTCGTATTGGCCTCCCTAATGGCTGTGGGCAATTCAGTTCTAAGCCAACGAGTCTCAGAGCACGAGGGCTTAGCTGAAGATACATGATGGCAAGTTAAAAAGCATGGCGACTGGTGCACCAGAGCATGTATGTATATGCACATGGGTTTTCTCCAGACACGGCACACTCTGTCTCTGCATTCAGGAGACGGCCAAGAGAAGCTCCTTCAGTTGTACATGGACTGTGGTCTCCTTAGGACACCTTCAAGTACTGGATACTTTGGGGGCCACAGGAGAGAACAATGTTGAGGTCAGAGTTAAAATCCCATTTTAATAAGACTCAAGTGAGCATCATCTCAACGCACTAAAGCTTTGAAAGATGTTTATGGGGATGCTGCTTCACAGTAAACAAGAGCTTTTACGTGGGTGGACCAAGCGTTTTCAGGAAAGTTGGGAAGACCTCAGAGATGAACCAAAGAGGTGGAAGACGAATATCTCTGGGGTGCAGACATTGTGGTCGATGTGCAGACATGGTGGAAGAAGAGTGGAGCACCACCATGGATGCAACAGTGAAGCTCGGGGATCTCCCACGGCTGGTGGCTTCTACTTTAAGTAAACAGCTTGTCTCTGCAAGTTCCTGAGTCAATGGCGTGAAAAGCCCCTGTGAAGATCAGCGAGTTCCCAGGACTGTTCTTTCCGTTCATGTTTTAAGCAAGCTCAAAGCTAATGAAAACTATTTGATGAGATGAATCTAACTAGGGACACAACTGCAGCTTTCCCAGACAAGCCAGAGAACAAGGTCCAAAGTAGGCTTCCTGGGGATCTGCGAGACCAGTTAAACTGAAAGCCGACGGGCACATTCAGAAGGTGGGGGTGGTTCTAGGGGGCAGAGGTAGCTCCCCAAAGGAGCAGTCATGATAGTTTTCCCCAAAGGACTTAGGAGAAGGGCACAGACCTTTAAGAATAATAGGTTGTAAGAAGAATCAAACCCGAATTGGTGAGAAAAGGCCTAGGATGTTGGCATCAAGGAACGTGTCCTGCTTTCTATTCCCACAGTGCGTTTTCCCACGCTTACAGGGTAGCCAGGGCTGACAGATATTAAATATCTTGGAAAATCATATCCCATCCACCCTGAAGCCCTGGTCAAATCCCTTCAGATCAGGAGCTGAAAGAACACCAGTTAGACTGAATTTCAAGAAGAAGTCACCAAGGCACATAATAGTTAAACTATCCAACTTTGAGGGAAAGGAGAAACTCATGCAAGCAGGTAGGGAAAAACAGGCAATCACATATAAAGTTTCCCAAATAAGAATATGCTCAGACCTATCAGCAGAAACTATGAAGAAGAGGAGAGAGTGGAGTAACATATTCCAAAAATGGAAGGAAAACAACACACACTGAAGAATACTCTACCCAGCCAAATTTATCTCTCAAGGTAGATGGAGAGGTAAGAGTCTTCCCAGACAAAGAAAAACTCAAAGAATACGTTATAAGAAAACCAAGCCTACAAAAGATCCTTGCTGACCCAGTATGGGCAGAAGAACAACACTCACCAAGCATAAATAAGAGACCACCACATAGAGCAACCTCACCCAGAGGGCAACAAAGATGAAAACAGACCCCAAGATAGCATTGGCTTAAGGATGGAAAGAAGTCAAGAATGATCCACACACATACACAAGCACAACACACTAATAAGAAAGGAAGGTAGGAAAACATCCAACATAAAAGGTATAAGATGACATCACAGAGTCCACAGATGGAGATAATAACCCTGTATATCAATGGATTCAGGCATTCAAAGACGGAGGCTATCAGGCTGGCTTAGAAAACACAACCCATCAACCGGTTGCCTTGAGGAGCCATACCTCAAGGCTACAGACAAAAATAGGCTGAGAATCAAAGGCTGGAGAAAGGCATACCAAGCAAACAGCAATTCAAAATAAGCAGGGGTTGCAATCCTAAACCTTGGATAAAATTGACCTCAAAGGGAAAACCATAAAAAGAGATAAGGAGGGACACTTTATAATTCTCAAGGGAACAGTAGACAAAGAACCACTAAGCATTGTAAAGATATATATTCCTTGAATGAGAGACCTGCTGAATATATCAACCAAACACTCCAAAAATAAAAAAAGAAATCACAGCCTCAACAATTATAGTGGGTGACTTCAATACACCGCTTTCTGAGAAAGAAAGATCACAGGGGAAAGGAACTCAA
>NW_022104076.1:0-827 GCF_000313985.2 Echinops telfairi
CACACACACACACACACACACACACACACACACACACACGGCACGTTGGTTAATTCATTCCTACTCCTCTCTAATATGAAATACTATCTAGCTTTCTATTCATATCCTTGTATTGTGTTTCTTTCCATCAGATGTGCTTTTCTTACTCAACAACTCTTTACCTTTATATCATTGTAAAAGGTCCTGAGATTAAACCTGAGTACCAATTACACCTGGGGAAAGGTTGAGAAAGGGCAACATGGCCAATATTGGATGAAGCTTTCAGATCATTGTTATTATGATTAGGTTCCGTCGAGTCGGTTCCCGCCCATCGTGCCCCTCTGCACAGCAGAACGGAACACTGCGTGGTCCTGCACCATCCTCACAATTGGTCCTGTGCTTGAGCCCACTGATGCAGCCATTGTGTCCATCCATCTCCTTGGGGACCCTCCTCTTTTTTGCTTCCCCTCCACTTTACCAAGCATCATGTGCTTTTCCAGGGATTGGTGTCTCCTGATAACATGTCCGAAGTACATGAGACAAGTCTCGTTGTCATTGCCTCTAAGGCACATCCGGGCTGTATTGCTTCCAAGACAGATTCGTTTGTCCCTTTGGCATCCACTGTACTTTCAATGTCCTTCGCCAGCACCGTCATTCAAATGCTTTGATTCTTCTTCAGGCTTCCTTCTTCAGTGTCCAGCTTTCACAACTGAAAATACAGTGGCTGGGGTCAAGTGAACCTGGGTACTGAAAGTAACATTCTTGCTTTGCAATGCTTTACAGAGGTCTTGTGCCCCAGATTTACCTAATGCAATGGATCCTTTGATCCCTTGCCAATGGCAACCTTT
>NW_022104076.1:2923-4663 GCF_000313985.2 Echinops telfairi
AAGCCAGGGGTCTCACCCAAGGTCCAACAACTGACATGTCTATAGTCTTAGGGTGGCCATCCTTGGTTTCCCCTCCCATAAGGGAATTTCAGTCCTAAATCCAAGGGCTACGGGTAATGTTGATGTCGGTTCCAGTTCGTTCAGTCGGGCTTCTCCTTTGAGGACTTCTGCTGTGGCCCTTGGGTGATGTCATGTTCCTTATAAGGCCGACATCTAAGGTTATCATGGCATGGCTCACAGAGGGTTGGGGGAAAAAAAGTATCCAAAGTGTTTACCCAAGATCACAGAACCAGGTTTAGTCTCCCTTAGGCTCCCTACCATTATGGTTGAGCACCCCTTCCCAGTGCCTCCTCTGAAATGCAGATGGCCCTCCCCTGGGGGCTTGCCTTGATTTTACAGTAAAGTCTTCCTCTCCTTGTGGATGGTCTTCTCCCTTTCCCTTACCTCCTGAAGGCGTGATCAGAGTCCACGTGAGGTGCCCTCGTTAGAGGTGATTCTTATGAAGTGCATGTAAGGGCGGGGTAATGTATGGTTAATGCCTAGTAGGCAGATTTTCTACCGCTTTGATTGGGATTGGCCTCTAATATTTGCTTAATTGGTGTTTCTCCTTAGTGTAGTGGACAATATTTATCCTTTTATCACTGACTAACTTCACTCAGCATAATGTTTTCCAGGTCCTTCTAATGTTTTTTAGGGATGCATAGTACTCCATTGTGTGTCTGTACCATAGTTTCTTTTCCCACTCTTCCACTGGTGAGCATTTGGGCTGCTTCCCGTTTCCTGCTATTGTGAACTGTGCTGTGCTGAACAAAGGGGAGCAGACGTCTACTCCACTCATCTGGTGTCTCTTATTTCTTTGAGGTCTATGCCTAAGAGTGGTATTGATGGATCATATGGGATTTCAATTTCCAGTTGCTTTAAGTATCACCGTATCATTTTAGTGTTTTATTTATTTGTTTTTAGTGTTTGTATGTATTTATAAGTCCACCAACAGCGCATATGAGTTCCATTCTCTCCATGACCTCTCCAGCATTAGCAATGGCCTCTTGATCCATGTCCAAGTTCTGCAGGAGCACAATGAAGCATTCTGAAATGCCATTCTTCTAAAAGATACCCACAGTTTGTGAAATGCCTTTACAGTCAATAAAATACAAGTCAACTTCTTTCTGGTATTCTCTGCTTTGAGCCAAGATCCATTTGATATCAGCAATGATATCCCTTGTTCCAAGTCTTCTGAATCTGGCCTGAACCTTTGGCAGCTCCCTGTCAATGTACTGATACAATTGTTGTTGGCTGGTCATCAAAATTTTACTTGCCTGTGATCTTAATGATGCTGTTCCACCATTTGAGCACTCTGTTGGGTCACCTCTCTTTGGAATGGGTACAGATATGGATCTCTTCCCATCGGTTGGCCCAGCGGCATCTTCCATTTGTGTAAAATTGCCTCATGGACTTTTCAAAGCTGTGACCTCTCAGAAGCGGACCACGTGGAGTGTCTTCTGGGACACCTCTGGGTGGGTTCCAATTACCACCCTTTGGATTAGTCGTCTAGTGACCTAAGACGGCACTAGACATTGCCAAATTTCTCCCCAAAGGAAAGCACGTCCCTGGTTGAGAACCACTTGACCTACATGTCACAATCATAGCACATGCTAGGAATCAAGTAAAATGTAACTTCAACATGTGTCCCATCTTGAAGTGGTGCCTTTAGTAGAAATTAGTGAGTGTCCCAGGATGTTT
>NW_022104076.1:6001-7286 GCF_000313985.2 Echinops telfairi
CTAGAGAAACAAAGCCAGGGAGACTTGTGTGGGTAAGAAAGAGCTTTATATCCAAAAGCAATTGAATATTGAGAAAACATTCCAGCCCAGTCCAGATCAAGTTCATAAGTCCTATATTAGCCCATATGTCCGATACCAGTCTATAAATTCTTCTTCAGATGCACGCAGCACAGGCAGCGATGCTGAATACAGGAAGAAAGATCACAGGCCAGTGGGTGGAAAGTCTTGTGAATATGTTAGATTCCTCACGTGCAAATACCTCGGTGCTTGGCTTCCCACATGCACATGTAAGAATTCACACCAAAACAGGGTTTGTGATCCAAGTGGGTTTGTATAAAGGACAGAAGTTTCAGGTTCTACACAGGCCCCCTCAGCGCACTGCACACCCGCAGGTGGGGACAGGAGGCCAGAGAAACCCACAGCCCAGGCCAAAGAGCAGCTGGAAAAGAGGGTGGGCTGTGGGTTCCGACTTTTTCTGGGCCCTCGGCTGGGAGGCGTGGTCAATGGTACTGGTTGACCCCATTGGCTGAATTAAGATCGCCTGGCCTAGATTGGGGCCCTCCCAAGTGTACTGGCTTCCTCTCTCCCAGGCCTGTCATGGCTTAGGGCCAGTCACCATCGGAGAACTGCCTACGCGTGCCCACTGAGCGGTGCACACACATCAACCGATGGTGGAGAAACGGAGAGGAGGAACATTTTAACTGATGGTCCGAACAAGCCTGACCCGCGTCTGACGGCTACTGGACATTGTATGGCAGTCCTGGACGTCATCAGTACCTGAGCACAACTTCCTGTATCTCTTCATCACTGTACTTATTCGACCAGGAAAAAGCATGGGATAGTATTTATCTCCACTCGGCTTGAAGGTGAACACCTTCTCTCCCCCTCTGCAACATCCGGGTAGCTTGCAATCACGTTTAAGACGTGGGGGCCTTCTCCTGGTCCGAAGCCTGGATTTGAAAACCAGACCAGCGTTCTGACACAGGTCTCCCCGGCTCACTAGCTGTGGAATCACTGAACGTCCCTGTGCCTTAGTCTGCCGCGCGGCGCAGATGCTCACCTGGAGAAAGGGGCAAATAGTTACTTGCTCGGAGCAGCGCCGCGTGCTAAGTGCTTTGTTCCTGCACTCAGAACTGCGTGGGCGCACCTGAGAACCCCGGGAATACTACCGTGATCATCACTCGGATCATATTCCTTTTGGGGTAGGCCCATGTGGCTTCTCCTTGGGGATGTCTTGCAGGAAGTGAGCCTTGCCAGCTGAAGCAGGGAACTGGCTAAGGCAGCT
>NW_022104076.1:8214-9920 GCF_000313985.2 Echinops telfairi
ATGCTCTCTGATTCCTTGACTCCTGCTTCCACGGCCATTGATGCATCCAGTAAAATGAAATCCTAAGTAACTTCATTTTGTCTCTGCTTCTCAAGATGTTGCTTTTGAAAACTCTTTCTGTGGAGGGTTAGCCCATGCTGCAGACCACACCTTGTCATTTCTATCAGTAAGTGTGGCCAGCCCTCTTTGCATTCAGTCAGCAAGGTTGTGGCACCTGCATATCGCAGGCTCTTAAATGAGTCTTTCCCTAACCAGATGCTGTATTTTTCTGTCTATAATCCAATTTCTCCGATTATTTGCTGAACACACAGATTGAATGAAGATAGTGAAAAGATCCCACGCTGATGCACGCCTTTCCTGATTTTCAAGTGTAGCCTTGTTCTGTGGAGGGAGGGGTTCTACATGAGCACAATGAAGTGTTCTGGAATTACTATTGTTCCCGAGGTTATCCGTACTTGGTATTGATCCACACCGCAGAATGCCTTTACATAGTGCATGCAACGCAGATAAACATCTTTCTGGCCTTCTATGATTTCACTCAAGGTCAATTTGACATCAGCAAAGTCAATTTGACATCAGCAATGATATCCCTTGTTCCATGCCCTCCCCTGAATCTGACTTGAATTTTCTGTAGTTCCCTGCCTATACACTGCTATAGACATTTTAAAATGATCTTCAGCAACTTTTGACTTGGATGTGATATTCCTCATTCTTTTTTTTTTTTTATTCCTCATTCTTATGGTTCATCTTTCTTTGGAATGGGTACAAATATGAATCTCTTCCTGGTGGTTGGCCAGGTAGCTAAACTTCCAAGCTTCCAGCATTGCATGTTTGTTGAGACATCTCAATTACGTTTCCATCAATTTCTGGAGCTCTGTTTCTGTTTTGTTTTCTAATTAATTTTTTTGTTTTGGCAGTACTTTCAGCGTAAGTTGCATTTCTGCCATTGGTTCTTGCTCATATGCTACCTCCTGAAATGGTTAAATATCCAGCAATTTTTGTTGTGTTGCCCCAGTGATTATATATATATTATATAATATATATTATTACATCTTATATATACTATGTATATATATATTACATCTTCTTTTGCTGCTTCTTCGTTGTTCAATATTTTGCCCGTAGAATTCCTCAGTGTTGCATCTTGAGATCGAGTTTCTCCTTCAGTTCTTTCAGCTTGAGAGAATGCTGAATCTGTTCTTCCTTTTCGTTTTCTAACCCAAACCAAATGTCCTTGCGCATTGCATTATAATACTTTGTCCTCTCAAGCAGCTTCTGAAATCTGTTTAGCGGTCTCGCTTCATCATTTCCTCCATTCGACTTAGTTGCTCTATGTTTAAGAGCAAGCTCCCGAGTCTCTTCTGGCATCCATTTTGGTCTTTTCTTTCTTTCATGTCTGTGTAATGACCTCTTGCTTTCTTCATGTATGATATCCTTCAGGCCATCCCACAACTTGTCTGGCTCTTGGTCCTCAGGCTGCAATGTGTCAGATCTATGCTTGAGATGGCCCCTAATTCGACGGAGACCCCCTCCAGTTATACCTCGGCTCTTGTTGACTTGTTTGACTTCCCTTCAGCTTCAACGTGAACTTGCATATGAGAAACTGATAGTCTAGTGTATAGTTGGTTCCTGGCTTTGTTTTGACTTATGATATTGAGTTTCTCCATGGTCTTGTTCCACAGAAGTCTAGCTTGATGTAAAACATA
>NW_022104076.1:12595-14102 GCF_000313985.2 Echinops telfairi
GTTCCCCCTTTCCAACCCACCCTCTTGTCAGGTCTCTACTTCACACTCAGTGCAAGGGTTCCCGGTTGGCCATCCTGACTCGGCCTCTCTGTCCTTCTGCAGCCGTTCTATGGGGAATTAAGTGTTTGAAACACCCACAAGGCTCAGTAGTTTTTTTATCTTGTTTTTTTTTTTATCAGTAGTTTCTTTATCATGAATTCCAGACCAGCTGGCTCCATCTTCTGGTTCCTTCTCCCTCCATCCCTCTCCTCCGGTCTCCCCTGCCAATGTGTGTTGGCTCCCCAGGGTGCGTAGGCAGGCCAAAGCACCCCAGAGGGAACTTGAACTCAGCATCTCTGTTGAATGTACAGAGAGCCCTGGTGGTGCAGTGAGGAAGGATCAATTGCTAACCCAACAGGCCAGAGATCTGCATCTGCTAGTTGCTGTGGCTACTAGAAAGCTGTGACAATCTGCTTCTGTCAAGATTACGGTCTGTCCAGTAGTGTCTTTCTCACATGGACTTGACTCGCCAGCAAGGCGTCATGGGTTTGGGTTGAATGTGAAGCCTGGGCTTGGATTCCTGACACAGTCTGAGCCCCTCTCTTTTCTTTGCAGGTCAGAGATACTGTCATGGCGGTCGGCATCGCAGGAGTGGGCTTGGCAGCCTTGGGCCTCATTGGCGTTATGTTCTCCAGAAACAAGCGGCAAAAGCAATGATCCGAAGAGATGCAGCAGTGCCTTTCGCCATTAAGGAGACCTGCTTGTGCTACAGAGTAGGGGGCTTGGCTTACAGCTCTCCTTCTGTTTTATAATAAGCTTATTTTTACAGAACAAAATAAAGCTCAGAGGGGGCTTTTGTGGGGGTGGGGGTGGGGATTGCAGCAAGAAGCACCTGTGTGGACCCTTTTTCAGGTGATACCAGCTTGGGCCCTGGCCCTGGGTGAATGGCTCTCCCTTGCTCTGTGAAGGCTGTGTTCTTGGGGCTCTTTTGTATTGTAGGAAACAGATTCCAACTCCGGTCACCTCAAGTCCCTGGCCACTTCAGGTTGTGGGGGACACACATGGGGCAGAATAAATTGGGATGGTCTCCCAAAACAGAGACCCTCAGCCAGTCAGGGTCCTGAGTCTAGAACTCAGTCCCGCATGGCTCTTGGGACTTCAGCAACTGGATGAAGAATCTGTGGATGCAGCTGTTCTGTGGAGTTTTAAAGAAAGATTCTTGGTCATGAAGGAAACTCCGTCTATGCTCTTGTCCACCTTCCAAAACCTTCCTGATTTCTGTTGGCTCTCTACATCTGTTCCCTGTCTTGTAGTTTCTTCCTAGCCTCACCACTTCTGTTACCCCCAGCTCCCCCCAACCATCCTTTAAGTCTCTCATCTCACCTCCACACACAAACCTGCCATCCTCAGAACTTATCTACGGCATCTGCTCAACAGAGCTTTCCACTGCCGAAACTCCCTGTACTACTATTTTCAAGTTTCTGCAGACTCTGATTGGCTCAGCTCACCACATCTTAGCCACGACTGG
>NW_022104077.1:0-1137 GCF_000313985.2 Echinops telfairi
AGCCCCAGCTTCCAGGGAGTCTCTTTCCTGGCTTGCAGGCTGACCAAGCCTTGTATCCCTCCGCCCTTCAATTTACCCCACCTGTGTTTGCCGGCCAATTAAGCATGATAAGCTACCAAGCTCAATGAGGTAACCTTGCTGTGAAAAACAGGAAGTTACAAAAAGTGTCATTCTTTATTGTAATTAGGACCAACAGGTCTCCTGGGATTGAAGGCAGCAAATATACTAATGAATATGGGACATTTTAATGCTTGTTGACCACAGTAATATCCAGTACTGGGAGGACTCTTGAAATGACAAACATAACCACAGGTGAAGCACATAAGAAGTCAGCCCAGGAAATCCAGCCTTCACAGAAATTCAATGCTTATCTGCCTGGGAGACGCTAGGCCAAGCCTCTCTTCCCAGCTTGACCGGGAATATCTTCCATGGCCTGAATGGAGACGCGAATATTTCTCCCTTCCACAACTTGCTGGGAAGTCCATTGGCTGGATTTGGGAGACACAGGGCAAAAGCTAGCTTTCCATTCTGGCCTGAAGTCTTTTACCTAGCTTTCAATGAGACACAGAGTGAAGCATAATTGCCTCTGGCTGTCCAGAAGTCCCTTGGCAGGCCTGCAGAGAAATGCCTGGAAGTACCTAGCTTTCCCAGCAGTCCCGGAAGTTCACTTACTGACTTCTGTGGTGACTGAAGACGAAGGCCCAATTCCCCTGCTTGCCAGTCACTCTTTTGCTGGCCTACGGGTAGACAACGGGCAGAGACTTACTTTTCCATAAAATCAGGTAGTTGCTTGCCAAGCTCGCGGGGAGATGCCAAGTAAAGCCTCTGTTACCCACAATTCCCAAAATCACATGCAGGGCTAAATGTGAGACACCGAGGGAAGAATACAACCCCAGCTTCCAGGGAGTCCCTGTCCTGGCTTTCAAACTAACCAAGCCTTGTATCTCTCAGCCCTTCAATTAACCCCACCTATGTTTGCCGGCCAATTAAGGATGATAAGCTAACAAGCTAACCTTGCTGTGAAGCACTGGAAATTACAGAAAGCTGCATTCTTTATTGTAATTAGGACCCACAGGTGCCCTGGGATTAATGGCAGCAAATATCCTAATGAATATGGGACATTGTAATGCTTGTTGA
>NW_022104077.1:6162-13910 GCF_000313985.2 Echinops telfairi
TAACCACAGGTGAGGCAAATATGAAGGTCAGCCTAGGAAATCCAGCCTTCCTGGAAGGTCAATGGTTATCTGGCTGGGAAACGCTGGGCCAAGCCTCCATTCACAGCTTGAGCAGGAATATCTTCCATGGCCGGAATGGAGATGCCAATGTTTTCTCGCTTCCACCACTTGCTGGGAAGTCCGTTGGCTGGATTTGGGAGACACAAGGCAAAAGCTCGCTTTCTATTTTGACCTGAAGTCTTTTACCTAGCTTCCAATGAGACTCAGAGTGAAGCATAATTTCCTCTGGCTGTCCAGAAGTCCCTTGGCAGGCCTGCAGAGAAACGCCTGGAAGTACCTAGCTTTCCAAGCAGTCCCGGATGTTCACTTCCTGGCTTCTGTGGTGACTGAAGGCGAAGGCGCAATTCCCCGGCCTGCCAGTCAGTCTTTTGCTGGCATACAGGTAGACAACGGGCAGAGACTCACTTTTCCAGCAAACCAGGTAGTTGCTTGCCACGCTCGCGGGGAGACGCCAAGTAAAGCCAAGCAAAGGATTTCCAAGCCAGCTGTTGAAGTAAGGCTTCGCTAGGCGTCTGTTCACAAGCCAGGTAGGGAACTTCCAGGAAGGCTGGGAAAGTGGAGTTTCATCCAAAATTTCCCCACAAACCAGGAAACAGACTTCCGGGAAGCTGGGGAAGGGATGATTTGCCTGGTGTTTCCTTGCAAGCCAAGCATGCGACTTCTGGTGGGGAAGTGAGACTTCGCATAGCGTCTCCACGCAGGCCAGCAAATGGATTTCTTGGCAGGCTAGGGAAGCGAGTCTTCACGCGTCATTTCCCTGGATGACAGGCAAGGTACTTACGGTCAAGATGGGGAAATGAGGCTTCACTCGGCCTCTACCTGCAAGCTAGGCAACAGAATTCAGGCGGGCTGGGGAAACAAGGGTTTGTCTGGTGTCTCCTTGCAAGCCAGGCAGAGGACTTCCAGCCAGGCTGGGAAAGCAAGGCTTTGCCCTGTGTCACTCCGCTGGCCCAAGAGTGACTTCCGGTCAGGCTGGGAAAGCTAGGTATAGCCCAGCTCCTCCCAAAGGCCAACCAAAAGACTTCCTGGCAGGCTGTAGAAGCGAAAATATGTTGGTGTCTCCATTCAGGCCAGGGAATGGACCCAGTCAGGCTGGGAAGCGAGGCTTGGCCCAGCTTATCCCCGCATGCCAGGCATTGAACTTCCGTACAGACAGGGGAAGCGAAACTTCACTAGGTGTCTCCCCGCAGCCTGGCAAGCAGTTTCCAGGCAACCTGCGAATGTAAGGCTCTGCCCAGCGTCTACTGCCAGGCCAAGCAACAGACTTCCTGGCAGGCTGGGGAGTGAGGCTTCGCCCGGCGTCTCCCTGGAGCCTGCCAATCAATGTCCAGGCAGTCAGGGGAAGCAAGGCTTCACCTGGAGTCTCCAGGAATGCCAGGCAACGGACTTCCGGTCAGGCTGGGGAAGGGAATCTTTCCCTGACGTTTCCCCGCAAGCCATGCAAAGGACTTCAGGGTAGGCTGAGGAAGCGAGGCTTCGGCAGGCGCCTCCCCACAAGCCAGGCAAGGAACTTCCAGGAAGGTTGGTGAAGTGAGGTTTCACCTGGGGTGAGGTTTCACCTAGGAAAGACACTTCCATGTATGCTAAGGAAGTGAGACTTCACCCGGCGTCTCCCTGCAGCCTGGGAAGCAACTACCCGGAAAGCTGGGAAATTGAGCTTTGTCTGGCGTCTCCCCGCAGGCCAGGAAACAGAGTTCTGAGCAGTCTGGGTAAGCGAGGTTTCGCCCTGGGTCTCCAAGAACACCAGGCAACGGGCTTCCAGTGAGACTGGGGAAGTAAGGCTTTCCCCGGTGTCTCCCCCAAGGTGAGGCTACAGAGTTCCGGGCAGTATGGGGAAGCGAGGCTTTGCCTGTTGTCTCCACTAATGCCAGGCAATGGACTTCTGGTCAGACAGTGGAAGCAAGGCTTTCCTCGGCGTCTCCCTGTAAGCCATGCAGGGGACTTCAGGGCAGGCTGAGGAAGCAAGGCTTTCCCTGGCATTTCCCCACAAGCCAGGCAAAGTACTTCCGGGTAGCTGGGGGAGCGACGCTTCACCTGACGTCTCCCCGCAAGCCAGGAAAAGGACTTCCAGGCAGGGTGTGGAAGCGAGGCTTCGCCAGGCATCTCCCGCAAGTCAGGCAAAGGACTTCAGGACAGGCTGGTGAAGTGAGGCTTTGCCTGGGGTCTCCACGAATGCCAGGCAAAGGATGTCTGATTAAGCTGGGAAAGTAAGGCTTTCGCCAGCATCTCCCCTTAAGCCTTGCAAGGGACATCAGGGGAGGCTGAGGAAGCGAGGCTTCTCCCGACGTCTCCCTGGAAGCCAGGCAAAGGACGTCCGGGCAGGTTGGTGAAGTGTGGCTTCACATGGCGTCTCCCTACAGGCCAGCAAATGGATTTCCTGGTAGGCTGGTGAAGAGTGGCTTCGCATGGCATATCCCTGGATGCCAGGCAAGGGACTTCCGGTCAGGATGACGAAATAAAGCTTCCCTTGGCATCTCCCTTCAAGCCAAGGAACAGAGTTCGAGCAGGCTGGGAAGCAAAGTTTTGCCTGGCGTCTCCTTGCCATCCAGGCAAGGGAAATCCTGGCAGGCTGGGGAAGCAAAGCTTTGCCCGAAGTCTCACCACAAGCCAGGCAGAGGCCTTCTGTGCTGGCTGGGGAAGCGGTGCTTCGCCTGGGGTATCTCCACAGCCTGGCAGGCAACTTCCGGGTAGGCTGGGAATGTGAGGTTCAGCCTGGCGTGTACCGGCAGGCCAGTCAACAGACTTCCTGGCAGGATGGCGAAGCGAGGGCTGGCCCAGCGTCTTCCCGTGGCCTGGGACGCAAACTCCGGGAATGCTGGGGAATTGAGGCTTTGCCTGGTGTCTCCCCACAGGCTAGCAACAGAGTTATGGGCAGCCTGGGGTTGTTAGGCTACACCTGGGGTCTCTCCGCTGGCCAAGGAGCGACTTCCGTGCCAGCTGGGGAAGCGAGACTTTGCACGACGTCTCATTGCAAGCCAGGTAGAGGACTTCCGGGCAGGCTGGGGAAGTGAGGCTTCACCTGGCGTCTCCCTGCAAGGCAGGCAAAGGACTTTCGGCAGGCTGGTGAAGTGAGGGCTTTGCAAGGTGTCTCCCCGCAAGCCAGGCAAGGAATGTCTGGGAAGGCTGGGGAACTAAGGCTTCACCTGGCGTTTTCCCTCAAACCTGGCAAAGAATTTCTGGGAAGCTGGGGAAGCGAGGCTTAGCCTAAAGTCCCCCGCAAGCCAGGCAAAGGATTTCTGGGCAGCCTATGGAAGCTAGCCTTCGCCAGGCGTCTCCCATCAAGCCAGGCAAAGCACTTCCAGGCAGGCTGGGACAGTGAGGCTTTGCCAGGAGTCTCCCTGCAGTCCAAAGAGTGACTTCTAAGAAGGCTGTGGAAGAGAGGCTTCGCCAAGTGTTTCCCTGCAAGCCAGGCAAAGGACTTCCAGGCAGGCTGGTAAAGTGAGGCTTCATAAGGCGTCTCCACGCAAGCTACGCAAGGAACTTCCAGGAAGGCTGGGGAAGTGGAGTTTCCCCCGGGGTCTCCCTACAAGCAAGGAAAAAGATTTCTGGGAAGCTGGGGAAGCGAGGCTTCACCCGGTGTCTCCCCTTCAGCCATTCATGGGACATCCAGGCAGGGTGGGGAAGCGAGGCTTCACATGGTGTGTACCCACAGGCCAGCAAATGGATTTACTGGCAGGCTGAGGAAGCGAGTCTTCGCCTGGCGTTGCCATGGATGCCTGGCAAGGGAATTCAGGTCAGGATGGGGAAATGAGGCTTTGCTGAGCGTCTCCCTTCAAGCCAGGCAGCAGACTTGGAGCAGGATGGGGAAGCAACTCTTCGCCAGGCTTCTCCTTGTAAGCCAGACAAGGGATATCCAGGCCAGCTGGGGAAGGGAGGCATTAGCAGACGTCTCACCACAAGCCAGGCAGAGGACTTCTCAAGAAATCTGGGGAAGTGGGGCTTCATAAGGCGCCTACCTGAAGTACAGCGTGACTTCCGTGCAGGCCAGGGAAGCAAGGCTTCACCAGGCATCTCCCTGCAAGGCAGGCAAGGAACTTCCGGAAAGGCTGGGAAGTGGAGTTTCGCCCAGGGTCTCACAGCAAGCCAGGAAACAGACTTACTGGTAGTTGGGGAAGCAAGGTTTCGCCTAGTGTCTCCCCTTTAGCCATACACAGGACTTCGGGGCAAGGTGAAGCCTTTGACGGGCGTCTCCCCGCAGGCCAGCAAACAGATTTCCTGACAGGATGGAGAAGTGAGGCTTCCCTTGGCGTCTCTCTGAAAGCCAGGCAACAGATTTCACGCAGACTGGGGAAGCAACGGTTTGCCTGGTGTCACATTGCAAAACAGACAAGGAATATACGGGCAGGCTGGGGAAGCGAGGACTTGCCAGATGTCTCACCAGAAGCCATGCAGAGAACTTCCAGGCAGTCTGGGGAAGCGAGGCTTCACAAGGATTCTACCCACAAGCTTGGCAAGCAAATTCCGGGAGGGTGGGAATGTGAGGCTCTGCCCAGCGTCTACCAGCACGCCATGCAACAAACTTCCTGGCAGGCTGGGAAAGCAAGGCTTCACCGGGCATCTCCCCCCATCTGGCAAGCAACTTCCAGGAAGTCTGGGGAAGTGAGGCTTTGCTTGGCATTTCCCGGCAGGCCAGGCAACAGAGTTCAGGAAAGACTGGAGTTCGCCCTGGGACTCCCCGCAGGCCGAAGAGTGACTTCCGTACAGGCTGGGGAAGCGAGGATCCGCCTGACGTCTCCCAACAAGCCAGGGAAAATACTTTCAGGGAAGCTGGTGAAGTCAGGCTTCCCAAGGTGTCTCCCCGCAAGCCTGACAATCAGCTTCCTGACAGGCTGGGAAAGTGATGATCTGCCCAGCATCTACCGGCAGGACAGGCAACAGAATTCCTGGTAGGCTGGGGAAGTGAGGCTTAGCCCAGAGTCTCCACACAAGACAGGCAATGAACTTCCCGGCAGGTTGAGGAAGCAAGCCTTCAACCAGCGTTTTCTTGCAGGCCAGACAAGGGACTTCTGGTCAGGCTGAGGAAATGACGCTTCACATGGCATCTACCTGGAAGCCCAGCAACGGACTTCCCTTCAGGGTAGGGGATCAAGGATTCGCTAGGCGTCTCCTTGGAAGCTAGGCATGGGACTTCCGGTTATGGTGGGGAAGGGAATTTTCGCCAGGTGTCTCCCCAAAAGCCAGGCAAAGGACGTCCTGGTAGGCTGGGGAACTAAGGCATTCCCAGGCTTCTCCCCTTAAGCCATGCATGGGATTTAAAGGTAGGCTGAGGAAGCGAGACTTCGCCCAGCAGCTCCATGCAAGCCAGGCAACAGACTTCCAGGCATGCTTTGGAAGCGAGGCTTTGCCAGATCGCTCCCCGAAGCCTATGAAATGGACTTACAGGCAGGATGGGGAAGCCAGGCTTCACCAGGTGTCTCCCCGCAGGCCATGCAACGGACTTCCGGGAGGGGTGGGGAAGTGAGGCTTCTCCAGGAGTTTCCCCGCAGGTCATTCAACAGATTTCCGGGCAGGCTTGGGAAGCAAGGATTTGCCCGGCGTCACCCAAACACCAGCCAACGGAATTCCTGGCAGGCAGTAGAAGAGAGAATATGTTGGGGTCTCCATTCAGGTCAGGGATAAGACTCCCTGTCAGGCTTGGAAGGAGGCTGGGCCCAGCATCTCCCCACAACCCAGGCAAGACACTTCTGGGCAAGCTGGTGAAGGGAGGTCAAAATGACGTTTGTCCTTTCAGGAGTTCCCCTAGCACTTACTTTTTCTATGGTCAACAAGCATTACCATTTCCCATAATCATTAAGATATGGGAAACCTTGAATTCTGCAGTTTTCTCTGCGTCCCAATTACGTTAAAAAATTAAGCTTCATGTATCTCCTTGTGTTTCACAACAAGGTTTGCTCACTCAGCTTGTTAGCTTATCACCCCAAACTGGTGAATAAACACAGGTGGGAGTGATTGAAGGGCTTAGGGACGCGTGGGTTTGTCAGGCTCGCGAGATGCCAAGTAAAGCCGCTATTGCCTAAAATTCCCAAAATCACATGCAGGGTTCAATGTGAGACACCTAGCCTACAACATCAGCTTCCAAGTAGACTCTTTCCTGGCTTGCAGACTGACCAAGCCTTGAATCCCTCCACCCTTCAATTAACCCCACCTGTGTTTGCCGTCCAATTAAGGATGATAAGCTAACAAGCTCAATGAGGTAACCTTGCTGTGAAGCACAGGAAGTTACAGAAAGCTCCACTCTTAATTTTAATTAGGACCCACAGGTCCCCTGGGATTAAAGGGAGAAAATATCCTAATGAATATGGGACATTGTAATGCTTGTTGACCACAGTAATATTCAGGCCTGGAGGACTCTTGAAATGACAAACATAACCACAGGTGAGGCAAATAAGAAGGGCAGCCCAGGAAATCCAGCCTTCCCGGAAGTTCAATGCTTATCTGGCTGGGAGACGCTGGTCTAAGCCTCCATTCACAGCTTAACCAGGAATATTTTTCATCTCCTGAATGGAGATGCCAATGTTTTCTCGCTTACACAACTTCCTGGGAAGTCCATTGGCCGGATTTGGGAGACACAAGGAAAAAGCTAGCTTTCCATACTGACCTCAAGTCTTTTACCTAGCTTTCAATGAGACTCAGAGTGAAGCATAATTGCCTCAGGCAGTCCAGAATTCCCTTAGCTGTCCTGCAGAGAAACGCCTGGCAGAGCCTAGCTTTCCCAGCAGTCCCGGAAGTTCACTTTCTGGCTTCTGTGGTGACTGAAGGGGAAGGCCCAATTCCCCAGTCTGACAGTTAGTCTTTTGCCTGGAGAATGGTTAGACAATGGCCAGAGACTCACTTTTCCAGCAAACCAGGTAGTTGCTTGCCACGCTGGCGGTGAGACCCCAAGTTAAGCCGCTATTGCACAAAAGTCCCAAAATCACATGCAGGGCTTAATGTGAGACACCTAGGGAAGCCTACAATCCCAGCTTCCAGGGAGTCTCTTTCCTGCCTTGCAGGCTGACAAAGCCTTGTATACCTCTGCCCTTCAATTAACCCAAACTGTGTTTGCCGGCCAATTAAGGATGATAAGCTAACAAGCTCAATGAGGAAACCTTGCTGTGAAACATAGGAAGTTACAGAAAGCTCCATTTTTGCTGTAATTAGGACTCACAGGTCCCATGGCATTAAAGGGAGCAAATATCCTAATGAATATGGGACATTGTAATGCTTGTTGACCACAGTAATATTCCGTCCTGTGTGGACTCTTGAAATGACAAACATAACCAGAGGTAAGGCAAATAAGGGCAGCACAGGAAATCCAGCCATCCCGGAAATTCAATGCTTATCTGGCTGGGAGACGCTGGGCCAAACCTCGCTTCCCAGCTTGTCCTGGAATATCTTCCTTGGCCTGATGGAGACGCCATTGTTTTCTCGGTTCCAAAAATTGTTGGGGAGTCAATTGGCTGGATTTGGGAGACACAAGGCAAAAGCTAGCTTTCCATTTTAACCTGAAGTCTTTTACGTAGTTTTCAATGAGACTCAGAGTAAAGCGTAATTTCCTCAGGCAGTCCAGAAGGCCCTTGGGAGTCCTACAGAGAAATGCCTGGCAGAGCCTAGCTTTCCCAGCAGTCCCGGAATTTCACTTCCTGGCTTCCGTGGTGACAGAAGGCCAAGGCCCAATTCCCCAGCCTGCCAGTCAGACTTTTGCCTGG
>NW_022104078.1:0-11916 GCF_000313985.2 Echinops telfairi
AACTCCTTGCCTTAGAAACTCACTGGGGCTTGCAAAAAATAATTTTCCTCGATTTAGGGCCCATCAAGATTGCCTGTGTGGGCCGCACAGGGAGGGTCACCGGGAGTAGGAACGACCTTCATGGCAGTGGGTGGGTGGTGGACCCCCAATTCTCAGCAAGGGCACCTGAGCTCCTGTTGTCCCTTGTTTCCATCCCATGGCTCCCGAGATGCATTTTCATCATCACAAATTAAACATAATTAAAGCATAATGATTAATCACCAAAACAATATATAATTACATATTGTGAATTTGCTAAATTAGGAATAAAGAAAATAAACCCTAAGAGTAATAGCCTCCTGGGGAGTACTGAGTCGGATGCACACATAACTGCTTGTCCTCCTGTTTCCTGTTACTGTTGTCCTTGCAGTCTCCACCCCCACACCCACCCCACCCCTGGTGCAGGTACTGTGAGAGAACTGAGCTTATAGAGCTGATAGAACTGATAGAACTCTGATTGCTTGCTGCCATGTAAAGTGATCAGGTTCAGTATCTAAAATTTAACTAACATATGAAAACGTGTTTTCATAAATGAGTCCTTCAATAGAATTTATAAATTTGATAATGTATCATTGGAAAGTCTTTGTGGTGGTTTAATAGAGATGCTAGAAATGATTTCCTCAGCTGTACTTTATTTTACTCATTGTAACATTGTATTCATTCTATGTGCAAAATTATACTCATATTTTATAGTCAAAGAATGCGAGGATAAAATTTTACAGATTTTCTTAATTCCAGTAAATGTAAATCTGAGAAAATATTGTCCAGGAATCAATCTTCTTAAAAAATTTTAAACTGGGCATTGGTATGCATTGACTCAAAATTTTCTTTGAACATGCCAATAATATTGATACAACTAAAATATTTTATCTATAATTTGGAAAGTCTTGTTTTAACCTGGAAACTGTACAGATGAAAATATGTGTTTTATTGAAAAAGTGCAATTCACTGGATTTTTAAGGGGGAAATCCCATAATATTTACATGTTGCTTACTTATTTTATAGCTTATAAATGAACATACTCATTTTTCCCAGGGAAACATCACATACTCCCTAGACACTGTCAACCATGTTTTTTTTTGCAAATAACTGTGAATACAAAATCACTTACCATCCGTTGTGAATCCACTGCATTGAAATATCCTCAGATGTGAACCACACTAAAAAGCTCTAAATAAACCAATACAACCTTGATAATTAGTCAATTGGTTTTCACTGGTTATTACGATCTGCACAATGTTGTTATAGTGCCCTCTGCAAACAGTTCAAACCTGAAGAGAGAGAAAGAAAACATATTTAATACATAAAGGATGATCCTGGTTGATCAATGAAGAATGAAGTTAGCCAAAGAGGTAATTTACTAATGAGCAAAGCTAGTCAGATAATTGAGATGAACAAAAAAAGCATTATCAAGTATTACATTTTCCAATGGAGCAAATATGGAGAACACACTGGTAGGCTGTGGGCTGTAGGTGTGCCCTCATGTGATGTTAAGTGTTATTCATTGTCTCTTATTTTCCTTCGGCTTCCCCATTCTCTCTATTTAGGTTGAGTTCTTGTTTGCTACCATTGAAATGAATGTTTACGTTCGCCTGTGTGTGCGTGTGTGGGCGCGCTGCACGCAAAGATGTTCCTGGGGCTCCCAATAATTAACTAAAAATGCCTCCCTGCAGCAATTTAGATCAATCTCCCTTGGGCCTAATCTGCCTTCAGCTGGCCTAACTCAAGGATGGCTATTCAATAAATTATGTTGATTTACTAATCATGCTGAGTTAATTACAGGTGATTGCCATTTAATTTGTCTCTACCTTCCCTGCTTTATTTCCCAGCTCACTCTCAGGACCCAGGTGAGGCAGACAATTCAAGAAGCTAAAATTGGGATGGATCTGGATCTCAGATCAGGCTATGCTGTGTGGAAAGACAGTGGATCATCCGTGCTTTGATGTTTTGTGAGTCCTAAAGGTAGGAGACCCTGGAACCTGGGCAGGGGGACCTACTTAAGACAGGTACTCTCAGCCAGTAGATATGTAAGACAGGCTCAGGGAGGAACATTGTGTTTTGCCTCTGGAAGACCCCTGGTGTTAAACTTAAAGGTATTCGTTTCTGGGCCAACATCAGACAGAACTTGGTACGCTGTTGTTATCATGAGTAATTCTTTGAGGACGTATGTCTCCATGAGTAGAGCGCCTCAGTGTGCTATGACAGGGAGTTCCTGGCACAGGACACAGGGTGTCCCTGGAATTGACAACTTTACACCTTGGGAGTGAAGATACAGCTCCTACTTGCAGTATGTCTTGTGAGCTTAAGATGTTAGCTCACGGGAATCTCCAAGAGACATGAACCCAAATAGTTTAGGGTTACCAGCTTTGCTGTTAGAGGGGATGTGCAAATTCTTCCTCTGACTCTTTTTCCTATGTCTGAGAAAAAGGCCAAGGTCAATTTTGAAAAGTGGAGACACGGATTCCAATGTAAACACCTTTAATGTGCTACCTCCTCCATCTCTCGTGACATGAGTGTCCCCTGGGAATGAGGGGAACAAAGAGTCAATGACAGAATAACCAGTGAGTAATTTGTTTTATTTAACATGGGTTTCACCCTATCCTCCAGGGATAAACCAGGTGAAATAGTGATCGACAAATTAGCGAATAAGTACTATTCAACCCCCAGGCATCTTGCTTATTGGTAACATCCCTGTATGTGTCTAACAGCAGAAAAGACTACTTGAGGCCAGGACATAGTAGATCAGAGATCAACAAGGGACCCGTGATAGCCCTTGACCATGATGTTGTTTGTCATATTTAAACTTTATAGAACACGTCTTTATTTTTCTAAGTTCCATGAACCAGATGCAAATGACTTAAAATTAACTGAAAATGTTTTTGTGATTCTTATTCTTGCCTGTCAACCTACCCAAGTTCCTCTCTCTTGTGTAAAATCTGAGAGAGAGGACAGCTCCAAACACATAATTAGCAACATGAGTTTTTTGATGGATTGGTTTTGGGGTTCTGTTTAGGCTTATGGTATGTTAGGATCAGAGTCTGTACTTAAGATTAGCATCTAAATCCTGGGATTAATCAGTGTTCCAGGTTTAAGAACAATTGCCAAGGAATAGAAATAGGAATTAAGTGTCATGAGTCACATGTTAGTGGTCATATTAAAGAGCTTTATGTTTTGAAGGTTTAATGCCTAACAGATTGTGTTTGGAGTTGGTTAGGGGCTTATGTGTTAAGGTATAAGGATGTAGAGTTATGGTTTAAAGATTCTTGTTTTCAGGGTTGGATTTCTGAATTTAAGATTTAGGGCCATCAAGTTAGGTTTAAGTTTATAAAATATATTCAAACCTTTGATCTGATTTTAAACATTAGGATAAATGCATTAGCCTAGGTTAAGAGTGTATGGTGGTAGGATTTGTTAGGCATTTTAAGTTTGCTGTGGGTATCAGGGGATGCTCACTGTGTTAGTAGTTCAGGGTGGTAAGGGGCCTTTTCATGTACTTAAGGGGTCAGTGCATTGGGAAGTTATTAGTGTTCTGTAAGGACACTTAGCATGTTAAGGTGTAAGGGGTAAAGGTTTCAGAGTTGGAGATTAGCAGTTAACAGTTAGGGAGTTCAACGCCAAAAGTTATTTTTGTGTGTTGAAATGTAGCCTACAACTTTAAAGCTATTTATTAGCTGTAGTATTTATGGTGTATTTGGAATCTGTTGTGTAAAATATCATTAATTGTTGTGTAAAATATCATTATGCTGATTAGAGGAATTAGTATTGCTTCTCTTTGGAAGCCTCTTTTCTTCCTTTTAAAAAGTAATCATTTTATGATTGGTCTATCTAGAGAATACTATAGAATTTTTAATACAGTGTTGAAATGGAAATGTCTGTTTGTCCTGTTTCTTAAGTGGGGTGGGGTATTTTCTCTTTCCTCTATGAATGAATGATATTTGCTGGTGTGTTTTTTTAATAAATATATTAGCATATGCAACTATACCTGTTTCATGTTACAGTTGTAGTTTTTAACATGAAAAGCCTTTGACTTTTCAAAAATAAATTATTTTATTGGGGACTCTTACACCTCTTATTACAATCCACACATTAATAGTATTAGCCCATTTGCACATACATTGCTATCATCATTTTCAAAATATTTTCTTTCTACTTGAGCCCTTGGTATCAGCTCCTCTTTTTTCCCCTCCCTCCACCACCTTCCCACCCTCGTGTCACCTTGATCAAATTTAAATTATTATTGTTTTCATATCTTACACAATCTGCTATTTTCCTTCACCCACTTTCAGTTGTTCATCCTCCTGGGGCAGGGTGTGTGTGTGTGTGTGTGTGTGTGTGTGTGTGTGTGTGTGTGTTATACAATGATCTTTGCAATTGGTTCCCCTTTCTCCCCCTTCTGGACCCACCTACCCCTACCTTCATGGTATCATTACTCCCATTATTGTTCTGAGGGGTTTATCTCTCCTGGATTCCATGTGTTATGTTGAGAACTCTTATCTGTACCAGTGTACATGCTTTGGTCTAGACAAATTTGTAAAGTAGAACTGGGGTCATGATAATTGGGTGGAGCAAGCTTTAAAGAACTAAAGGAATGTTATGTGTTCCGTTGGTGCTTTACTGTACCTTGAGTGGCTCATCCTTTCCTTGTGACCTTCTGTGAGGGGATGTCCATTCCTTTACAGATTGGCTTTGAGTCTCCAATCAGACACCCTTTGTTCCCATAGATATGAGTGTTTGTTTTTGGTTTTCTGATGCTTGATACCTGACCCCATGGACACATCGTGATCACACAGGGTGGTGTGCTTCTTCCATGTGTGCTTTTTTGCTTCTCAGATAGATGGCTGCTTGTTTAACTTCAAGCCTTTAAGACTCCAGATGCTATATCTTCTGGTAGCCAGGTACCATCAACTTTCTTCACCACATTTAACTTAAGCCATCCTGTTGGGAAGGTGAGAATCACAGAATGTCAGGTTATCAGAACAAAGTGTTCTTTCATTGAGGGAGGACTTGAGTAGAGGCCCAATGCCTTTGACTTTTTCAATGTTCCCACTTTGTTTTCTGTGCCTACTTAGACAATTGACCCTCTTTTTGTCAATGGGTTTATTACAGTGCTTATTTTCTCATGTAAAATATGCTCTGGGACAAATTTTAATTAGTCATGGTACATAATCATTGTAATATGTTGTCTGAATCTGTTCCAAATATTTTAAAGAATGTTTAATGTATATCCATTATCAGTATTGGGTACAGTTTTCTTCCAGTATCATTATCTGACACTGGTGTCAGAGTATTTACTCGTCTGATAGGAAGTATTGGTAACCACATGCTCAAGTAGAAAGAAAATGTTTTGAGAATGAAGATGGCAACAAATGTACTAATGTGCTTGACACAATGGATGTATGTTATGGATCGTGATATTAAGCTTTAATCAATGGTCTGATTATGCTAGAAGTTTCTCCTGGAATTTTATTTTGATTCAATTGATTAAAGCCCTTGCAAGCAACCGATAATTCATTCAAATACCATTGATCCCATGCACTAGCTGGACCCTTTCATCTTCCACCTGACTCCTCAGTTTGGAGGACTACATGATTTACACTCCCCTTGCCAACAAATAGTCACTAACACCTAAATCATTGTGTGATGCCCTCACAGTAGGGCCCCAGTTTGGGCAAATAGTCTGCCATATGATATGCTGTGTGGATCTTAGAGAATGTCCTTCAGCTCACCTCCAGAAAATGGTATAAATCAATGAGGGCCAGCAATTCCTCAGTGATTTTTGTATCACCTTGGTTTTGCATCACCTTAATTTTATTATGTTTTTTAACAAAAGAAATCCATTCCTTCTTTTTAACAAGAGAACTTAAATTCCAGTAACTGTCTCTCGAGCTTTTGGGCATTTGATACTATGGAAATAACTTTTGTAAACATAACTATTTAGCATTTTGTGGCTGCTGATTAGTAATTTCTGAGGCTCTTGTTGTTGATAGTTCTGATTGAGTCCATTCCATCTTACAGGCCCCTGTGTACAAGGAATGAAACACTGCCAACCCCTGCCCCATCCTCACAATTTAGAATGAACCCATTGCTTCAGTCACTGTATCAACCCATTTAGTTGAGGGATTCCTATTTTTCACTGCCCCTTTACTTTACCAAACAATATATACTTCTCCAAGGACTGGTCACTTCTGACAACATGTCCAAAATATTTAATGTGAACTCTCACCTCCTTAACCTCTAACTAGCACCCTGACCTACTTCTGCCAAGACAGATTTGTTTGTCCATTTGAAGGCCCATGCACTACAATTCAAACATATTGATTCTTCTTATTTCGTCCTGATTCAATGTCCAACTTCTATATGCATATGAGGTAATTGGCAATGCCATGGTTTGGGTCAGATAAACCTAGTCCTCAAAGTAACATCATTGCTTTTAAAGCCTCTAAAGAGGCCTTGTTAGGCAGATTTATCCAGTATAATGCATCTATTGAGCTATTGAATTTATTATCACCTTTTAGTTGTTTTGTAATTTTCCATAAGTTCAGTCTTTCTAGAAGAAGTTAAAACTTAGTCAAGTTCAGATTAGGAATATTGATCAAGCAGGGACCTGGAAGCCCACCTTGCTCTGAAACCAACTTGTCTCAGAGTCCTGAAATGGAAGGCTGTCTTTAAGACCTAGAGGAATGATGATGCTTAGATTCCAGAAATGTATGATGACTGGGCATAAGATTGTCTAAAACAAATTGTGTGTTTGTCTATTACTATGACTTGCAGATCAGTTTTAGAGGACCCTAACCCTCACCCTTTATCCTATAACTGCAACCTCACACCACTCTGCCTTCAGAAACACCCAGAGGGTTGCAAAAGGCCTGTGCCAATGATATCTAACTAGCCACTCAGACTAATGCTTCCCTCCTTTAGCGAAGCATAGCCTCTCCCCACCACACTCATTTTGTTTTCTTCCCTCCTAGTTCCTGGTTAAGCATGTTTCACAAGCTCCAGCCCAGACACTAGCTTCTCCCTTCTCCCTAAAAGAGAAAGACTATGGATGGGATGTCCTAGAACCCAAGGCAATAATCGCCTCTCCCAGTTTTTGTTTGCCAGATGTCAACTTTACTTACAGACCTTGAAACCCATACTCTAGTCCAAGATGACAGAATGGATGATAAGTCATCTCTTTCCTTAATCCATCTCATGTACTTTTTAATAAAAAGATAATTTTATTGAGGGCTCTTATAACAATCCATACTTCAATTATATCAATAATATTTGTACATATGTTGCCATCATTCATTTCTAAACATTTACTTTCCATTGAGACCTTGGTATCAACTCCTTCTTTTCCCTCTCTTCCTCTCCCCTAACATCCGTGACACCTTGATAAATATTAAATTATTGTTTTTTTCATATCTTGCACCGACTGCTATCTCTCTTCCCCCATGGTTTCTGTTTGTGTCCCTGGGGGATATGTGTGTGGTTTTGTGTCAATCATTGTGATTGGCTCTGCCTTCCTCCCCTCCCTGACTTTCCCCTCCCATTCCTGTTCCTGGATTCTGTATGTTGTGAACTCTTATCTCTTTTCTGTCCCTGTACCTGTGCACATGCTCCAGTCTAGCCCACAGGGAAAGGCAGAATTGGAGTCATGATAGTGGGGTGTGAGGAAGCCTCAAGGAACCAAAATAATATTTGTGTTTCATCAGTGCTATCCTGCACCCTGGTTGACTCATCCCTTCAGTGTGACCCTTCTGTAGGAGATGTCCTATTGTTTACAGATGGATTTGGAGTCACTACTAAATCTCCCTCATTCTCAACAATATATATATTTTTATTTTACTTGATTGTTGGGGGTCTTCTGAAGCCTGTTACCCTATCTCATCAACACCTCATGATCACACAGGATGGTGTGCTTCTTCCATGTGGGCCGCCCCTTGCTTCTCTACTAGATGGCCACTTTTAAACTTCAAGCCTTTAAGACCGCAGGTTGTATAGGTTTTGATAGCCAGGCACCATCCTCTCCGTTCACCACATTTGCTTATGAACCCATTTTGTCTTCAGTGATCATACTGGTATGGTGAGCATCAAAGACTGCAGGTTATTAGAACAAAGTGTTCTTGCACTGAGGGACGGCTTGAGCAGAGTCCCAAAGTCCATCTACTATCTCAGTGTATTGACTTATAAATATATAAATGTAGGTCAAGACCTCTATTTTTAAGAATGAATGTATTTACATATGTACAGACCTATGCTCATACCGCGATCCATAGCTTTGCTTCCTAGATCTTTCCTCTATTTCCTTTGACCTTCGTACTTACCCTACCATCATGCTTGCCCTTCTGCCACCTCTTAGTAATTCCTCTCAACTAGATTGCTGTTTCTCCAACTGCTGTCTAAAAGTGGTCATAATCCCAGGCTTGCAGAGACCCTCTGAGAGCTAGTCACAAGACCTTAGACTAAGTTCCTCCCTGCTGCTATCCACCTTGTGCCTACAGTCTAGGGCTTTGCATTTCCCCTCCCCAGCCAGGAACAGAGTGACTACATCAGCCATTACCTTCCCTCATCTCAGGTACTTTTAAACTTCTTCCCTCATTCACCTTGACTCTTAGCATCATCAGTCTACCTACACCTTGTCATTCCTTGTCTGCAGTGTGCTGTCTTTCACAAAAGCTTTAACATTGGACATCCTTAAACACAAGAGCTGTAGCGACTAGAAAATACACCTCCCTCTGGGCTTGTTTCCTTGGTAAGGTTGTCTCTGCCTTAGCCAAGTCCCCTCTAGGATGTCCTGCTTATTTCCTGTTATCTCTTGTCCACCTCTAAAACAACTTTCACTGGTTACCACACTCCACTGTGGTACCACACTCTATTACTATGGAATTCTAAATGGGTTCCCCCTACCATACGCATTTGTTCACACACTGTAGATATTATACAGTTTCCATGGGATGCAAGGGGCTTGGAGCAGGATGAACTTTGATGAAAAATGTGGAATGTGTTGGAATGTTACAGTGAGAGAAACATTTACATTGGTGTCCAGAAATAAAAGTAGAGTAATTTGCTGGATGAGGTAGTGGGAAAGAAAGAAATAAGAACAAGTGTGTGATTACTACTTAAAATGCATATAAACAATTTCTGATTGTTTAGTTAAATGATCATTAAAATATTAGGGGGTTTTCTTTAAAAATCTTCCCAGGTGCTAGAAAGCAAGGGGTTGTTTGTTTTACATTTCAGATAATGAAGTAAAAGACATACTAAAATATAATGGAAAGAAATAATTTTAAATGAGGAACCGATTATAAGGATCTACATATAACCTTCTCCCTAGAGGTTGGACAACAAAAAAGTGGGTGAAGGGAGATGTGTTAGACAGGGTTCTCTAGAGAGATAAAACCAAATTCCTGATAATATAATATATTTATTTATAAAGATAATTAGATATATAACGAGCAATGAACTGTTAAATCATATACAGATAAGTATACAATACAAGAAATAAACAGTTAAATTAGAAAGCACTATAAATGCCTTAGTGCAACTCACATCCGTGAGAGAAAGTTGAGAGACTAGCAGTCCTTCAAGTCTCTATCTGATGCCAGATCTTCCTCTATTTGTAGAGAGAGCTAGACTATGTCAGCATAGCAGCCAATCACAAGGCAGGTCACCAATCGCCAGTCCCCAGCTCCAGAGAAGTCTTAAAGGGACCTCAACTTACAGCAACACAGTCCACAGGCTAGGCGTCCCACAGGCAGTGTAGCCTTTAAATTGAGGCACAGAACAAGCAAGGCAGCGGCACACTGGTCCGATGATCACAGAGCGAGAGACAAGAAAGGCAAGGCTCACCAAGCCATCCATCTCTCCGCCCCTCAGTCAATCCCACCTGTGTTTATCATCCAGGCTGGCACAATAAACTGTCTCAGGAGATGTCGGACAGTGTAAGATAGGACAAAATAATAATAATTTATAAATTATGAAGGGTTCATGAGGGAGGTGGGGGAGGGAGGGGAAAAAATGAAGAGCTGATGCCAAGGGCTCAAGCAGAAAACAAATGTTTGAGAATGATGATGGCAACAAATGTACAAATGTGCTTGACACAATGGGTGGATTTATGGATTGTGATAAGAGTGGTATTAGCCCCCAATAAAATGGTTTTTTAAAAAAAGGAAGAATTGTAACTGGAAACAGTGCACAGGAAATAACAGCAACAAAACCATTGATCACATATCACAATTTTCTAAATTATTTTTTAAGTACATATTAGTGTTTTAATGGCACAAAAACAGTTGACAAAATTTCATTGACTTGGACTGAAATCATATGTTGTGCCTGAAAAAAATCACTTAAGGTGATATCAAATTCATCAGTCCTCAACCTAAGCATTTAACTCCCAAGTCTATACAGTACTTCAGATCCACAATTTTCATTGTGGGAAGATCTGGAATCCATTCGTCCTCTGAGATGAAGAAATACCTCCTCTCTTGACATGAATGTCAACTAAGGGGGGCTGAAATAAAGAAGAGTGTGCCCTATATTTAGAGTGGGTCCTGTATTTAATGCAAACACACTCAGATTGGAGCATGGTTTTGAGGCCAAGAGAAACCACTTAGCATAAGAAGTGGAGGCCAAGAAACAGACATGCCTTACTCAACATTTTCTACTACTATGTCATAGATCACAGATTTACCAGAGAAAGCTACCGTCCAGTTGAAAGAGCTAAAAACCTGGGAATACTATCATTCACATTTATGCACCACAAGGAAATATTTCAACATTTCACACATACAAATTCATTTACCCGACTCCAAACTTCCTAGACTTCTGATTCTTGTAATTAGAGAATGCATTAATTTGACTTCAAGAAGCTTGTGCTACAAAATGGTGAGTATTAAAGAGCCCTAGGATATTTTCATTATACAGATAAAGGTTAGATAGGACTTGTTGAGAACACTATGTCCAATACCTGAAGGTCATCTATAATGTAAGAGCATAACAGGGGAGGGGAACAAACACTGAGCGTTCTAAACTTCATGATAGCTATTGCTATCAAATGTATATATGGTATAATGCACTGGATTACTGTGATGATCTTCTTTTTGTGACTTGGCCTGGTTATGTAAAGTGTAAACATCCTAGTTTAGGACTTGGTTCATTGGGTTGGGCAACAGAACTTTCTGAGTAGAGTCTGGATATAAAACTCTACCAGAGGACATGGATTATCAAGTTGTCCAGTGTCACCATTTCTCCAACCCTACAGTTTTCTCTATTCCCTTTGTGCAGTGAAAAATTTTCTATATAGATTTATAAAAATGGAAGATTGAGCTCTTTCACAGTTTAGAAATTTATCCTCTCATGGCTTTATTAAAAGAATGAATCTGATGACAATCTATCCAGTTGGTTAATATGTGGGAATTATTTTTTATTGATGGTGATACTTGGGCTGGTAGAAGCACTCCTCACTCACAATGACCCTTTGCACAGCAGAAGGAAATCCTGCCCAGCCTTTCACTATCTCCACAATGCCTGATAAATTAGTCCCCTTATTGTTAAAATACACCCTATTGTTAAAATACAGCCATTGAAGATGGTTGTAGTTTTTGTTAAGCTTGAAAAAACAAACAAACTCCAATCATGTCCATTCTCTGGACTATTCCATTGCTGTGATATGCCCCATGTTTGAGGGAATGATACCTCAACATCTTTGCTTTTTAATTACATGTTTCCTGTACTTATAAGAGACAAAAAACAAAAACAAAAAATACAATCTCACTGCGAGAGAGGATTGCAACTCATAACAGCCTAAAAGGAGAGGGTGGAGCTGTCCCCATGGGTTTCTTACACTGGAACTATGTGTGGGAATAGAAAGCCTTATTTTTCTCCAGTGAAGTG
>NW_022104078.1:12748-13889 GCF_000313985.2 Echinops telfairi
GATCATGGTAGTAGTGAGGAGGAAGAATAAAGAGCTGAGGAAAGGTGAATGTTTCATCAGTGGTATACTGCACACTGGCTGGCTGGTTTTCTCCCTACAAACCCTTCTGTGAGGGGCTGTACAGCTGCCTACAGATGGGTTTTGTGTCTCCATTCTGAATTCCCCAACATTCACAATGATATGATTTTTTGTTCTTTGATGCCTGATACCTGATCCCATCGACACCTCGTGATCCCACAGTCTGGTGTGATTCTTCCATGTGGGATTGGTTGCTTCTGAACTAGATGGCAGCTTGTTTATCTTCAAGCCTTTAAGTCCCCAGATGCTATATCTTTTGATAGCCGGACACTATCAGCTTTCTTCACCAAAATTGCTTATGCACCTGCTTCGTCTTCAGTGATCCTGTTAGGAAGGTGAGCATCATGGAACTCTAGTTTAATAGAACAAAGTGTTCTTGCATTGAGGGAGTACTTGAGTAGAGGCCCAATGTCCATCTGCTACCTTAATACTAAACCTCTAAATATATGCACATCATTATATATAAATCTATTTACATATGTACACATCTGTATTTAGACCTCTAGAAATGCCCTTTGCCTCTTAGTTCTTTCCTCTATTTCCTTTTCCTTTCTTGTCCCACTCTCATTCTCAGCCTTCATTTGAGTTTCAGTAATCCCTCTTCGTTACATTGTCCTTGATCAAGCCCTACCTGGCCTCCTACATCCTCCTCCCCATTGATTTTGGATCACTTGTAGTTTCCTTGCCCCTTGGTTTGTTAACACCCACTTCCTTTCCCCTACCTCCCCCTCTCCCAAGTACCTCCGGAACTGTTGGTCCCACTGTTTTCTCCTCCAGATTGTTTATCCCGCCTATTTTATCTAAATATACCTGCGGAGGTAGTAATATACACAAAAATCAAGACAGAGTAAAAAAAGCAACAAAAAAACAAAACAACAACAAAAAAGAAAAGCCTGTAAGTCAGTGGTTCTCAACCTGTGGGTCGTAACCCCTTTGGAGGTTGAATGACTCTTTCACAAGGGTCATCTGATTAATAACGGTAGCTAAATTAGTTATGAAGTATCAACAAAAATAATTTCATGGTTGTGGGGTCACCCCAACATGAGAAACTGTACTAGAGGAT
>NW_022104078.1:13989-15128 GCF_000313985.2 Echinops telfairi
GGGCACAAGTGGAAAGAAAATGTTTTGAGAATGATGATGGTGACAAATGTACAAATATGCTTGACACAATGGATGTATCTATGGATTGTGATAAGAGTTGTATGAGCCCCCAATAAAATGACTTAAAAAAGGGGGGGGTTTTTTTTTTTTGGTTCATTATTCTTTGGGAAAATCTGTCAAGAAATCAAAACACATATTTTATTGGAGAAATCATTTGCAAAGGACCCACTAAAAGTGTTGAAATCAACAATGTCACTTTGGGTCTAAAGGGAGCTTAGCTCAAGCCAGACCATGGTATATTCATTACACCATATCCATTTTTTTAAAAAAATGGACAATGAGTAAAACTATATATTAATTTCTTTTAATTTTTTGTTATTTGTGCAGAATATTGAATACACCACAGACAGGAAGAAGAATAAACAAATTTATCTTGGAAGAAGGAGCACTAATGAAACATTTGGCTTCTAACTGCTCAGTCAGTAGTTTGAAACACCCACGGGGACAGCTCTACCCTCTCCTTTTAGGCTTTTATGCATTGCAATCCTCTCTATCGCAGTGAGTTTGTATTTTTTTATGTTTGTCTCTTAGAAGAAGTACAGGAAAAATATATCTAAAAAGCAAAGATGTTGAGGTACCATTCCCTCATTTATGAGACATATTACAGGAATGGAATAGTCCAGAGTAAAGGACATGATTGGTTTGGGTTTTTGTTTTGTTTTTAATTTAACAAAAACTAGAAACACCTTCAATTGCTGTATTTTAACAATAGGGTGTATTTTAACAATAAGGGGACTAATTATGTCAGGCATTGTGGAGATAGTGAAAGACTAGGCAGGATTTCCTTCGGCTGTACATACGGTCATCGTGAGTGAGGAGTGCTTCTACTAGCCCAAGTATCACCATCAATAAAAAAATAATTCTCACATATTGACCAACTGGATACATAGGGGAAACAAGGATTTCTCTCAAGCTGTCTCCCAAAAATATATGCCAGACTTAGCTGCTTGAGAATGACTATACACTTGGAGGTAATCAGGAGTAGATTAGGGGTCATTCTCCTAAGAGCTATCAGCCATCTAGAGCAAGCAGACACCACTGTTTATCCCACAACAAGTAGGGCCCACTCCCTTCTGATA
>NW_022104078.1:16376-17661 GCF_000313985.2 Echinops telfairi
GGTGAATGAATTTGGTTCACAGACCAGTCAAATGTTGAAATCTTTCCTTGTGGCGTATAAAATTGAAAGATAGTATTCCCAGGTTTTTAGCTCCCTCAACTGGATGGGATTTCTCTCTGGCAAATTTGTGACCTGAAACATAATAGTAGATAATGTTGAATAAGGCATGTCAGTTTCTTGGCCTGCACTTATTACCCTAGGTGGTGCCTCTATCTTGGAAGAAGGAGCACTAATGAAACATTTGGCTTCTAACTGCTCGGTCAGTAGTTTGAAACTTCCCGCCACTTCACTGGAGAAAAATCAGGCTTTCTATTCCCAAACACAGTTCCAGTGTAAGAAACCCACGGGGAAAGTTCTACCCTCTCTTTTTAGGCTGTTATGAGTTGCAGTCCTCTCTCACAGTGAGTTTGTATTTTTTGTTTTTGTTTTTTGTCTCTTAGAAGAAATACAGGAAAAATGCTATTAGCGAGCAAAGGTATCATTCCCTCAAACATGGGGCATATTACAGGAATGGAATATCCAGAGAAAAGGACATGATTGCTTTTTGGTTTTTTTTTTTAAGTTTAACAAAAACTAGAACCACCTTCAATTGCTATATTTTAACAATAGGGTGTATTTTAACAGGACGGGGGCTCATTATGACAGGCATTGTGGAGATAGTGAAAGACTAGGCAGGATTTCCTTCTCCTGTGCAAAGGGTCAATGTAAGTGAGGAGTGCTTCTACCAGCCCAAGTATCACCATCAAAAAAAAATAATTCCCACATATTGACCAACTGGATACATTGTCATCAGATTCATTCTTTTAATGAAGCCACGAGAGGACTAAATTTCTAAACAGTGAAAGAGCTCAATCTTCCATTTTTAGAAATCTATAGAAAATTTTTCATTATACGAAGGGAATACAGAAAACTGGGGTTTGAGAAATGGTGACACTGGACAACCGGATAATCCATGTCCTCTGGTAGAGTTTTATATCCAGACTCTACTCGGGAAGATCTGTTACCCATCCCAACGAACCAAGTCCCAAACGGGATATTTACACTTTACATAACCAGCCCAAATCACATAAGGAAGATCATCACAGTAATCCAATGCATTATACCATATACACATTTGATAGCAATAGCTATCATGAAGCGTTAGAAAGCCCAGTTTTCGTTCCCCTCCCCTGTCATGCTCTTACATTATAGACAACCTTCAGGTATTGGACATAGTGTTCTCAAGAAGTCCTATCTAACCTTTATCTGTATAATGAAAATATCCTAGGGCTCTTTAATACTCACC
>NW_022104078.1:18872-21512 GCF_000313985.2 Echinops telfairi
CCAGGGAGAAGGTTATATGTAGATCCTTATAATCGGTTCCCCATTTAGAATTATTTCTTTCCATTTATAGTTTAGTTTATCTTTTACTTCATTATCTGAAATATAACACAAACAACCCCTTGCTTTCTAGAATCTGGAAAGGTTTTTAAAGAAACCCCCCCCCCCAATATTTTAATGATCATTTAACTAAAATATCAGAAATTACTTATATGCATTTTAAGTAGGAGTCACACACTTGTTCATGTTTCTTTCTTTCCCACTACCTCATCCAGATAATTACTATACTTTTATTTCTGGACACCAATGTAAATGTTTCTCTCACTGTAACATTCCAACACATTCCACGTTTTTCATCAAAGTTCATCCTGCTCCAAGCCCCTTGCATCCCAATGGAAACTGTATTATATCTACAGTCTGTGAACAGATGCATATTGTAGGGGGAACCCATTTAGAATCCCATAGTAATAGAGTGTGGTACCACAATAGAGTGTGGTAACCACCAGTGAAAGTTGTTTTAGAGGTGGACAACAAGAGATAAAAGTAAATGAGCAGGGCATCCTAGAGGGGACTTGGCTAAGGCAGAGACAACCTTAACAAGAAAACAAGCCCAGAGGGAGGTATATTTTCTAGTCTCTACATCTCTTGGGTTTAAGAATGTCCAATGTTAAAGCTTTTGTGAAAGACAGCACACTACAGACAAGGAATGACAAGGTGTAGGTAGATTGATGATGCTAAGAGTCAAGGTGAATGAGGGAAGAAGCTTAAAATACCTGAGATGAGTGAAGGTAATGGCTGATGTAATCACTCTGTTCCTGGCTGGGGAGGGGAATTGCATAGCCCTAGACTGTAGGCACAAGGTGGATAGCAGCAGGGAGGAACTTAGTCTAAGGTCTTGTGACTAGCTCTCAGAGGGTCTCTTCAAGCCTGGGATTATGACCAGTTTTAGACAGCAATCTAGTTGAGAGGAATTACTCAGAGGTGGCAGAAGGGCAAGCATGATGGTAGGGTAAGTAGGAAGGTAAAAGGAAACAGAGGTATAAGCATAGGTCTGTACATATGTAAATACATTAATTCTTAAAAATAGAGGTCTTGACCTACATGCATATATTTATAAGGCAATACACTGAGATAGTAGATGGACTTTGGGACTCTGCTTGAGCCCTCTCTCAATGTAAGAACCCTTTTTTCTAATAACCTGATATTCTGTGATGCTCACCATATGGGCATGATCACTGAAGTCAAAATGGGTGCATAAGCAAATGTGGTGAAGGGAGAGGATGGTGCCTGGCTATCAAAAGCTATACCACCTGGAGTCTTTAAGGCTTGAAGTTTAAAAGTGACCATCTAGTAGAGAAGCAATGGGCCCACATGGAAGAAGCACACCATCCTGTGTGATCATGAGGTGTTGAAGAGATAGGGTAACAGGCTTCAGAAAACCCCAAACAACCAGAATTAAAAAAAAAAAAACATATTGTTGAGAATGAGGGGGGTTGTAGTGGTGACTCCAAATCCATCTGTAAACAATGGGACATCTCCTACAGAAGGGTCACAATGAAGGGATGAGTCAAGCAGGGTTCAGGATAGCACTGATGAAACACAAATATTATTCTGGTTCCTTGAGGCTTCCTCACACCCCACTACAATGACTCCAATTCTGCCTTTCCCTGTGGGCTAGACTGGAGCATGTGCACAGGTATAGAAAGAGATGAGTCTACAACATTCAGAATCCAGGAACAGGAATGGGAGTATTGATACAAGTAGAGGAGGGGAAAGTCAGGGAGGGGAGAGGAGGAAGGTGGAGCCAATAATGATTGACACATAACCACACACACATACGCCAGGGACAAAAACAGAAACCATGGGGGAAGAGAGATAGCAGTCGGTGCAAAAAATGAAAATAATGGGGGAGGGGAAACTTTTTTTTAAAAAAGAAAATAACAATAATTTAATATTTATCAAGTGGTCATGGGGTTCGGGGGAGAGGAAGAGAGAGGAAAAGGAGGAGCTGATACCAAGGTCTCAATGGAAAGTAAATGTTTACAAATGAATGATGGCAACATATGTAGAAATCTTCTTGATACAATTGAAGTATGGATTGTTATAAGAGCCCCCAATACAATTATCTTTTTAAAAAGTACATGAGATGGATTAAGGAAAGAGATGACTTATCATCCATTCTGTCATCTTGGACTAGAGCATGGGTTTCAAGATCTCTAAATAATGTTGACAGATGGCAAACAACACAAACTGGGAGAGGGCTTATTGCCTTGGGTTCTAGGACATCCCATCCATATTTTTGGTCTTTTAGGGAGAAGGGATAAGCTAGTGCCTGGGCTGGAGCTTGTGAAACATGCTTAACCAGGAACTTGGAGGGAAGAAAACAAAATGAGTGTGGTGGGGAGGGGCTATGCTTCGATAAAGGAAGCATTAGTCTGAGTGGATAGTTGGTTATCATTGGCACAGCCCTTTTCAACCCTCTGGGTGTTTCTGAAGGCAGAGGGGTGTGAGGTTGCAGTTTTAGGATAAACGGTGAGGGTTAGGGCCCCTCTAAAACTGCTCTGCAAGTCATGCTAATACACAAATGCACAATTTGTTTTAGACAATCTTATGCCCAGTCATCATGCATTTCTGGAATCTAAG
>NW_022104078.1:21802-22934 GCF_000313985.2 Echinops telfairi
GTTAACTTATGGAAAATTACAAAACAACTAAAAGGTGATAATAAATTCAATAGATCAATAGATGCAGTATACTGGGTAAATCAGCCTACCAAGACCTCTTTAGAGTGTAGCAAACCAATGATATTACTTTGAGGACCAGGTTTACCTGACCCAAACCATGGCATTGTCAATTACCTCATATGCATATAGAAGTTGGACATTGAATAAGGAAGAAATAAGAAGAATCAATATGTTTGAATTGTAGTGCATGGGCCTTCAAATGGACAAACAATTCTGTCTTGACAGAAGTAAGGTCAGGGTGCTAGTTAGAATTAAGGAGGTGAGAGTCCACATTAATATTTTGGACATGTTGTCAGAAGTGACCAGTCCTTGGAGAAGGATATTTTGTTTGGTAAAGTAAAGGACCAGTAAAAAATAGGAATCCCTCAACTAAATGGATTGATACAGGGACTGAAGCAATAGATTCATTCTAAATTGTGCGGATGGTGCAGGGGTTGGCAGTGTTTAATTCCCTTGTGCACAGGGGTCTGTAAGATGGAATGGACAATAAGAACTATCAACCATAACAGCCTCAGAAATTACTTATCAGCACCCAAGGCATCCACAAAATGTTAAATAGTTATGTTTACGCAAGTTATTTCCATGGTATCAAATGCCCAAAATCTCAAGAGACATTCACTGGAATTTATGCTCTCTTGTTAAAAAGAAGAAATGGGTTTCTTTTGTTAAAAAAACATAATAAAATAAAAGTGAAGCAAAACCAAAGGTGATGCAAAAATCACTGAGTAATTGCTGCCCCTCATTGATTTACACCATTCTTCTGGAGGTGAGCTGAAGGACATTCTCTTAGATCCATACGGCATGGCATATGGCAGAGTATATGCCCAATCTGGGGCCCTATTGTGAGGGCATCACACAATGACTTGGGTGTTAGTGACTATTTGTTGGCAAGGGGAGTGTAAATCATGTAGTCCTCCATACTGAGGAGTCAGCTGCAAGATCAAAGGGTCCAGCCAGTGCATGAGATCAATGGTAGTTGAATGAGTTTTAGGTTGCTTGCAAGGGCTATAATCAATTGAATCAAAATCAAATTCCAAGAGAAACTTCTAGCATAATCAGACCAATGATTAAA
>NW_022104078.1:23034-24136 GCF_000313985.2 Echinops telfairi
AAGGGAGAGGAAGAGAGAGTGGAGCACATGCTGGCCCACCAAGCCCTGAGGACGATATTCCAGATGGCCCCAATATGAGGCCATTAGGAATGACAATATTCCATTAGGCTGGCCCCAATATGAGGCACTACATCCCTCACTGACCCATAGCACTATGGGGGACAACACTGGACATACAATGTGGTTATTGTGTCCAATCTGACCCCACCACACTGAGGCAAAACACTAAAGGTGTGCGACCAAACAGCAATGGGAGCAGAGCAATACAGTCCCGAGGGAATATCAAAAATAGATTTTGGGGCCAGGGAGTGTCACCCCATCAGACTCCACTGGAAAACCCTCATAAAATTCAAAACAGACCTTTAACTATTCACAGTAGTGTTTCTCAAACTTCCTAATGCCACGATCCTCTAGTACATTTTCTCATGTTGCGGTGACCCCACAACCATAAAATTATTTTTGCTGCTACTTCATAACTGTAATTTTGCTACTGTTATGAATTAGGTGACCCCTGTGAAAGAGTCATTCAACCTCCAAAGGGGTCACGACCCACAGGTTGAGAACCACTGACTTACAGGCTTTTCTTTTTGTTGTTGTTGTTTTGTTTTGTTTTTGTTGCTGTGTTTTGCTCTGTCTTGATTTTTGTGTATATTATTACCTCTGCAGGTATGTTTATATAAAATAGGCAGGATAAACAATCTGGAGGAGAAAACAATGGGACTGACAGTTCCAGAGGTACTTGGGAGAGGGGGAGGTAGGGGAAAGGAAGTGGGTGTTAACAAACCAAGGGGCAAGGAAATAACAAGTGATCCAAAATCAATGGAGAGAAGGGTGTAGGAGGCCAGATAGGGCTTGATCAAGGACAATGTTACTAAGAGGAATTACTGAAGCTGAAATGAAGGCTGAGAATGAGAGTAGGACAAGAAGAAAGGAAAAGGAAATAGAGGAAAGAACTAGGAGAAAAGGGAATTTCTAGAGGTCTAAATACAGGTATGTACATATGTAAACATATTTATATATGATGATGTGCATATATTTAGAGGTTTAGTATTAAGGTAGCAGATGAATATTAGGCCTCTACTCAAGTACTCCCTCAATGCAA
>NW_022104078.1:25057-26184 GCF_000313985.2 Echinops telfairi
AAATCAAAACACATATTTTATTGGATAAATCATTTGCAAAGGACCCACTAATAGCATGGAAATCAACAATGTCACTTTGGGTCTTAAGGGAACTTGGCTCAAGCCAGACCATAGTATATTCATTACAATATATCCATTTTTTAAAAAAATGGACAATGAGTAAAACTATATGTTAATTTCTTTTATTTTTTTGTTATTTGTGCAGAATATTGAATACACCACAGACAGGAAGAAGAATAAACAAATATATCTTGGAAGGAGGAGCACTAATGAAACATTTGACTTCTAACTGCTCTGTCAGTAGTTTTAAACTTCCAGGCACTTCACTGGAGAAAAATCAGGCTTTCTATTCCCACACGTAGTTCCAGTGTAAGAAACCCACGGGGACAGCTCTACCCTCTCCTTTGAGGCTGTTATGCATTGCAATCCTCTCTATCGCAGTGAGTTTGTATTTTTTGTTCTTGTTTTTTGTCTCTTAGAAGTACAGGAAACATGTAATTAAGAAGCAAAGATGTTGAGGTGCCATTCCCTCATATATGGGACATATTACAGGAATGGAATAGTCCAGAGAAAAGGACATGATTGGTTGTTGTTGGTTTTTTTTTTAAAGTTTAACAAAAAATAGAACCAACTTCAATTGCTGTATTTTAACAATAGGGTGCATTTTAACAATAAGGGGACTAATTATGTCAGGCATTGTGAAGATAGAAAAAGACTAGGCAGGATTTCCTTCTGCTGTGCAAAGTGCTTCTTATGAGTGCGGAGTGCTTCTACCAGCTCAACTATCACCATCATTAAAAAATAATTCCCACATATTGACCAACTGAATACATTGTCATCAGATTCATTCTTTTAATGAAGCCATGAGAGGACTCAATTTCTAAACCGTGAAAGAGCTTAATCTTCTATTTTCAGAAGTCTACAGAAAATGTTTCACTGCACGAAGAGATTAAAGAAAACTGTAGGTATGGAGAAATAGTGACAGTTGACAACCTGGTAATCCATGTCCTCTGGGAGGGCTTTATATCCAGACTCTACTCAGGAAGTTCTATTGCCCATCCCAATGAACCAAGGCCCAAACTGGGATGTTTACACCTTATATAACCAGCCCTGTATCACATAAGGAA
>NW_022104078.1:26284-27734 GCF_000313985.2 Echinops telfairi
AAAGCAAGTACTTGTCCACAGACAGGTGGATGTGCATATTAATGTGAATTCTACAAGGGAGACATTTAAAATGATCTTCAAATGTTCAAACTATTATTATTATGACCCAAATATAAAATGATGCTGAAAATAACTCAAAAACACCTTTAATTCTAGATCAAGGGAACTGCCGGGAGCACAAGATGGATTGAGAAGCAGTTCTGGAAGGTGAACTTCTGATATTTGTGGTAATATCAGATGTTTGCTGCATAAGATCTAGTAAGATAATACCATATATATGTTGGTCTGCCTTTTGGTAATTGTAAGAATCCTTAATGTGAAAAATAGTGGAAGCCATTCAAACAGAAAAATGGGATGTTGTAGGGAAATTTAAAATCAGTAAAGCTACTGTACACATTCAGTCTATTTTATAGAAAAATCTGAAAAACTGGACATAATAAAGAATGTGGTATCAGGATGAAAGAAAATCAAATTAATAACTGGTGAAAAAGAGATATTTCTTGATGAAAATGAATAGAATATAAAGAAATGACTAAGGATGGTCCAAGACTATAGCCTTGAGTGTTGATTCAAAAACAGAAAAAATAAAATAAAATACTAACAACTGAACCAATAAGCAGCATCCTAATAGTTTGAGCATAATTTTAAATTAAGATTTTTATTTTATGCAAAAGGGGCACAGGGAAAAAGCCACTGTGTACTGACATTCCTGGGGTGAGGTCCAGGTAGTCTGGCAGGGGCCAGAACAAATCTAAGGATATATATGGAAGCCAATTATAATTAGGGGGCAAAAAAGAAAAAAAATAAGACATGGGTAGCAGGAGAACAGGGCACAAGCCCACCCGGGGAGGGTATTGTTTATATCTCCACAGGGAAAGAGGAACCAGACTTCAACCCGGAGCTCCATGACATGAACGAAACATACTGGCATGAAGCAGGGAACCAATAGAGATATTTGAGGGGTCAGCTCCAATCCCAACTACCTGGACAATCTCCCCTACCCCCAGAAGAATTTCCTTCAGAAGATCGCACTGAAGCTACAGTTCAGGGAGAGGGACATGTCTGATCAGAGCACACAGGAGTAAATGAATGGGGAGGAAGAGAGAGTGGAGCACATGCTGGCCCACCAAGTCCTGAGGACGATATTACAGCTCAGAGCAGCCAATGCACAGAGGACCATAGGGCCAGCCCCACTATGAGGCACTACATCCCTCACTGACCCATAGCACTATGGGGGACAACACTGGAGACACTGTGGTAATGCGGCTCCATCAGACCCCACCACACTGATGCAAAAACACTAAAGATGTACGAACAAACAGCAAGGGTAGCAGAACATTGCAGTCCCAAGGGAATCTCAAAAACAGACTTTGGGGCCAGGGAGTGTCACCCCATCAGACTCCACTGGAAAACACTTCTGAAAGTCAACAAACAGACCTTGAACTATTTA
>NW_022104078.1:29340-30464 GCF_000313985.2 Echinops telfairi
TTATTTGGATCCATAATCCTTGGCAAAATCTGTCAAGAAATAAAAACCTATATTTTATTGGAGAAATCATTTGCAAAGGACCCACTAAAAGTGTTGAAACCAATAGTGTCACTTTGGGTCTAAAGGGAGCTTGGCTCAAGCCAGACCATGGTATATTCATTACAACATATCCATTTTTAAAAAATGGACAATGAGTAAAACTATATATTAATTTCTTTTAATTTTTTGTGATTTGTTCAGAATATTGAGTAAACCATAGTCAGGAACAAGAATAAACAAATCTATCTTGGAAGAAGGAGCACTAATGAAACATTGGTAACTACTCGGTCAGTAGTTTGAAACTTCCAGGCACTTCACTGGAGAAAAATAAGGCTTCCTATTGCCACACGTAGTTCCAGTTTAAGAAACCCACGGGGACAGTTCTACCCTCTCTTTTAGGCTGTTATGAGTTGCAGTCCTCTCTTGCAGTGAGTTTGTAGTTTTTGTTTTTGTTTTTTGTCTCTTAGAAGAAGTGCAGGAAAAATGCTATTAGAAAGCAAAGGTATCATTCCCTCAAACATGGGGCAAATTACAGGAATGGCATAGTCCAGAGAAAAGGCCATGATTGGAGTTTGTTTGTTTTTTTAAGTTTAACAAAATCTAGAACCACCTTCAATTGCTGTATTTTAACAATAGGGTGTATTTTAACAATACGGGGGCTCATTATGACAGGCATTGTGGAGATAGTGAAAGACTAGGCAGGATTTCCTTCTGCTGTGCAAAGGGTCTTGTGAGTGAGGAGTGCTTCTACCAGCCCAAGTATCACCATCAATAAAAAATAATTCCCACATATTGACCAACTGGATACATTGTTATCAGATTCATTCTTTTAATGAAGCCATGAGAGGATACATTTCTAAACCGTGAAACCCCTCAATCTTCCATTTTTAGAAATCTATAGAAAGTTTTTCACTGCATGAAGTGAATAAAGAAAACTGAAGGGTTGGTGAAATGGTGACACTGGATAACTGGATAATTCATGTCCTCTGCGAGAGTTTTATATCCAGACTCTACTCAGGAAGTTCTGTTGCCCATCCCAACGAACAAATCCCAAATTGGGATGTTCACACTTTACATAACCAGCC
>NW_022104078.1:32036-33466 GCF_000313985.2 Echinops telfairi
TTTTTCATCAAAGTTCATCCTGCTCCAAGCCCCTTGCATCCCATGGAAACTGTATAATATCTACAGTGTGTGAACAAATGCGTATGGTAGGGGGAACCCATTTAGAATCCCATAGTAATGGAGTGTGGTACCACAATGGAGTGTGGTAGCCAGTGAAAGTTGTTTTAGAGGTGGACAAGAGATGACAGGAAATAAGCAGGACATCCTAGAGGGGACTTGGCTAAGGCACAGACAACCTGAACAAGAAAACAAGCCCAGAGGGAGGTGTATTTTCTATTCTCTACAGCTCTTGTGTTTAAGGATGTCCAATGTTAAAGCTTTTGTGAAAGATAGCACACTACAGACAAGGAATGATAAGGTGTAGGTAGACTGATGATGCTAAGAGTCAAGGTGAATAAGGGAAGAAGCTTAAAAGTACCTGAGATGAGGGAAGGTAATGGCTGATGTAGTCACTCTGTTCCTGGCTGGGGAGAGGAATTGCAAAGCCCTAGACTGTAGGCACAAGGTGGATAGCAGCACGGGGGAACTGCAGTGTTAGGTCTTGTGACTAGCACTCAGAGGGTCTCTGCAAGCCTGGGACTATGATCACTTTTAGACAACACTTATAGCAACAGCAATCTAGTTGAGAGAATTACTACTAGGTGGCAGAAGGGCAAGCACAATGGTAGGGTAAGTAGGAAGGTAAAAGGAAACAGAGGAAAGATCTAGGAAGCAAAGCTATGGATAGTGGTATAAGCATAGGTCTGTACATATGTAAATACATTCATTCTTAAAAATAGAGGTCTTGACCTTCATACATATATGTATAAGGCAATACACTGAGATAGTAGATGGACTTTGGGACTCTGCTCAAGCCCTCCCTCAATGCAAGAACACTTTGTTCTAACAACCTGACAGTCTGTGATGCTCACCATACCAGCATGATCACTGAAGACAAAATGGATGCATAAGCAAATGTGAAGGGAGAGGATGGTGCCTGGCTATCAAAAATATACCACCTGGGGTCTTAAAGGCTTGAAGTTTAAAAGTGGGCATCTAGTAGAGAAACAAAAGGCCCACATAGAAGAAACACACCATCCTGTGTGATCATGAGGTGTTGATGAGATAGGGTAACAGGCTTCAGAAGACCCCAAACAAACAAGCAAAATTAAAAAAAAATCATGTTGTTGAGTATGATAGGGGTTGTAGCAGTGCCTGCAAATCCATCTGTAAAAATGGGACATGTCCTTACAGAAGGTTCACACTGAAGGGATGAGTCAACTAGGGCGCAGGATAGCACCGATAAAACACAAATATTATTCCTGTTCCTTGAGGTTTCCTCACACCCCACTATCATGACTCCAATTCTGCCTTTCCCTGTGGGCTAGACTGGAGCATGTGCACAGGAACAGAGGAGAGATAAGAGTTCTTGACATACAGAATCGAGGATC
>NW_022104078.1:33734-38811 GCF_000313985.2 Echinops telfairi
ACAATAATTTAATATTTATCAAGGGGAGTGTGGGGGGAGAGGAAGAGAGGGAAAAAGGAGGAGCTGATACCAAGGTCTCAATGGAAAGTAAATGTTTGCAAATGAATGATGGCAACATATGTACAAATATTGTTGATACAATTGAAGTATGGATTGTTATAAGAGTCCCCAATAAAATTATCTTTTAAATAAAGTACATGGGATGGATTAAGGAAACAGATGACTTATCATCCACTCTGTCATCTTGGACTAGAACATGGGTTTCAAGCTCTCTAAGTAATGCTGACAGATGGCAAACAACACAAACTGGCAGAGGGCTTATTGCCTTGGGTTCTAGGACATCCCCTCCATAGTCTTGGTCTTTTAGGGAGAAGGGATAAGCTAGTGTCTGGGCTGGAGCTTATGATACATGCTTAACCAGGAACTTGGAGGGAAGAAAACAAAATGAGTGTGGTGGGGAGGGCTATGCTTCGATAAAGGAGGGAAGCATTAGTCTGAGTGGCTGGTTGGATATCATTGGCACAGCCCTTTTCAACCCTCCGGGTGTTTCTGAAGGCAGAGGGGTGTGAGGTTGCAGTTATAGGATAAAAAGTGAGGGCTAGGGTCCCTCTAAAACTGATCTGCAAGTCATGCTAATAGACAAATGCACAATTTGTTTTAGACAATCTTATGCCCAGTCATCATGCATTTCTGGAATCTAAGTGTCTTCATTCCTCTAGGTCTTAAGGAAAGCTTCTATCTCAGGGCTCTGAGACAGGTTGGTTTCATAGCAAGGTGGGCTTCCAGGTCCCTCCTTGATCAATATTCTTAATCTAAGCTTGGCTAAGTGTTAACTTCTTTTAGAAAGACTGTTAACTTATAGAAAATTACAAAACAACTAAAAGGTGATAATAAATTCAATAGATCAATAGATGCATTGTACTGGGTAAATCAGCCTACCAAGACCTCTTTAGAGTGTAGAAAACCAATGATGTTACTTTGAGGACTAGGTTCACCTGACCCAAACCATGGCATTGCCAACTACCTCATATGCATATAGAAGTTGGACATTGAATAAGGAAGAAATAAGAAGAATCAATGTTTGAATTGTAGTGCATGAGCCTTCAAATGGACAAACAATTCTGTCTTGACAGAAGTAAGGTCAGGGTGCTACTTAGAATTAATGAGGTGAGAGTTCACATTAAATATTTTGCACATGTTGTCAGAAGTGACCTGTCCATGGAGAAGGATATTTTGTTTGGTAAAATAAAGGGTCAATGAAAAATAGGAATCCCTCAACTAAATGGATTGATACAGGGACTGAAGCAATAGGTTCATTCTAAATTGTGAGGATGGTGCGGGGGTTGGCAGTGTTTCATTCCCTTGTGCACAGGGCCTGTAAGATGGAATGGACTCAATCAGAACTATCAACAACAACAGCCTCAGAAATTACTAATGAGCACCGAACGCATCCAGAAAATGCTAAATAGTTATGGTTACACAAGTTATTTCCATGGTATCAAATGCCCGAAATCTCAAGAGACATTCACTGGAATTTAAGCTCTCTTGTTAAAAAGAAGGAATGGGTTTCTTTTGTTAAAAAAACATAATAAAATAAAGGTGATGCAAAACCAAAGGTGATGCAAAAATCACTGAGTAATTGCTGCCCCTCATTGATTTATACCATTTTTCTGGAGGTTAGCTGAAGGACATTCTCTAAGATCCACACAGCATGTCATATGGCAGACTATTTGCCCAAACTGGAGCCCTACTGTGAGGGCATCACACAGTGATTTAGGTGTGAGTGACTATTTGTTGGCAAGGGGAGTGTAAATAATGTAGTCCTCCAAACTGAGGAGTCAGCTGGAAGGTCAGAGGGTCCAGCCAGTGCATGGGATCAATGGTAGTTGAATGAGTTTTAGATTGCTTGCAAGGGCTATAATCAATAATCAAAATAAAATTTCAGGATAAACTTCTAGCATAATCAGACCATTGATTAAAGCTTAATATCACAATCCACAACATACATCCATTGTGTCAAGCACATTAGTACATTTGTTGCCATCATCATTCTCAAAACATTTTCTTTCTACTTGAGCCCTTGGCTACTAATACTTTCTATCAGACCAGTTAATACTCTGACACCAATGTCAGACAATGATACTTCAAGAAAACTGTAGCCCAATACTGATAATGGATATACATTAAACATTCTTTAAAATATTTGGAACAGATTCAGACAACATATTACAATGATTATGTACCACGATTAATTAAAATTTGTCCCAGAGCATATTTTACATGAGAAAATAAGCACTGTAATAAACCCATTGACAGAAAAGAGGGTCAATTGTCTAAGTAGGCACAGAAAACAAAGTAGGAACATTTAAAAAGTCAAAGGCATTGGGCCTCTACTCAAGTCCTCCCTCAATGCAAGAACACTTTGTTCTAATAACCTGACATTCTGTGATTCTCACCTTCTCAACAGGTTTGCTTAAGTCAAAATGGGTATATAAGCAAATGTGGTGAAGACAGTTGATGGTTCCCGGCTATGAGAAGATATAGCATCTGGAGTCTTAAAGGCTTGAAGTTAAACAAGCAGCCATCTATCTGAGAAACAACAAAGCCCAACTGGATGAAGCACACCAGCCTGTGTGATCATGAGGTGTCCATGGGGTCAGGTCTCAGGCATCAGAAGACCCCAAACAAACAATCATATTGATGGGAAAAAAGGGGTGTCTGATTGGAGACCCAAAGCCCATCTGTAGAGAAATGGACATCCCCTCACAGAAGGGTCACAAGGAAAGGATGAGCCACCCAGGGTACAGTAAAGCACCGACAGAACACATAACATTCCTTTAGTTCTTTAAAGCTTGCTCCACCCCACTAGCATGACTCCAGTTCTACTTTACAAATTTATCTAGACCAGAGCATGTACACTGGTACAGATAAGAGCTCTCAACATAACACATGGAATCCAGGAGAGATAAACCCCTCAGAACAATAATGGGAGTAATGATACCATGAAGGCAGGGGAAAGGTGGGGCCAGAAGGGGGAGAAAGGGGAACCAATTGCAAAGACCATCATATAACACACACACCTTGCCCCAGGGGGATGAACAACAGAAAGTGGGTGAAGGAAAATAGCAGATTGTGTAAGGTATGAAAACAATAATAATTTAAAATTGATCAAGGTGTCACGAGGGTGGGAAGGTGATGGAGGGAAGGAAAAAAAGAGGAGCTGATAACAAGGGCTCAAGTAGAAAGAAAATATTTTGAAAATGATGATGCCAATGTATGTACAAATGGGCTAGATACTATTGATGTGTGGATTGTAATAAGGGGTGTAAGAGCCCCCAATAAAATAATTTATTTTTGAAAAGTCAAAGACTTTTCATGTTAAAAAAACACTACAATGGTAACATGTAACAGGTATAGTTGCATATGCTAATATATTTATTAAAATAACCACCAGCAAATATCATTCATTCTTAGAGGAAAGAGAAAATATCCGACCCCACTTAAACAGGACAAACATACATTTCCATTTTCAATACCATGTTAAAAATTCTATAGTATTTTCTAGATAGACGAATCATAAAAGGATTACTTTTTTAAAGGAAGAAAAGAGGCTTCAAAGAGAAGAAATTCTAATTCCTCTAATCATCATAAATGAATGATATTTTGCATAACATATTCCAAATATACCATAAATACTACAGCTAATAAATATTTTAAAGATTGCACGCTACATTTCAACATACAAAAATAACTTTTGGTGTTGAACTCTTTAACCATTAACTGCTAATCTCCAACTCCGAAACCTTTATCCCTTACACCTTAACATGCTAAGTGTCCTTACAAAACACTAATAACTTCCCAATGCACTGACCCCTTAAGTACATGAAAAGGCCCCTAACAACCCGAAACAACAAAAGCCTGAGCATCCCCTGATACCCACAGCAAACTTAACATGCCTAACAAATCCTACCACCAGACACTCTTAACCTAGGCTAATGCATTTATCCCAATGTTTAAAATCAGATCAAAGGTTTGAATATATTTTATAACCTTAAACCTAACTTCATGGCCCTAAATCTCAAATTCAGAAATCCAACCCTGAAAACAAGAATCTTTAAACCATAACTCTACATCCTTATACTTTAATACATAAGCCCCTGATCAACTCCAAACACAACCTGTTAGGCATTAAACCTTCAAAACATAAAGCTCTTTAATATGACCCCTAACATCTGACTCATGACACTTAATTCCTATTTCTATTCCTTGGCAATTGTTCTTACACCTGGAACACTGATTAACCCCAGGATATAGAAGCTAATTTTAAGCACAGACTCTAACATACCATTAGCCTAAACAGAACCCCAAACCTAATCTATCAAAAAACACATGTTGCTAATTATGTGTTTGGAGCTGTCTTCTCTCTGATTTTACACAAACGAGAGGAACTTGGGTAGGTTGACAGGCAAGAATAAGAATCACAAAACATTTTCAGTAATTTTAAGTCATTTGCATCTGGTTCATGGAACTTAGAAAAATAAAGAAGTGTTATATAAAGTTTAAATATGACAAACAGCATCATGGTCAAGAGCTATTACAGGTCCCTTGTTGATCTCTGATCTACTATGTCCTGGCCTCAGAGTCTTTCCTGCTGTTAGACATATGCAGGGATGTTACCAATAAGCAAGATGCCTGAGGGTTGAATAGTACTTATTCACTAACTTGTAGATCACTATTTAACCTGGTTTATCCCTGGAAGATGGGGTGAAACCCATTTTAAATCAAACAAATTAATTACTGGTTATTCTGTCATCGACCCCTTGTTCCCCTCATTCCCAGGGGACACTCATGACACCATAGATGGAGGAGGTAGCAAATTAAAAGTGCTTACATTGGAATCCGTGTCCCCACTTTTCAAAATTGACCTTGGCCTTTTTCTCAGACATAGGAAAAAGAGTCAGAGGAAGACTTTGCACATCCCCTCTAACAGCAAATTTGGTAACCCTAAACTATTTGGGTCCATGTCTCTTGGAGATTCCTGGGAGCTAACATCTTAAGCTCACAAGACATACTGCAA
>NW_022104078.1:39129-40322 GCF_000313985.2 Echinops telfairi
GGATGATCCACTGTCTTTCCACACAGCATAACCTGATCTGCGATCCAGATCCGCCCCTATTTTAGCTTCTTGAATTGTCCACCTCACCTGGGTTCTGAGAGTGAGCTGGGAAATAAAGCAGGGAAGGGAGAGACAAAATAAATGGCAATCACCTGTAATTAAGTCAGCATGATTAGTAAATCAACATAATTTATTGGAACAGCCATCCTTGAGTTAGGCCAGCTGAAGGCAGATTAAGCCCAAGGTAGATTGGTCTAAGTTGCTGCAGGGAGGCATTGTTCGTTAATTCTTGGGAGCCCCATGAACATCTTTGCGCATGCACATACTCACACATGCATGCGTGTGCACAGGTAAACATTCATTTAAATGGTAGCAAACAAGAACTCAACCTAAACAGAGAGAATGGGGAAGCGAAAGGAAAATAAGAGTCAATGAATAATACTTAGCATCACATGAGGGCACACCTACAGCCCACAGCCTACCATTGTGTTCTCCATATTTGTTCCATTGGAAAATGTAATACTTGATGACGCTTTTTCTGAATTATCTGACTAGCTTTGTTCATTAGTAAATTACCTCTTTGGCTAATTTCATTCTTCATTGATCAACCAGGATCATCCTTTATGTATTAAATATGTTTTTTTCTCTCTCTCTTCAGGTTTGAACTGCTTACAGAGTGCACATTAGAACATTGTGCAGAGCCTAATAACCAGCGAAAACCAATGGACTAATTATAAAGGTTGTATTGGCTTATTTATAGCATTTTAGTGTGGTTCACATTTGAGGATATTTCAATGCAGTGGATTCACAACGGATGGTAAGTGATTTTGTATTCACAGTTATTTGCAAAAAGAACCTGGTTGACAGTGTCTAGGGGTCATCTGATATTTTTCGCTGGGAAAATGAGTATGTTCATTTATAAGGTATAAAATAAGTAAGCAACATGTAAATGTTGTGGGGTTTTCCCCTTAAAAATCCAGCGAATTGCACTTTTTCAATAAAACACACATTTTTATCTGTACAGTTTCCACGTTAAAACAAGACTTTCCAAATTATAGATAAAATATTTTAGCTGTATCAATATTATTGGCATATTCAAGGAAAGTTTTGAGTCAATGCAAACCAATGCCTAGTTTAAAAATCTTTAAGAAGATTGATTCCTGGACAATATTTTCTCAAGTTTACATTTACTG
>NW_022104079.1:0-1385 GCF_000313985.2 Echinops telfairi
AAAAAACTGTGTTTGCCAGAGCCTATAAATGCTACAAGTTCACCAAGTCTGCCCAGAGCCGACAGTGAGAGAAAGCCTTCCCCTAGAGCAGGCACCACGAGTCTGGACTTCTCACTTCATCATAAACTGAGAGAGAAAAAATTTGTTTGCCAAAGCCATTCACTTGTGATATTTTGCTATCGTAGCACTAAATATCTAAAACAATGATTAAACTTTCTTAGAGAAGGTATCATTTGAGAAAAGGTACATAAGAAAAATAAATATGAGTAAGTATAAAAAAGTGATTGTTATAAAACCATAGAAACTTTTATTAAACAAAAGTATCAATATGTGAAGCTATTATTTCTCAACATAGCCTCCATCTAAGTCTATACAGTTCTGAAAGTGGTGTGATTTTTGTTTGCTTTTTACATTATAGTTTCCATTATGATGATTTCTAAATAGTTTTATTGAAATACATTTAACATGTCATACATTCCAATAGTTCAATCAAATTAATAAGAGCTGCACAATCATCTCCACAACCTCAGGACATTCACTTCCCTTTTGTACCCATTGTCACCAGCCCCCCGCTCTCCTGACCTTCTCTGCCATACCACTCAAAAGACCATCACTACAGTGACTGTCTCCATAAGCTCTACTCATCCTGGATTATCATATATAGAAATCAAAGGACAGAAAACAAACCAAATAAGTAAACAACAACAAAAACCCATTGTACTCTGCATGATAGCAAAGCAAGTCACATCCCTGGTCTGCGGTCAGAGGCAATCACTGGAGACTTAATCCAGGTGTGGGCCCTGCGAATGAATTTGACTCCCACTGTTATCCATAGCCTTCTGAAAACTGGCTGTTCATAATTTAAGATCTGATATATTTTCTCCTTGGGGTTTGGATTTTGTCATTCACAATCCTTGAATCACACAGATTGGTGTGCTTCCTGAAGGTGGCATTTCTAGCTCTGGCCTTTTCTCGAAGAATTCTGTGCTTTCCCATTTAGATTACATCAAAGCATCAGTTTTGGCAACCTCAGGGGATTCAAATTGTGTTCCTTTTACATGTTCTTTAAAGTTTGGGGAACAAAATGAAGTCTTAAGGGACAAGATCAAAACTGTAGGATAGATGAGGTAAGGTTTCCCAACAAAATTCTCACAGGACAGCTCTTGCCACCCTTAAAGAATGAGCAGGTGCATTGTTGTGGTGGGAAATTATTCCTTGGCACAACTTTCCTGGCATTTTTATTTCACCAAGGCAGTTTTTAGTCTTTTTTTTAATCACTTTATTGGGGGATCTTACAGATATTCTAACAAGCCATAAATCAATCAAACAAACTTGTACATATGTTGCCATCATCATTTTCTTTTCTTTTTTTAAATCATTTTATT
>NW_022104079.1:2938-3847 GCF_000313985.2 Echinops telfairi
AAGAATCTATTTTAAAAAATAAAATCTATTTTAATGACTAACCTATGAGTTATGCTATGGATGACAGGAAAAGAATAGGGAATATGTACCCAAGCCTTCCTAAAAGTAACAGCCAGCTCTCGCCTTAGTCCCAAACGGCTCGAGTCCAGAAATCCAAACAAACCAGTGAACTCCACAGATGCTTTAGGATTTAAAGAGAAAAACCATAGATTTCAACTTACCCAGAAAGGGTTCGCCCTACATCCTTTTGCTTTCTGAATATATATGTGATAATAATTTCTTTTGAAAGAATTTATATCAGAATAGCCCCAAAGAGTTAGAAATTATAAAGATGTCCCATATGACCAACTCCTCCAAGATGCTATTCAGCCCCATTCCCCCCACTACTCCTTTGAGTACTTTTATTCCCTCACGTCACTGGATTCTGTGAATCGCTACCATGTCCACAGAAACTCATGAAACTTCAAGGAAAGGTCTCACGGTGGTGGGGACTAGTCAGTCCCAAATCCAAAGGTCAACCAGAGGTGAGCTAAATGCAGGGTCCAGAGCCAGAAGCCAAAACGCCAAAGTCACAGCAGGTGTGCTTGCTTCTACCCAAGCTCACACAGGAAAGAGAGGTCCTGCTTTCCAAGTGGAGTGATGTGTGCTAGCACCAGCATTCATACCCCATGAAAGATGGTGTCTTAAGTCACACCCTCTACCAAGGTAAAGGCAAAGATGGCCCTATGGAAACAAAGGGTGTGGCTTGGTCTATACGCTCTACTAATGTGGGGTCTTAAGAGACACCCTCAAAGAAACAAACGATGTGGCCTGGTTCACACCCTCTTCTAGACGGAATATTCAGGACGCCCAAGGAAACAAAGGGTGTGGCTCAGCCCACATCCCCCACCAAGGTCAGGGCAATGATGC
>NW_022104079.1:7231-8343 GCF_000313985.2 Echinops telfairi
TGCTTGTATAAAAATAAGATTGGTTTGCTATCTACTCTTGCATAGGACATTAAAATGTTGCCTAACATTAAAATTATATTTTCAACCCCAGTGATAATTGTTTTGATAGTTTAATACTTCTTATGGTTTATTATTATTCATGCTGTATCATTTCGAGTGAGAGGGAAAAGAGTGAAATAAGTGAAATCACAATGTATTCTTTGCATCTCATTTCAAAGTAAAACAACAGTACTTATTTTAATAATTCTACATCTCAAAAATATATAAACTCTGAGCCTTGCAATATCCTACATTTCTACCATGCAAGGGTTAAGCAAATGTTTTTCTAAAGAATTCTTTATACAAGCTACCACAGAACTAATACAACGTTAGCATTCTAGGACACGCCCCGTTGATGTTTCATGCTGTGTTGGGCTGTATACTTCTCTGATGCTGGGAGCTGTGCCACCACTAACTCCAATACCAGAGGCGTCAATCGTGGTGAACAGGTTTCAATGGAGCTTCAAAACGAAGACAAAACAGGAAAAAAGGCCCGGAGCTCTCCTTCAATAGAACACTCTAATATACTGTTGAAAGCTTAGAAGGCACTTAAAATATGTTGCACATTGGCTGCAAAAAGAACTTGAGCTTTCCAAGCCCAGTGGATACAGTACAGGGACAAGCAGTATGTCACACACAGCTAACAGCAATAATAGCCTAAGACCAAATTCCTTATTTACATTAAAAAAAAACAGACTCATGAAGATTACGACAATATTAATTCTACTGGCAAACCCCTCAGCAGGGAACCCAGCACAGAGAAAACATTTGTAAATGCTCTATTTATCAAATATCACTGTTTCAAAGAATGGAAAAAAATAATGCATACCATTACTTTTCTTTCACTCTGTGTGAAGCACAGATCAACATGACCTCTGATAATGAGATTTTGAACTCAGTGTTGGTTTATTTTAGCAGTATAAGATACTTGACTAAGATTCTAGTGTTGGTTTGCACATCTGCTGCCCACACTCCTTAAGCTAGACCTCTGAATCACTGATCAATCTCCATTCCCACCTCCTCCCTGACCATGCCAACCATCCAGGTACGTACCTCTACATGGTGCTATCTGC
>NW_022104079.1:12374-13945 GCF_000313985.2 Echinops telfairi
TAACAAGAAATTCTTGATACTGTAGGATTCAGTTTGTCTGGTTATGCTGGTTTGTGATGACAACTACTACCGTACCATATACAGGTAATAAATTTCCTTTCTTTTTGTTCAACAATAAATGTGTACTGTATTCTTCTTCATGGAAAAATAAGACATCCCCTGAAAATAAGATATAGCGCATCTTTGGGAGCAAAAATTAATATAAGACACTGTCTTGTTTTCGGAGAAACAGGGTAGTAATAAATGGTGGCTCTTTTAGAAACTATCGACCTGGGGTCAAAGTGACAACAGCGCCTCCAAGACTCCAACAGAACCTTAAGGAGCAGTGACTTTATGTCACTAGAGAAGAAACTCAGAAAGGAGCGTGGGGATGGTCCTGCAACTGGGCGAACGTGATTATCAGTGCACTGTACATGTATTAACAAATGAATTCAGGTATGTTTTGCTGTGTATGTTGTCAATAACAAAATAAAAGAAAAATAATTTACTGACAGTTGATGTGTAATACTAGAGAAAAGAGGAGTCAACAAGAAAATCCCTAAAATTTCTAAATAATTAACTGAAAGGGTGGTGATGTTGCTAATGACAGGTCTACAGGGGAAAACCATGTGCTAGCGAAAGGACACCTAACGTTTGACAGTTTATACATGCAAGTCGAGATGGAGGCAGGCTGGTGACTATACAAGCTTGGAGTTTAAGCTAGAAATATTAATTAAAGAGTGTCCACAAAATGGTATTTACCAAAACTAGATATTGTATAGGAAATGGATGTAGATATACAAGAGGGAATGAAGCACTGAGTACTGCACATTCAACACCGAGACCGAGGAGGAACAAGCACAGAAGATGGAGAGGCAGGGTGCAGCAAGGAAAATAAAGTGTGTCCTCATTCGAGTCGAGAATGTATTGCAAGGAGAAGGGATGTAGAACGCTGTCCTTGTGAGCTGTTATAACTGATCTTGATAATAAACTAAAAAATGTTTAAAGCATTCAATGATCTGTTTAGTCAGGCAATTTTTTTTTCTTTTCCTAGCGAGAAAATCATCTGCTCTACTCAGGTCAAAAGCAACCAATTCTGTTATTCCACTAGAACATTTCTGTCATAGTATACTAAAAGAGTATCACACCTGTTCATTTTGCCTATCTCCCTATGAATCCGCTGGTAGATTGTGTATATGACAATTCACCTGTATTGTCTTTAACATCTTTGCGTATCTGTCCCCCTGAGCACCTTCTTATGGTGTACTGCTTTTCCCTCCACAGAAATGAATGTCTGTTATCTAGCTGATCACTTTTCCTCTCCTCCCTCACTGAACTCAAGCTAAGCTTAAAAAGAGACCATGTTTACTGGTCTCAGGGGTACTAGCAGAAACCCTTCTACTCCAAAGACTAAGGCCCTTGTTGTTAGGTACCGTCAAGTTAGATCAGACTCCTGGCAACCCTTGTCCCGAAGAACAGAGCACTGCCAAGTCCTGTGTCGTCCTCACCACTGTTCTTAAGTTTGAGCCTCTCAATGTGTCGGTCCATCTTGCCGAAGGTCCTTCTCTCTTTTGCAGCCCCACTACTTTATC
>NW_022104080.1:0-939 GCF_000313985.2 Echinops telfairi
TTTGTCCCCATTCCAAAGAAATGTGACCCAAAAGAATGTTCAAATTATAGAACGATATCATTAATATCACACACAAGTATAATTTTGCTGACAATCATCCAACAAGAACTGTAGCTGGGCATTTAGAGGTAACTGCCAGATGTTCAGCCTGGATTCAGAAGAGGGCTTGGAACAAGGAATATCATTGCTAATGTCAGATGGACCTTGGCTCAAAGCAGAGAATACCAGAGATATTTACTTGTGTTTTATTGACTATACAAAGGCATTCAGCTTTGTAGCTAATAAAAGCCTATGGGTATCCTTGAGAAGACTGGAAATTTCAGAACACTTCACTGTGCACATGTAGAACTTGTCCATGGATCAAGAGGTCATTGTGCAAACATAACAAGAGAATACTGCCTGATTTAAAATCAGGAAAGTTGTGCAACTGGATTTCCTCCTCTCACCATACTTCTTCAATCTGTGTGCTGAGCAAATAATCACAGACCCTGGATTATATGAATGAGAATGTGGCATCGGGATCGGAGGAAGGCTTACTAACAATCTGAGATATGCAGCTGACACAAACTTGCTTTCTGAAAGTAAGGAAGACTTAAAGCACTTACTAATGAAGGTCAAGGATTACAGCCTTCACTCTGAATTATTAATCAGTATGAAGAAGACTAAAATTCTCACAACTTGACCCATGGGCAACATCATGGTAAGTGGAGAAAAGGTTGAAGTTGACAGGATTTGGTCTTTCTTTGATCCATAATCAATGCTCATGGAAGTAGCCATCAAGAGTTCAAAAGATGTATTGCATTGGGTCAATCTGCTGCACAAGATCTCTGTAGAATGTTGAAAAGCATGGATGTTACTTTGTGGACTAAGGTGTGCCTGACCCAAGCCATGGCATTCTCTATTGCCTCATAGGTCTGTGGAAGTTGGACAATTAATAAT
>NW_022104080.1:2802-4327 GCF_000313985.2 Echinops telfairi
TTAGAGTCTCTTCTGACATCTACTTTGATGATTTTTTTTCTTTCCTCTCTTTTTGATGACTTTTTGCTTTTTTCCGGAATGATGGTCTTGATTTCCTCCCACAGCTCACCAGATATTCTGTCATTAATGTTCATTGTATTAAATCTCTTCTTGAGATGTTCTCTTCTTGAGATGTATTTTGACTCTCATGGGCTTTGTTTTCCTTTTCTTCAGCTTTGACCTAAACTTTCATATGCATATGATCAGTCCCGCAGTCAGCCCCTGACTTGGTTTTAGCTGCTAATATTGAGCTTCTCCACTGTTTCTTCCCACAGATGTAGTCAAGTCTATTTCTGTGTGTTCCAGGGAAGTCCACATACATGCCTTTTGTGTGAAGAAAAAGGTATTTGTTATGAAAAATTGATTTGTCTTGCAAAATCCTATCAGGAGATCTCCAGCTTCATTGCTATCATCAAGTCTATACTTTCAGACCACTGTTCCTTCTTGTTTCCAACTTTTGCCTTCCAATTTCCAGTAATGAACAATGAATCTCAATTTTAGGTTTGATCAGTTTCCGGCTGAAGACATTGCTAGAAGTCTTCAATTTCCCCAGCATTCGCTATAGTGGTTGGTGGACGCAATTGAAAAATAATTGTACTGATAGATTTCCTTGAAGTCTTACAGACTTAGTCATATCACAGACAGCATTGTACACCAAGATTGATTTTGGAATGTTCTTTTAATGTTCAATGTCATACCATTCCTCTTGATTGTGTTATTTCCAGAATAGTAAATCATAAGATTTTCTGATTCAAAATAGACAATTTCAGTCCATTTCAGCTTACTAATACCTAAGATATAGATCTTTATGTGTTCCATTTTATTTTGGACAACTTTGAATTTTCTTACATTCATATTTTGAACATTCTAAGGTCCTGTCATTTGCAGATTTTTGCAACTATTTCTTTTTACCTCAACTTATGCCCCATCAGCAAACGAAGATTCTGAAGATCTCTCCACTACCACAGGCTTTACTCCACTCACATCACCAGGGTTCACTTCACTCAGAGAAAGCAGCTCCTCCTTAATTACTTTGGAGTACACAGGACCAGCTGGACCCATCTTCCCACACTATCTCCAACAATGCACTGCTCCATTCATGCTGTGCCTAAAGTGGTTACTTCCTTTGAAGTGGGCAGCTGATTCCTTCTTCATTGTTCTTAATCTGGAAGCTCTGCTGAAGCCTGTTCTCTTTGGGTAATCCTGCTGGCATGTGAAATACTAGTGACATAGCTTCCAGCATCATAGCAACACACAAGCCACCACAGTAGGGTACATCGACAGAATGTCAGTGTTTCTTTCTGTTGCGGATAAGCTCACTATGGGTACCAAGTGGATGGCATCTAAGAAGGGCAATAACACTTAAACCTTGCATTCACTCTCCTTGTAAATATGGTCCTATAGTTTGGAAATAGTGCTAAGATAAGACTGTCCTTTTGGAAGTCAACAGAATACAAGTTGGTAGCTCAAATCCGGTGCAAGAATG
>NW_022104080.1:6686-7975 GCF_000313985.2 Echinops telfairi
ATGCATCTCAGATGAACTTTGTGTGGCAGGAAAGGTGACATTTTCTTTTTTCCCCATTAGCCAGCAAACAAATTTTATTTTAATTGATATATTATTCTTTATTTTGAGGACACACATATTCACCCATCAAACAAATGTGAAACGTTATCAAAAATGTAAAAAACAACACAAAAGGACCAGAATATAGTGCTCAAATAGCTTTAATGTTACTACAATGAAAACTCGAGGCCATGTTGCCTTTTTCCCACCTCAAGAATGATTTCCAGACAACACACTGAGGGAACCACAATAGAGCACTTTTACTTCTTTATTTAGCCTTCTTCTTCACCAAATTAATGTGTCTGCCCTCTGTTTAGCGTCATTTTCTTATTGTGAGACAAATAAAATGCAACCTAATATAAAACCTCATAAAGATTCCAGCAAAATGGGTTTTAATTTTGTTTGTATTTATGTGTGAGTGGAATTTTCTTACATAAAGCTTGGGTAGTATTCAAAGATACAGAAATTTTGTTGTAATTACTGTTTCAGACTTGATGAGTAGAGATGATGTGTAAGTCAGTGTTGATAATGTGAAAGAATAATGGATAGAAATGAGGTAATAAATGAGAATATAAACTGACATTGGATTTCTAAATGCTCAATTTACTTCACTTATAGATTCTTTTCTTTTTCAAAGAGCATCCCTTCTGTTCTCTCCTCATCCCCACCACCCATTTGAATTTCTATCTATGAGTGTAAATCTAAGGACATAGGAAAATGAAAGATTAAAGTATGATAATTAATCTCCAAATTTTTCCTCAGAGTGTAAATGGCATAGGAATGTTCAGTCAAGCTCTATGACACTATATGGCACAAAGCAGAGTAAATAACAGTGTCATCACCAGGAAGACCACTGATATGAATTTGGCATCTTTCTGAATGTCCACCACTCAATTTTTAGGTATCCTGAAAATGTTCAGTTTTTAAATGACTATCAATAAAGATGGGATGCATTTCAAAAGTTTGCCTCCATTTCATGCATTCCTCATATAATTATTATAATTGTATTTTAATAATACAATTATTAGAAATAATTGTGTTTTTAAAGAGATAAAAATTTTGAGTCTCTTTTTTGTGAATTACATCCTATGCTTACAACAACAAAAGAAGATGCTCTACTGACATGGTGACTGGTCTATCAGCATTCAAGGGATTTGTCTACTCCAAAGAAATGTCTGGTTTGATCAGGCCACGTGTTAGTCTGGGTAGACTAGAGAAACAGATCCATAGACACTCATATGTGTATGAGA
>NW_022104080.1:12897-13943 GCF_000313985.2 Echinops telfairi
TTGTACAATTGCTACCACAATCAGTTTCCAAGCATGCTTTTTCTTCTTGGACTCCTTTCCTTTGTCTCCTTTTTATCACCTCTCCCCCCTCAGCCACAACTCCCACCACTGTGACCCTGCCCCATGCCCCGGCCTGTGAAACCCTTTTCTACTCTCTGTCCCTATACGTTTCATCAATCCTGGGTGTCATAAACCTGAAAACAGAAAAAAACGTGTAAGAGATGCCTCTGGGTGGATTAGAACCACCAGCTTTTCATCTAGTAGCTGAAATTGGTATCCTTTGAACAGTAGTTCTCTGGGCTATGAATCAAAGAGCGTCGAGTACAAATAATTATCCTCTTTCTCTTAGGTCATCTCTTCATAATAGTCTTACCTGCAGGCATTTTTGTTTTATAATTATTGAGTGTTTCTTTCCCATTTTTCTGTCTGATATTTACAGGGCCCAGAAGGGTCATGCTGTTCTCAGGCCACGGTGGGCAATGACCACAGCTCTGGGCACTCCCATCTCCTACATCACTCGGTACCGAGCAGCGGACTGCGTGGGTAACTCTCAATGTCATCTGGGAGAAGTGTGGTGCCGTTTGGGGCATTACTCCAGAGCCAGCACCCTGGGCATCAGCCACTCTAGAAACAAGGGTGTGATATCTTTGTGTTCTCTGGTCCACCTTTAGGGTCCTATATATATGCAATGGCTACACAAAACTCACAGACAAAAATCATGATTAAAATATTTATGAAGGAGGTTAACAAGTTGTAATGTTAATTAGAAATACACAGGGCTGAGTTCCTTATCAGAGCATGTTACAAAGTTCTTTCCGGTCTGCCAATAAATGTCCAACGGGTCTACCACAATGCTGTAAGTCTCAGCCCAAAACGTATTCAGCTCAAGTTGTGTGGATCAGCCAACCCGACCCCCTGAAGGAAGTACCCAGAGGCACCCCACTCCAGTAAGCCTCAGCCCAAAGGCGCTCTGCTCCACTTTCATGGGCCAGCAAGGCTAATTTCCTCAATGAATTGCACGGGGAACCTCACTCTGCAAGCCAGCC
>NW_022104081.1:0-2095 GCF_000313985.2 Echinops telfairi
TTTCCTGGTATGACAATGAATTTGGCTACAGCAACAGAGTGGTGGACCTCATGGTCCACATGGCCTCCAAGGAGTAAGAGCCCCCCTGGACCACCAGCCCCAGCAACAGCGCTAGAGGAAGAGAGGCCCTCAGCTGCTTGGGAGTCTTTGCCCCTAATTCAATCCCCCAACTCACTGAGAATATTCCATCCAGACCTCTTGAAGGAAGGGGAGGGGCTTAGAGAACTAGACCTTGTCATGTACCATCAATAAAGTACAATATACGCCCCCCCAAAAAAGAGATATAAATAAATGCCTCATGATACTTATTATTTCTATTCTTATATGTTATAGTCAAACATTTGGCCTGATATTATAAATATTTCTGTTTTGTCTCTGACTTTCTTAGAAGTTGGGGCAACCCATGTGTGTACCATTTTCACCTAGATAGTCTTAAAAAATGGGGGGGGGGTGTTGTCTTGAAAACAGACCCAACAACAACAACAAAAGGATTGGTGCCTGAAAACCATTTGGAATTTAGTTGATAATCCCCGAAAACGAATAGATCATTTTGCTCTGAGCACTGTACCCCATTGAAGAATTAAATCTGTTCAAATGTTCATGTAATCATATTTTTGCACTGAAAACTTCAAGATAGATGTTAAAATGCCCCTTTTGACAATAAATGTGATACCATTCCTCTTGAATCTCTCTTCCTGGCATATTATACCATAGGATTTTCTAATTCAAAATGCCCAATGCCAATCAAGTTCAGCTAACCAATCTCAGGGTATTGATTTTTAAGCATTCTATTTAATTTTTGATGACTACCACTTTTCCTAGATACATACTTTGTACATTCCAAGTTGTGATTTTTAATCAACATTTGCACCTGTTTCTTCTCATTTTGAGGCATTCCCCATCAGCAAGTGAAGGTTCCCAAAACTTTGCGCCTTTCACATTATGATTGACTCTGCTTTGAGAAGGCAGCGCTTCCTCAATCATATTTTTAATATCTTTGACCCGAGAGGCTCATCTTCTGGCACCAGTTCTGACAGTATTCTGCTTTTATTCATAAAGTTTTCTGTATCTGACATTGTTTTGATTTTGTCCATAAGGTTTTCAGTGACTAATTCTTCTGAAGTGGACTGCCTATTCCTTCTTCGGAGTCTGTTTTTAGTCTTACCTGGTTCACTTTGGGTAAAACCTACTGGTGATACTTGAAATACCAATGGCATAGCTTCCTGCATCACAGCAGCACACAAGCCACCACAGTATGACAAACTGACAAGAGAAATGGTTGTTCAATTCTATACCATTAGCTATATTAATGGCATTATTCTTAGAAACATCAAATGCCTCATGGAGTTTATTTCTTGTATTTTGGTTATTTCTGAAGCTGAGAATCCTGCCTCTGAAATAGACCATATACATATATACAAACCTTAGGGATATGAATGGGTTTGGAGCTTGTGCTTAGTTTCAGCCTTGAAGAAAAATTAGTTCTTACAATGTGGCCCTATTCAACACTAGGTTTCAAGAAGCTATCATTGAAGATGTGGGTGCAAAGCAAAGTGTGGTGCAGAATGCATATGGTGGCTAGTTATCAGAAAGAATAGCTTCTGAGGTCTAGAAAGCAAGTCTTAACAAGCAGTTATGTTAGTGGAGGGTCACCTCAATCTACACTGAAGAAGCACACCAGCTTGTGTGACCAGAAGGTTATTCATAAAAGAATTCATAATCAGAGGGGAATTTTTCATTAGAGGTTAAATTATGAGCACCTTGTTTACAGGAGGTTATGACCAGTAAAAGCCCAATATCCGTTAGCAGTGGCCCCACGTAAATGAAATTTCCATTGAACTTCTCCTAGTCATTAACCAAGGATGTAGATAATTTTGCCCTTAGGTGGAGTGCAGTAGGAAGCAGATAACCTCCAACCCTCTCCAACAAGCCCCAGGGTAGGAAAAATTTCTCCTGGGGGCTGGTCTGAGTGTTTCCTCAATGGAGCTCACCATACTGGATATGTCACTGGGTGGGGTGGCTCACATAGTCACAAGTCTTGCCCTATCAGTTGTGACCATAAAAAATCATGCCAAAAGTCACAAACAATATATTC
>NW_022104081.1:3808-5721 GCF_000313985.2 Echinops telfairi
GTAACATCAGTAATTAACTTTTGGGGTTACTATATGAGGAACATATTGGAACTCTCTGTTATCTTTACATATTATCTGTAATCTTAAAATCATTTTAAAATAAAAAGACTAAGATCAAATAATTTGTGCTTATTAATATTTATGGATTAATTAGTTGCAGTGGCTCTTCAGATGAGTTACATTGAGTATGTTCAATTGATGGTGAAAATGACTTGGTGAGCTTTTGGAAATACGTCTTTTCCTTGGGCACTTCAATCTGAATTTGAAGTGCATTATTGTCTCTGTTAATGCCACCAAATGACCTTTGCTTTCCTGATGGGGATGGGTGAAAAGGTGGGGGTAGATACTTACTGGATTAAATGCTTCAACTGTGAATGATTGTTAACAGAGTTCATTGTGATTGCCATCCTGTTGTTGTTGCTGCTAGATGCCATTATTGTTAAGGTCTGACCCATAGCGACCTTATGCACAACAGAACAAGACACTGCCCCGTCCTGCACCATCCTCACAGTTGTTCCTATGCTGGAAGCCACTGTGTCCAGCCACTGTGTCCATCCCTCCAGCGGCCTTCCTCTTTTTACTGCCTTTCTACTACACCAAGCAAGATGTCTTTCTCCAGCTTCTGGTCTCTCCTGACAACCTGCCCAAATTCTGTAAGATGAAGTCTTGTCATCTTTGCTTTTCAGGAGCACTCTGGCCATACTTCTTCCAAGACAGATTTGTTTGTCCTTTAGGGAGTCTATGATATTTTATTAAACTCCTCCAGAATTACAATTCAAATGCATCAATTCACCTTTGGTATTCCTTATTCAATGTCCAACTTTCAAACGCATATGAGGCAATTGAAAATACCATCCCTTTGATCAGGTCCACCCTAGGCCTCAAAGGAACATCCTTACTTTTCAGCACTCCGAAGAGATCCTGTAGCTCCTTGGATTTACTCAATGCAGCCCATCTTTTTTTCCTTTGACTCTTGCTTCTATGGGCATTGATTGTGGATACAAGCAAAATAAAATCCTTGACAATTCAATCTTTTCCCTGTTTATCATGATGTTAACCTATTAGTCCGGTTGTGAGGATTTTGGTCTTCTTTACCTTCATAATCCAGACTGAAGGTGAAATCCTTGATCTTCTTTCGTGAGTGCTTCAAGTCCTCACTTTCAGCAAGCACACTTGTATCACCTACATATCAACTGTTGTTAATCAGCCTTGCTCCAATTCTGATACCACATCCTTCTTCATATAATCCAGCTTCTCTGATTACGTGAAGGATTGCCATCCTACTAAATATAATGACAGCCTTCTCAGAAGCAAGAAAAGAGAATCTTGCTTTTAGAAATCAAACATAGAAGATCAAAAGGGCAGCATTTCCCCAAGGATAACACTCAGAAGGAAGGAAAGAATAAGGAAAAATTATGAATGAAAACAGTAAATGCAGGGAGGAAATGGGAAGGGTGCTATTACATTGCAGGTATTGTACTCAATGTCAGAAATAAAATGTGTATGAATTGTTGAATGAGAACTATCTTCCTATACAAGTTCTCACCAAACCCACAGTTTTCCAAAAAGAGATTTAAAAAAATAATAAAACTAGAAGCAGCGATTTCCTGGTGATTACGAATTTGGGAATTGAGAATTTTGGACTGTTCAGTAATGATCACTTGAAACTTTCGTCTTTCCTTCCGATGACTTGTGTGGTAGTCACCCAATCTCGTGTCAATTTAAGGATTAAGAGTGTAGGGGTGGAGTCTCGGCTGTCAATCTGGAGATAGCCAATGAGACTTCTGTGTGGACATGGCTTTCTCCTGAGAATCTGGGAAATCTGGTACTTCCTCCTTGGAGGCGGAAGACACCTCTCTCTCTGTTACTCCCTGGGAGACATTGCAGAAGACAAGCCACATGGATGCAACCAG
>NW_022104081.1:6746-8470 GCF_000313985.2 Echinops telfairi
TTCGGTGAGCATTTCAAAGACTTTGGAGTCATGGAATATGCAGGCATGTCCTTGGGCAACAGGAAACTGACTGTTTTTAGCTTATCCCTAGAAGAACAGAATAAGGGAAAATAGAACATTTTAGTGATTCTTTATATAAAATATGTGCAATTTTTTGGCTAGTTACCTAAGAAGGGGAATCAAGAAGTTAATGGAAAATTCCACTCTGGGTTAGTTCTGTTTGTCCATGAACTTTCTGAAATCTCTTCTTACTTCCAAGCATGCTAACGAGTCATTCAAAATTCATTATAATGTTAGAATACTTTTGCATATGCATATTATCATTTGCATATTTCAAGTTATTAATGACTCTTTCTCCAATTCTCCTGTCCCATTCTTCTTCATAATCTGGCTTCTCAGAACCTATGCTCATCATTTACATTGAATAAGTGTGATCAGAGGATGCAACTTGGATGCGCGCCTTTCCTGAACAGCATTGAGCCCTTGTCCTCTCTGAAGGACTGTGCTCTGTTCCAGGCGCAGGGCTTATATGAGCACAATGAAGTGTGCTGGCAATCCTACTCTGCAAAGTTTTTCATAGTTTGTTATGAGCTATACTGCTGGATGCTTTTGTGTAGTCAATGAAACACAGATAAACCTCTTTCTGGGATTATTCCCTGCTGTTAGCCAGGACCCATTTGCCTGTAGTCATGATAGCTCTTGTTTCATGTCATCTTACGAATCCAGTTGAATTCTGGCAGCGCCGATCCACGTGCTGGTGCCATTGTTTTTTAATTATCTTCAGCAAAACGTTACTTGTGAGATGAATAATATGCAACAATGTCCGTGGTTTGTTGGCTCCCCTCTCTTTGTATTGGGGCACAAATAGGGATCCATGACCGTTGGTCGAGCAGCTGCTGTCTCCCAGATATCATGATCAAGAGGATGTACAGTGTCTCGATTCACTTAGAATGGATTCAGAGTCAGGTTAGGAGGTGGAAGGCTTTGGGACCTTAAATCTTATTGCTTTCTGTTTTTCTTGCTTAATTCCAAGTACAGTGGCTTCCTTTGTCTTCCTTCAGCATTCCCAGGTCTTTCGCATGTCTTCTTCTCAGGATCTGGAATGTCTTCCGTACAGACACCTCAGGACTCCCTCTTTTCCTCCTACAGCCACATGGGGAGAGACTGTCTGACCATGCTGTAAGATAATTTCAATAAAACTTTCTCTACTAACAATCAACTTTTGTCTTCTAGTGCTTTATTTTTCTCTCAGTACTTATCTAAAACAGCACACTTTACATAGATTCATGCTTAGTGATTATAACGTAAGCACCATGTAAGCAGCTGTTTTCAACGATTTTGTTCTTTGCCGTATTGTTAGAGCCTACGACCTTGCCTGGCACAGTGTACACACAGGACATCATTGTTGAATAAACGAGCACATTTAATATAAATCAAAAACATAGGATGAAAGTATGAAAACCAAATTCAAGATGATACTTGTTTTCAGGAAGAACTAAAGGAGAGAAGTAGTTGAGACCTTCCGCTTGATGCCAAAACACAAACACAAACACAAACTCACTGCCATTGAGTTGGTTCTGACAGGTTATTTCTTCTTTATATAAAAAAAATTACAAAACATAGCTTCTCGGCCTTTTGGCTAAGATCAAGTGTAGTATCTGTTCTTATCAGTTTAATATCTGATACGTCCTCAATCTGAGGACAACATATTAAGTGTATTTTTG
>NW_022104081.1:9685-11188 GCF_000313985.2 Echinops telfairi
ATCCCTTGCTGAACGTTGTATCATTATCTGCCTACCTCACAGCACGGTCACCAATATTTGTGAAAATGATGAAGAAAAAATTAAGTTTTCCACGTCTTAGAGCCTGTGTTAGACAGTGCCGTTTGATTTCACTTACGTTTGTCTCTTTTGGTTTCCCAAAAGGCATATAAGTGAGATGGGAATTCTTTCGGCTTACCATGCTGTCTTGCTTTGAGCCTGATACTAGCTAAGACCTCGGATAGCCAAGGGAATATCTTTGTAATCATCCTACCATGCACTGGCACACGCGTGCTGTTGTTATTAGGCGCCATTGAGTCAGTCCCAATGCACAGCACCTCTGTTCAAACACTCACCACCCTCATTCTTCGTCCTCACACTCATTCCCACGCTCGAGCCCAGTGTTGCAGCCCTGGTGTCCGTTCATCTCCTTGAGGGACTTCCTCTCCTTTGCTGCCCCTCTACTTTAATGTATATTGTCCATTGTGGGGCCCAGGCTCCATGGCTGAACAAGTCCTAGGGGCCAGTTGTGTAATTAATGGGTAAATTAAAGAAATGACAGACAAAACATGCAAGTGCGCACCTCTCCCATGGTGATGGGAACCAGAGTGTGAGAGGAGTGTATTCTCTCACCAGCTTATATAATATCAGGCATGCAAGCCACGTCACACACACATGATAGGAAGGAGGTGTATTAGAGGCATACACGTAACAGGAGGGGGATGAGCTATGGGTATATATGCAATAGGAAGGGGAGGTGCTAGAGGCATGCATGTGACAGGAAGGCACATATGTAACAAGATGGAAGGGTTCTAGAGTGGAGATGGCAGCCTAACCGAGGTCATCTCTGAGCTGGCTTGACCTTAAGTGTCCCCGAGCTCTTCTCCAAGGGAACAATCTACGATCCTCATCAGAAGGGAGTGGGCCGGACTTGGGGTTAGATGGTTGGATTGCCTTTGATGGCAGATAACCTTCAGGCAGATTAAGCATATAGAGTAGCAATCATGTACTTGCAAGCAGCACCTTAAAGTTGGCATGATTATGGGGGAACATTGTGGGGAACACTTTTACTTAGGAGACGGTGACTGGGATCTCCGACCCCCGAATGTGAAGGTCTCCCTCCGTGAGTCTCGGCCTCCCAGACTCCTGAAAATACGAGCGTAGAGAATCCGTCTGCGTGCACTCTCCCTCCAGTTCTTACCTTCCCGCAGTCCATTAGCTGTATCTGCCTGGCAGATTCCCCTGACAGATCTTGTCCATTACCTGCGTCCAAGTACATGTTTGGGAAAAACTCCTTGGCTGGAATCTGCTATAAACATCTTCTCTTCACTGTCCGGGTGTTTGCCTGAAGAACTTGTCCTTGACTTATCCATGTCTTGGTCTGCTAGAATCCCAGTAACTAGATGTCTTCTGTCAGCTTCCCAGGGATCCACTGCAGCAAGTGAATGGACAGATAAGGAAACGGAATAACGTCTCACGATCATAACATTTTCTGTAGAAGAGGGG
>NW_022104081.1:13120-14119 GCF_000313985.2 Echinops telfairi
TTGACGCAGTGTCTGCGACAATGGACACAAACATAGTATCGATTGTGAAGATGAAACAGGATGGCAATGTGCTTTGTTCTGTTGGACAGAAGGTTGAGAGATGGCAGCATCTCTCAACTTGATCACACCCAACAACAAGATCAGTTGAGCAAGCCATTTCTAGCCCGTCCATGTTTATGGGTCTTGATTCAAAAACTAGCTTTTGAAGTATAGTCTCTTTTTATGATTTGGAATGAAAAGGGACAGCTAGAGTTGGGCGTGAGAGAGACTTCCCGAAGGACAGTGGGTTCTGCTTTACCTGCGGCACTCATTAGAAGGAGCCCTTGAACGAGCGAAGAGAGCCGAGTAGGCCTGTGAACGGGATGCCTTGAGTGGGAAAGACAGAGAAAGAGATGTCCATGCATCCTGGAGGGGATCCTATTCAGTTGCTGTTCATTAAATGCATTCTGATAAATTCCACTTTTCTGTCATTCTTCGTGGATAAAACCTTACAATATCTGATTTTAGAAGCCTTTGTTTGTTTTCAGAGGCTCTGATAGCTCATGGGGTGAGCACTTGGCCGCTGACTGAAACATCACTCTGACTGAAGCCACCAGTCTCTCGGTGAGAGGCAGATGTGGCGTTCTGCTTCAGTAAAGATTCACCACCTTGGAAACCCTGCGGGGGCCGTTCTTCTCTGTCCTCCAGTGTCACCGTGAGTAGGAATCAATTCTACTGCACCCACTTACTGTCTTACGCCTGTGACCCACTGCTTCATCTAAACTCTGCTTAACAATCTAGTTTTTACTTACCAATGAGTTAATAACACTTGACATGATTGATTTCTTTTACTGGATAATTAAGCCTCAACTCTTTCCTTTTTCCAGCCACAGAGGCGCTATTAACTACCTTGTGGTTTTTGCTAGCTGTCACAGAGTCAGTTCTGAATCACAGTGACCTTCGCACAACAGAGAAACAACAGCGACAACAACGCTGCCTGGTCTAGCATCATTCTCAGAA
>NW_022104082.1:0-1829 GCF_000313985.2 Echinops telfairi
GGGATGCCTTTTGAAACCTTCTGTTAAACTTTTTTACTTCATTGTTTCTTCCAATTGCTTCAGGTACTTTACTGTCAAGAATAAGCTTCAGTTTCCTAAAATCTATTTTCATCTTTGCTTTCTTACTGTCTTTATAATGCCTCTGGTTTTCTTCATATATGGTGTTCTTGAAATCATTTCCCCGCTCCTCAGGCCTTCTATGGAATATTTTTAAAATGTGTATAAAATATATCAAATCTGTTCTTGACGTGGTCTCTAAATTCAAGTGGGTGTATTTGGCTCTCATGGGCTTATTTTCATTTTCTTCAGATTCAACATGAACATGCATAAGCACAATTGATAGGTTTTTTGGTTGTTTTTTCCCCCCATAGTTGGCCCCTGGTCTCTATTATTTCTTCCCATAGATACAGCAGATTTGATTTCTGTGCAGTACATTTAGTGAAGTCTACATGTCTCATCAAAATTCATGTTGTGGAAAAATAGTTACTTGACATGAAGAAGGAGTTGATGTTGCAAAATTGACCGTGTCCTTTCCTTCTTTAGGTATATCACCAAGGCCTTATTTGACAATGACGGAGTCTTTCCCGCTATTTTCAACTTTTGTTGAAATCGTTATCAAAGCATCTTGGTACAAATTTGATCGATTTCAGACTCAAGGAGCTGGTGAGATGATTTCTTCATCGCCAGCTTTAGTGGTTGGTGTATACATGTGAATGATAGTTGTGTCAACTAGACTTCCTTGGTGGCATGTAGAAATGATTGTATCACAGACAGCATTGTACATCAAGACAGGTCTTGAAAGGGTCTCTCTTTTTTGGACAATGGATGCAATGCCACTCCTTTTGAAATTATTATTTCTGTCTTAGTAAATTTTATTATTGTCCTACTCAAAATGGTCAACACCAGTCCATTTCAGCTCACTGAATCCTAGGATATTGGTTTTATGCATTCGATTTTATTTCTGGGGACTTTCTGTTTTTCTAGGTTCCTACTTCAGACATTACATGTGCTGATTATTTTTCTACATGCTTGCAACTGTTTCTTCTTATTCTGAGTTGTGTCCTATCAGCAAATGAAGGTCTTAAAAGCTTTACTTTATCCAAGGCACTCACGTTGCCTCTGCTTTGAGGAGCCAGCTCTCCTATTATGTTTTGCGAGCGTTCTAACTTAAGGGGCTCATCTTCAGGCTCCTTGTCTGACAGCACTCGCTGCTTCCATGTTTCCGGTGGGTGATCACTCAGGTTTGAAGTGGGTTTTTTTGTTTTTTCTTAGTCAAACATAAAACTGATTGTAGGGATGGCACAAGACAGCGCAGTGTTTTGTTCTATTGTTTTATTGTACATACAGTTACTGTAGTTAGGAACCAACTTGCAGGCACTTAACAGCAATGGTCTGTTGTTAATCTGAAAGTTCCACTAAACCCTGTTTATGACGGGTGGACTTGCAAGTGTTTGCAATAATGGTGGCATGGTTTACACAGTAACTACCACACAGAAGCCACCACAGTATGCCAAACTGGACTGCTGAGTCATAGCCTTCAAAAATGGGAGTGTCTAAAATTTCAATATATCATCATCTTTTATTTATGAAAAACATCGTTTTTAATATATATACAAATCAAGATTTTTTTTCAATATCGGAGCATAGGATACATTCCCATTTTTTTCAGACCTTGGTAATATTGAAGGAGTAAGAATTTGAAAAATCCTGACTTGTTTCCTTTGCCTCCTTATTATCAACATTTATGTCTGACAAACCAGACAGTTCATATATTTTTATTATAGTTATGTACACTATCAGGTTCTGTTATGGATTTGAGCTTTTCCTTC
>NW_022104082.1:2740-4711 GCF_000313985.2 Echinops telfairi
AGAGAATTGGCATGGCTTAAGACCCTAATTTGGGCTTTTACTCCTCAGAAATCAGGGAAAAATTTTATTTTGTTGTTTGAACTCATCTACATGTGGTATATCTTCAGGATATTTGAACTAGTTTAAAATTTTTAAATAAAAAAATATTTTCAAATGAAGGTGGATTAGTTAGGAGTAGGAGTAACAGGCAGAAAATTATAAATAACTGAAATAGAAAAACACAAGGACATGGTAGAAATGACATATTTTCTAAGGGATGCAGTTTTAAAAATTGGCAAGAGAATGTCAAATGCAAGGAGTGGCATATAAACATGGTGTCTGCTTAATACTAACTCTCAATTTCTTCTTAAAGTGAATGTGACAACACAGCTGTGAAAACCAGGACTACGGAGAGGACCCTAGTGGCATGGTAGATTAAGGGTTGCCAAGTTACTGCTTGGCTATTCAAAGTCTTCAGAAGTGCTGCACGAACAGAATATTTCCACAAAAATGTACAGTGTCTGAAACCCTATGTAGTACTTCTACTTTAGCCTTTTGAAATGCTTTGATTGGAATGACTGGGTGGCAGGGGGGTTATTGTGCTACGACACACCAAGAGCCCTTGAACTGGATCAGGAGTTGTGATTCACCTAGGTTAAGGACCTGGATTACTAGTCTAAAGCACACCTCACTACCATCGAGTCAATGCGGGCTCACAGTGGCCCACTGGCTTCTGAGACTATAACTGTTTACTGGACTAGAAAGCAAAGGTTTTTTTCCCATGGAGCTGTTGGTGGTTTCAAACCCCCAACCATGCAGATCACAGCCCAATGCATAGGAAACAACATGTTGAGAAGTTGCCTTGAATTTCTAGGTGAAGGGTCTCATGTGCAACCTTTCCTCCATCTCATTCGTGGCAGCATACGCTATCAAATAGAAAGCGAATGCAAATTTAAAAAGGGACACACATACACAGGCGCACCATCACAATAGAGAGGACACTCCAATCTCAGAAATCTGCAAGTATCTTGAATTGAACACTTCTCTAAGTCAAGTTTCAAATAGTTCTTTCTAGTAAATCCATGGATTACAAAAGGGTGGGAGGACTTCTTACCTTCTGAACTTCTCTGTGTCACTTCCTACCCATCTTCTGACTTATTCTGAAATTCAAACTATACATACATTGGATTCTATCATCTGAAATCATCACACCGGTTTGTATGCTATGCTTTCTTGCTTACATGTTCACTTTGCCTTTCAGCTATGTTGATCTTCATTGCTCCTCAAGTTTACAGATTTGTTTGCTGAGCATGTTAGGTATACTGATCAACTTTTCTGAAAGCATTTTTATTTCGCTTACTATGCTTGTTTGTTTTTTATTTCAAGCATCTCCATTTGATTCTTTCTTATTTTCCCATCTCTACATCTATCCCTAACTTTTCCATTGGGTAGTTTCAATATGTGACTCATATGCGTTAGTTCTGGTTATTCATTTATTTATTGATAGTCTCTATGCCTTTCTTTTTTCCTTGTTGGGGGTGATGGTGGCAGCCAGGGGATTTGTGAGTTTTGCCTGAGCAGTAAGAGAATCCAGTCTGAGGCAAGCACTGTTTATGTCTGCCAGTGAGCATGCCTAGTCTTCTTTTTGTGAAGTGTTTTATGTGGGGGATTATATGAGTTCAGCCAGAAGAAAGTTGGTTTGGGTTTGATCGCTACTTTTACTACTCCAAGTGTGCCACAGTTTTCAAAATCTAGTTCTGAAGATATTTCTCTGTTACTCTTTCATTTTCATCAGAAGAAGTTTCATCGATGCTACTGAGCTTTAAAAAAAATCCTATTTGTAATCAGAAGATAAACAAATTCATCACTCACACACCCCTCAAAACTCAATGGCATAGAGTCCTTACTGACTCTGAGTGACCCTAACGAACAGGATAGAACTTCCTCTGTGAGTTTCCAAAACTGTGACTGTTTTTATTGTTATTAAAAAAA
>NW_022104082.1:8420-9425 GCF_000313985.2 Echinops telfairi
AATCTAATTCTATTTTAACAGGCAATTCCCTCATCATGAAGTAATTCAAATGTTTCCTCTGACAAGCTTTGCTGTTTTTATCTTCTTATATGTAAATTCTACTTGCAATTTATTATTTTGAATGGTGTGAGATCGGAGTCAAGGTTCGCCTTGACCTTTTACACACATAATTACATAATTTATTTCAGTTCATGCATTAGAAGAATTGCCCTGTCATTCACTGCTTTGCAGAGCAAACCACTTAATAAAATCAGGTCTACAAATATATATTGATCTGGTTCAGGAATATATCTTTAGTTTCTTTGACCTACTACCTATTCTTACCCTAATACCATTCTGTCTTGATTACTCATTTTGTAATAAGTCTTGTTATAAAAGGGAGTGCCTCAACATTGTTCTCTTTCATGATAATATGAGGAATTTTGATCCTATGACTTTCTATATAGATATATAGTTTGTCAATTTCTATCAAAAGACCTATTCGTTGACTCCATAAATCAGCCTGTGAAGAACGGGTATATTTATAATAGTAAATCCTACAATATTTAGGTATGCTGGACCCCTATCATAGTAACTCATGAGAGTATATTTGGCACATTTCTCCCCAAATTCTCTTCAGAGGAGTCCAGCTGATAGACGAGGTAGGTTATACAGAGTATTGTCAAAAAAATAAGACAAACAAACAAACAAACAAAAAACCCACCTGATTTCCATTGAGGAATTCTGACTCATACCCAGTCTAGATACTACTAAACAAAAACTCACTGTCCCTGGGTCTATTCCAACCCAGAGTGACTCTATAGGACAGAGTAGAATTGCCCCTGCGGTTTTCTGAGAGTGTAACTCTGTACGGTAGTAGACAGCATCCTCTTTCTCCCTCAGAGGGCCTACTGCTTGTGAACTGCTGCCCTTCAACTAGGCCACCAGGGCATTATGGATCCATGGTTGAAAACTTTTAGTAGTTTCGTAATGGGTTGAGGATATTGTAATTGAAATATTTAATAT
>NW_022104082.1:13354-14296 GCF_000313985.2 Echinops telfairi
CGTCCTTATAGTACAGCTTTACCCTTGAAATGCACGATGGATGTTTCAGGATCAATATGATTAGTATAACACAATCATGCAAATAGACATGCCGTGGGCATATTTGAATACGTCTTCTTGTCTTGTATTCTTTATATAGTCTTTTAATATTCCTATTTGTTAATAATATTTAAAACTGTTCAAAGTTACAGAAATGTTACAGAAATTGAACCGACAATTCCCCAAATAAGCTTCATTCAAAGATGAATTCTTATTCTCCAGTTATGCCACTCATATCCTTTATGGAGAAAAAAAATCTAATGTAGAATCATGTAGGAGCTTTTATTGGTAATCGCTTTCAAATGAGAATAATTCCTTCATTTCCCCAACCCTTTTGTAGTGAGATAGCCCAATCATTTTATAGAACTTCCCTCAATTTGGATTTGCTCAGAATCGTGCATTGTGTTCTTGTCATTGCATCTTATGGTATTTGGGTGACCAGTCCCTTTACTTTATTCCCTTTGCTATGAATAGATGCTTTATAAAGAGGAATTTTAAAGTATGGTAAATGGTTGATATCAACTCCAATGTTTAGTACTAGTTTTAGCTTCTATTTGTGTTTCTTACCAGAATTAATGTGACTATGATGAATGCATAATTGTGATTTTCTAACTCTATCTGTTTATATCTATGTGTTGGAATAGCATTCTCCCTTCATTTATTGATATCAGTGTGGGTTCATGGTTCCTGTTTTATACCATGTCCTATGATCTATTTGTGTTGCATATTTTGGTGCTCAATTTTTTTCACGTTTATGCAGTAGGACTACCTTCATGCTGACATTTTTTGATTGATAAACCTCATTATTGATTAAGAAATGTCTCTTTTCTGGTCAACATGGTGTTCTAAATTCATCTTGCTTTTACTCTGCCCCAGCGTTGGAATGAATCATTGATTCAAGAG
>NW_022104083.1:0-972 GCF_000313985.2 Echinops telfairi
CCGAGGCACCTAATTTTACCACAAAAACTGCATTAAAAAGGTGCTGTATATACGGCGTATGTGTATATGTGAGTATATATGGCACACGTTTCCAGTCAATTCTTGGTACATACACTTGATCAAATTTAAGACTTTCTAGTTTTGTGAGCATTTTTACTTTGATAGATTTTCCAGTTTTGAGTAGTCATGAAATTTCTGCTATAACTTTTCCATTATGCATTTTTCAAATACACTCTTGGATTCAATGGATTAATATTTAATTGAAGAGTCTGAATTTAGACATTAAATGGAACAATGATTTTCTTTTATTGTTTTTATCTGATCTTGGAGTCAAGGGTATACTAACATCACAAAAATAAGCCAGGCAGAGTTCCCACGGTCCCTGTTTTCTAATGGATACTGCCACAGAGTCCACTCTAACGTACGGGATCGTAGAGGGCAGGGTCGAATTGTCCCTGTGGGTTTCTGAGACTGTAAATCTCTCTGCGGGAGGGAAAAGCTCCATCTCTCTCCTATTTTCTAATATAATTTGAATAAAATAGGTGAAACTGTATAGAGCTGGCTTTCTTTAAGGGGGTTAGGATGTAGTGCTGTTGCTTTTAATGGCCATATTTATGTTCGTTTATTGTGTGACTTTGTATATGGGTGCGTATTTATTTAGGTATTCAAATGTTTTCATGTCTAGTTCTTAATAATGCACCCTGCTAACACTGTGGGTTTGGTGTTGGGCTTTTAGCTGAAAGATTGGTAGTTCAAAACCGCTCCCCACGGCCCTCTGTCACTTGACCAGAAAAAAAAAAAGATGAAGCTGTCTGCTACTGCAAAGATATGCAGTTTTAGAAACCTGTCTAGGGTCACTATGAGTCAGAATCAATTCAATGCAGTGTTTTTTATTTAGTTTTTTCACCAAAGAATTACCTCTGACGAGGAGGACTTTAATAATCAAGTGGATAAGATGACACGCGCTGTGGA
>NW_022104083.1:3803-5812 GCF_000313985.2 Echinops telfairi
AACAATCTTAACATTAGCTCATCGTTGGCTATGAGGGTAACACAAGATTAATTCAGCATCACATCAGTTCCTGGCCTTCGTCCCGTTAGGCATCGTCTTCGTGGGTGGCCTCATGCGGGTAGGGTTGGAGAGAGCCGGACTGATGTCTCCTGCTCGGGTCCAAGCTCTGAGTTCAGTCGCTCTCCCCGGGCCTCTTACAGGCGGTCTTGCTGGCTCTGTGACGTCATTCTGGGGTTCACCAAGGTCTTATCAGGGTCCCCCAGATGTGCCTGGGGAGCTTCTAGGTGCCACACTGGTAGGTGGTTTACTTATTTTCAGTGAGTCTGCAGTGATTCAGCATTTCTTACTGGCTTTTAGTCTCTCTCAAAAGGGAATCACATAGGTGTTCATAGGTGCTATGTCATTCAGCACCTTGCAATGAAGTTCTGTGTCTTGTAAAGTATTTCCACGTCTTGCAAGGCAGTTCCACGTCTTGTAAGGTAGTTTGAACACACTCTCATTGTGGTTCGATGGTGGAATGAATGCTCAGGAGCCATGCCAGAGACTCGGTTTGATTCTCATCCGATGTACCTCATGGCCAGCCACTACTCTGGCAGCGGCGCTATGGGCCTAAATAAGCAAGTTATAATGGAACTTAGACAGACTAGGAAGGAAAGTCTGGAGATCTACTTCTGAAAGCCAGACCATGAACACCTTCCAGATCACCACAGTCCAATCCCTGATCAACCGTGGAAATGGCCTGGGAAGTTCTCTGTTCTTCTGTGAGTGAGGTTGCCCCCACGGTTGCCCTCAGCAAGCAGCTGACTTGGCAGCAACTGTCAACAGGTCCTTAACTGTTTCCTTTCTTCCATGTTCTATTGCAGACCTTAGCACCTGTATTTCTCCCTTCTGTGTCTCTCAGGCTTTTCTCTTGTTTATCCACCGCCCCACCTGCCCCTAATCCTTCAGAGTGACTTCTCCACCCTATCTTCCAGCTCACTGGCTTGTTCTTCAGCTTCACCTGCACGGTATTCGACCCATCTGTTGAGCCCTTTACATCAGCTGTTGAGATGTTCAAGCCCAGTATTTCCAGGTGGTTTTTTATAAACTGCTTGTTTCTGCTTCAGCTTCCAACACACTATCTTACTCCCTTGAAGATATTTATCATGTGGATTTCAAGTTCTTGTCCACATAAGGCACTCATCCTGCCCTATCCTGCATCCTCTGCTCAGTTCGTTAGACCATTTCCCTCTTGTGACCATCCCCTGCAGACATTGTCCAAATGGTCCCCAGCAGCCTGCACTTGCAGACAGCAAGGTTGTGTCATCTGCCCTTCTTGGGTTGTTGATGAGGCTTCCCTCCTTCCTGATGCCACATCTCTTCTTTCTGGAGTCCAGCTTTGTGAACTCTCTCACCCTCTTTGCGTCCCCCCACACCACCCCACTCTCTGTTTCCCTGGCCACCACTTGCCTTCATCACCACCACACCACACCCAGCTCCAACTGAGCCCCTGCTGTGAAGTCCCACCTCCAGCCTTCCTTTTCTCCCAACTCACCCTCCCAGATGCATGCAAAGGGATTGTTCTAGAACAAATAGCCATGCCACACCTTTGCTGAAGGCTACCACTGACAATGAGAAGGAAATCTGCACTCCTCAACCAGCCTGACTCACCAGGCCCTTGGGGCTCTGGACATGTTTTGTCTCCAAAGCCTTGAGCATCTCGGCCCCACTCACCTCCTCCATCCTTCCAGATTCGGGCAGTCCCACCTCCAGGAGAGCTTGGTTGGACCACCCCCTGCTTTTTTCTAAGGGAAGCCACACCTGGCCTCCCCTTTCTCTAGCACTTCCAATGCTGTGAGGAGCCCTGGTGACAGAGTGGGTTAAGCACTGACCACTCCTCAGGGAAGAAGGTGGGACTCAATCCCATGTAAAGGTACAGTCTCAGAAACCCTAGCAGCTGCAGTCCTACCCTATTATATAGGACCGCTATGAACAGGCATCGACTGGATGGGAGTGGTTTGGGTTTTGGT
>NW_022104083.1:6540-8442 GCF_000313985.2 Echinops telfairi
GATGAGTAAAATCATCAAAACTGGGCCAATAGTAGCATCATAATAAACAGAGAAAATGATGACGTTGACAAGGATTTTGTCTTGCTTGGATCCACAATCAATGCCCATGGAAGCAACCGTCAAGTGACCAAAGGAGTCATTTAATTAATTAAATCTGCTGCACGAGACCTCTTTAGGGTATTGAAAAGCAAGGCTGTTACTTTGAAGACTAAAGTGTGCAAGTCATGGTATTTTCAATGGCCTCCTATGCATTGACCCAAGCCATGGTATGTTCAACGGCCTCCTATGCATGTGAAAGTTGGACCTTGAATAACGCAGACCAAAGAAGATTCGATGCATTTGAAATGTGGTGCTAAAGAAAGAACTGCTAAAGGACAAGAAGCTCTGTCTTGGAAGAAGTACAGGCAGGATGCTCCTTAGAGGCAGGATGGCAAGGCTTCATCTTATATTACTTGGGACATGTCTTCGGGAGAGACTTGTCCCTGGAGAAGGGCAGCATGCTTGATGAAGTGGACGGGCAGCGGAAAGAGGAAGGCCCTCCATGAGATGGGTTCACATCATGGCTGCAACATTGGGTCACAACATCAGAACAACAGTGAGGATGGGCCGGCCCGGCAGTCTTTCACTCTGCTACACACGGATCAAGATGGGTTGGAATGGACTCAATGGCACCTCACAACACAGTAACACCATCATATTTTTTAATGTCATCTCATTAAATCTCCATAAGATCACTCGGAAATCAGCACAACGTCCATTTTTTAGACCCAGAATTAAGGCACAGGAACATTAAGTTGGCTACAGTGACACAACTCGGTGGTAAAGCTCAGATTGAAACACAGGCCTGTCTGATGCTAGACCCATCCCCGTCTGCTGAAGGCATGATGACGGTTAGAATCAGGGAGAGGAAACAGGGTCAGAGTGAAGCCCTCTGCAAGGGTCCTGGTGGGGTCTTTTTAAAATCTAGGACAATGACGGGGGTGAGGGAGGGAGGGGATGCTGCGATGAATACGGATGCTTGAGGCTTCCAGAAGGCAGCATCACACAACTTGATGTCAAGTAAGCAGACAAGATAGAGATGAGCAAAAGTGATTTCTGGAGCAACTGGATGGATGGGCTTGTTATTTCAAAGATTTGTTTCCCATGAATTTAGAAGGAGACTACAGGAAGTGAGAATCCTGCTCTCTCCCAGGAAGGCCTGTCTGAGGAGGAAGAAAGGGGTGATAGGCCATAGGTCAGGAGAGGAGGGGTATAGGCACAGGCTAGTCACCCTGGATGGGGGGAGGGGGTTGGGGGGGGGGCAAGTGTCAATTAGATGAGTGATTGGGCTATAGGGACCCCTCCCAAACCTGCAGCTCTGTTGGATTCAAATCAGCAGTTGAATGGGTCTGTTGGATTCAAATCAGCAGTTGAATGGGTAGCACTAACAATGCTTTCCTGTAGCTTCCCCAAGCAACCAAGCCAAACAAAAACGGAGGGTCAGGAGCTAAATGACATTTGAAAGAACAGATTCAAAAGTTGAGCTGCAGACCGTAAATAGGGCCATGACTCCTTCTCACCCTGGCAGCCTCTGTCTGGCACTTGGTCCAGCTTTTCTATTAGGAGGGAAATACACGAACTTCTGTATTCATTTCTTTGGTGAAAATGGAATATTTGCTGGATATCTTCTAGGGATTTGTTTGTTTGTTTGTTTGTTTGTTGAAGTCACTGATTCACCCTCCTTGGCTGCCTGGCACTTTGATTAGGAATTCACCCACAACCACCAATCGGGTCTTACATAACAGCCTGTGACTAGTTCATTTCCAGGAAAGACAATGGAGGACGTTTTCCTCCAGTTTCCCTGCTGATGAACAAGAAAACCCCATGCAATTCTGGGAGGCATTTCCCCTGAGGTAGTGGGAC
>NW_022104083.1:9332-10543 GCF_000313985.2 Echinops telfairi
ATTGTGTGTGTGTGTGTATGTGTGTGTATGGATAGCTATATACAATACAAAGGAATATAATAGTTAATCAGTCCACACAGCAGTACAGAGGGCTCAGTTCAACTCTCTTCTGTGAAACAGTTAATATACTGGAAGTTCTTCAACTCACGAGGGCTGCTCGGTCCAAAGTCAAGGAAGCAGACAGCTGAGTCTTCCATAGAGCAATACAGGCAGTCCATCCAGAGGTAGCAAATAGCAGGGTGGGTCACCAACAGCCAGTCAGATGACAGGATCCAACAGTTCCAAGCTCAAGTGGTGTATATACATCAGCAGCGTGGTGAAGCAGGTCTTGCAGGAACATCAAGCTCTAGTGGCATGATCCACAGATTGGGTATACCACAGGTAGTGTAGCTCACAAGTTGAGGCAGAGAACTAGGTAAGGCAGCTGCACGCTGGTCCGATCACCAGAGAGCAAGAAAAATAGAGGCAGGGTTCACCAAGCCACTTCTCTCTTTGCCCTCCAATCAAACTGTGGCCTTATTAATCCCACACATTCTTATTGGCCAGGTTGGCACAATAAATCTACCTATCAAAGGGTGTAGGATGCCTAGTGGGGCTTAATCAAGGGCAAAGTAGCAGCAAGGAATTACTAAACCCAAATGAAGGCTGAACATGATGGTGGGGCAGGAGGAAAATAAAAGGAAATAGAGGAAAGAACCAGGAAGCAAAGGACATTTATAGAGGTCTAAATACAGGCATGTACATATGGAAATATACAATGAGAGGGGAATAGATCTATGCACTTATATCTATATGCTAAGAAGTAAGGTTGCTGATGAACATTGGGCCTCCACTCAAGTAGTCAACACAAGAACACTTTGTTCTAAGAATCCAGCATTCTGTGATGTTCACCTTCCTGACACAATTGCTGAAGACAAATGTGTGCATAAGCAAATGTGAAGAAAGCTGAAGGTGCCTGGCTATCAAAAGATATAGCGTCTGGGGTCTTAAAGGCCTGAAGATAAAAAAGCAGCCATGTAGCTGAGAAGCAACAAAGCCCACATGGAAGAAGTACACCAGCCTGTGTGATCATGAGGTGTCTATGGGATTAGGTATCAGGCATCTAAGACCCAGAACAAAATCATACCCAGTGTGTGTGTGTGGGTGGGGAGGGGGGTGACATGGAGTGGAAACCCAAAGCCCATCTGTAGACAATGGACATCTCCCCCCCC
>NW_022104083.1:11958-13842 GCF_000313985.2 Echinops telfairi
AAAAAACCAAGATGTCACTTTGAAGACGAAGGTGCTACTGACCCAAACCGTGCCATTTTCAATCAGCCAGCATGCTTGTGAAAGTTGGACAATGAATAAGAAAGACCAAAGAAGAGTCTGAATTATGACGCTGGTGAAGAATGTGGAACATGTCACGCATGGCCAGGAACACAAAGAGATCTGTGTTGGAAGAAGTACAGCCAGAAGGCTCCTTAGAACCCAGGGCAGCAAGACTTCATCTCGCATATTCCGATTCTGTTTACGTTATCAGGAAGGACCAGTCCCCCATGCATGGTCCTCAAAACAGAAGACTACGCCCCCAATAAAATGATTGTTTAAAACAAATAGAAGACCCTGAAGGAGGTGGATTGACAACGTGGCTACAGCGACAGGGTCAAACAAAGTGACAACTGTGAGGATCACACGGACCTGGTAGGGTTTCACTCGCAGTTGCTGGGGTCACTCTGAGCCGGGACAGCCTCGCCAGCACCTCTCTAACCACAGCAGACCTGCTTTCGTCTTTTGCTGAAAGGGGACTCAGACAGTATTTGTCCCTTGTCGGCAAGCTTGGCTTGGAGAAAACAGTGCTGGGAGAAGCTGAAAATCCTTGAGCAAGTGCTCGCCCCAGCAAAAGCCTGGCCATGTTTCCCTGCAGGCTCAGACAGACAGACAGACAGCTCGCGGATGAGCTTATAAGTGTTCCTCTCTACAGCAGCCTCGGCCTTCATTCCCTTGGGTTATTGTGCTTAGTTCTTCGTGAGGTTAATAGCTCTGCTTTCACAGAAGTCAGCCTGACAACTTGCTCTTGCAAAACATAAACAAACAACAACACCTGCAAATAAGTCTGGTGCCTTCAAGGCAACCCTCTCCCGAGGCAGCAGCCGGAGCTGTGGGTGCCGGGGCGAGCTTCAACAGTGTGATCTTTCTGTCCCCGGGGCCACGTCTGGGGCTTTTGGGGCCGAAACAACAGTACTTTGACCTGCAGAGGTAAGAGAAGGCCACCTTTATTTTGGGGGGACATCCAGCCCAGGCCAGTTAATGTGAAAGATGGCCAGGAGTGGGCCTCGCGAGCCCTGAGCAAGGCGGGGCTGAGTCAATAGACGTGGCCCGGACAACCCGGCGTGGTCAGAGCAGGGAGGGCTGGAGAGGAGGCGAACCTTGGCAGGCAGCTTCTGAGCGGTCCTGCCCTCCAGAGACCTGAACGGGCAGCTTCAGGGGCTGTCTCTCTGTCCTTCCGTACCACCAGGTAGAAATGACTCCCGAGGCTGCTGAGCGGGCTTCTCAAAGCCGTGAGAGGCAGGGCAGGAGGGAAACGGTCGCTCCTACTTACCAGCAGCCTACTGACAGGGACACGTGCCTTTCTCCCTTGTCTCTCAAACAATGATGTTTTGAAGCTAAATTGAAGGCGTGGGAGGGCTCCCTGTGGGTAAGAGGAGGAGAGGCAGCCTCACCCTCTCCTGTCCTCACAGCTGCCCTGCTCACCAAGGAGCCCCTGCTGTTGGATGTCATGTGTGCCTCGGTCCTTTTGACCCTTGATGTCAGCTGGGGTTGGGGGTTGTTTGTGTTTTTTTAACTGTTGTGTGGACCATTGACACCATTCTTTCAGTCCTGGGAGATCGATCCATGGCAGCCAACAGGCCTGTCACGCCGTTCTACCCTGAGCTCTAAGCCTGGCCCTCACGCGCTCTCTCTCTCTCTGTCTCATCTCCTCCGCCGCCGCCATAACCCCTGTGGTCTTTCGCTGGCTCTCTCTGGTCTCATGGCACACGCACCACAGCATGGCAGGCTCAGGGTCTCGACTACGGCCAGGGAGGCTGAGCAGAGGACAAGTCTGGCGAGGTAGCAGGGGCCTTCCGATGAGGGTTTGGGCTCTGTCCTGAGGCA
>NW_022104084.1:0-1346 GCF_000313985.2 Echinops telfairi
AGTGAAGTTTTTTAATTCTCTTTTTGTTTTGTTTTTTAAGTTAAAATCTCCCATTGACTTTTCACATCAGAAGTTCTTGGTCCTCATCTTCAATATCATTTCTTATTGCTTATCCTGTCAGACAGGTTACCGCGGCCACACTGGCCTGTCCTTGAAGCCACCAGGATCACTCTTCTCTCAGGGCCTTGGCACGTCCTAGAGCAGTGGTTCTCAGCCTTCCTCATGCCACGACCCTTTCATACAGTTCTTCATGTGATGGTGACCCCCCCCAAGCATAAAATTATTTTCGTTGCTACTCCATAACTATAATTTTGCTGCTGTTATGAATCATCATGTAAATGTCTCATATGCAAGATGTATTGTCATTGTTAAAAATGGAACATAATTAAAATAATTAAAGCATACTGATGAATTACAAAACAATATGTAATTATATATTGTGAAATATTTGTGTGTTTTCCGATGGTCTTAGGCGACCCTGTGAAAGGATCATTTGACCCCCAAAGGGGTTGCAACCCACAGGTTGACCACCGCTGTCCTGGACTTTCTGCCTGGAATTCCTTTCCCCCAGAAGTCTTTGTTTACATCCCTCCTTCAAGTGTTTGTTTAACCATTGCACCTCCTTGAACATCCTGTTTAAAAATCACTTCTCCTTTCAACCTCCTATGCCCACTCCCCATTTCCTACTTCCTTCCCCTGCTTAGTTCTCTCCTTCCCCACAATACATATATTATCCACATATTATACATAGGCACACACTCTCCCTGTTACATACTCCTGCTGATAAGCCACATGGAGCCACACTGATGGCAGCCAGAGCCCTGGAGATGCTTCCACAGCCACTGGATCCCCAAGACTTTCCACCCACAGGCCTGTGGGCTTCCTGCATTCAGCATCATTGCATGAGTCTGAAGAGGAATTTAGAGACTGGTCTCAGACATATGAGCTAATATCAGATTTATGGACTTGATCTGTACTGGGTTGGGATGCTGTCTTATTATACAATTACTCTTTGATATAAAGCTCTTTCTTATACACGTATGAGTGTCTCTGGATTTGTTTCTCTAGTCAACCCTGACTAATACAGTCCCTACCACCTCTTGCCATGCCTGGTACATTTCAGTGGTTAGTGACTCATGTGACTTAACGAATCACACACTGGAGGACTGCTCTAAATAAACACCTGCGATGAACGCTCTTTATACCAGGGATCCACAGTGGCCTTGGCTCCACCACTGCTGTCAAGTCAATTCTGACCCATAACAACCCTATAGGGAAGCGTAGAACAGCTTCTTGGGGGTTTATAGGTTTTCCATGTTTATTAGAGCACCAAAATAACCCCCAAA
>NW_022104084.1:2327-4867 GCF_000313985.2 Echinops telfairi
AGGCCTTCCAGGAACAAAGGAAAGCAAGAGGACTTTCACGTACCTAAGAGGCACATTCTGGATCAGGGCCTGTAGAATTTCTGACTCTCTCAAGAGGTTCAAGTGCACATTCTTCAAATTAGCTTGCCTTTAAATCTCAACAAGGGAACCTACTTGTCAGCATACATTACAGGGAACAACCATTTCAAAAGGAAATCTAAACAAGACAGCTAAATCTACCCCAGACCCAAATGGACATCATGACTACTGTCTACCAGGACCTCAAATGGACAGAAATTAAGAGAGGGTCCGCAACACCGTGAACCATTCCAGGAGACAGGTTGGTCCTCAGCAGATGCACATTTACCTCACTTTTCACACAGGGAGCAGCACATCTAGATGCCATGTGACCAGCTACCTGATTCATCAAAGAGCTGCCTCTAATTACCTATAACTAACCAGGTAACAAATAAAATCCTAAGTGTTCTCTCTTATTTGGATGAGGATTGTAGCCCTAAAAGCAAGGAAAGCTCTGCACATTCTGAACAGCTGGCCGTGGAAAACGATCAAATTGCCAGTGGTTAGGAAAGACAAAATACATCTCCGTCATTTCACAGGCTTGCTTAGTCTGGGTTCCGCGGTCATGATAGAAACTCGGTCCTGAGGTCTGCAGTAGGTTCCATCCGGGGTACCGATCTCAGAGAACTGCTCATGGCTCCCTGGAGCACAATAGGAAGATTATGAAGCTGCTGTGTTTGGGCTGCACAAGAAGGAGCGTGGACCAAGGAGAAGTGCTTCCTGGGAAAAGGGCTTCAGTTGGTTCATGATAGTTTGACCCCTGTTGAGCATTAGTATTTCCACCCTCAGATATACTGCATTAGAATCTGTGTTTATGTATACAGGAGAATTGTGTTGGGATCTTGTGTTAGTCTGGGTTGACTAGAGAAACAAATTCATAGACACTCATGTGTGTAAGAGAGAACTTTATAGCAAAGTGCAATTGTACATTAAGAAAACCTCCCAGCGCTGTCCAGATCAAGTCCATAAGTTTGATATTACCCCATATGTCAATACTAGTCCATAAATGCCTCTTTAGACTCATGCAGCTATACAATGATGCGGAATTCAGGAAGATCAGAGGCCAGTGGGTGGAAAGTTTGGGGACCCAGTGGTGTTGGAAGCATCTCAGCGCTGGCGTGGGTCTCCATGTGGCTCCTCCAGCTCCAGGACTCTGGCTGCATCAATGTAGCTCCATGTAGCTTATGTCAACAGGAAGATGAAGCAGAGAGAGCCTATCTGCCCTCTAGTGAGCTATTTATCTCCTTTGCGCCTCCAAATGAGGTCATTAAGCTGCAACCTGATTGACAAGCTAACCTCTACCCTTTTGCAAGATTACATAACTGCCACAGATCTATAAGATTCACCTAGTGATCTTGTTAAAATGTTGATTCCAACTCAGTGTATCTGGGATGAACATTCAAATTCTCATCAGGGGTCACTGGCCAATCTTGTCTGGAAGAACCTCAATGGATTTTGTATTTGTTTGCTTGTCACAAATGTATTCGAAGTATGGTTTACAAGGTGTTGTTTGTTTGTTTGCTGGTTTGACATTAAACATGAGGAAACAGGGTGCGGATCATGTCTGACTCCTCCATCTCCCTATGCTGCTTGCCAACTCTTTACCCTAAGCTGACACTAATGATCCTTCCCCACACTCTAGTTCTTAGCTTGGCTGATAATTCATTACAATGGCCACACAGAACTCACATGATGCTCATGATGATGTGGTCTTACTCAGGATACAATTGTTCAATCAGGACTGTTTCTCCTGTGCCCACAGGCAGGCTGTTCTCTTGCCCTCAGCCTCTTGGCCTGGTCTCTGCTCTGTGCTGCAATATTACAGAGCTCTTGTAGGGCTGCTAATAAATGCCCAAAGGACATGCCACGCAACCTGAAGGCTGTTGTTGTCAGGTGCCATCGAGTCAGTTCTGACTCACAGCAACCCTATTTACAATAGAACAAAACATTGACCAGTCCTGAATCGTCCAGCTAACATTGGACTTATGGACTTGAGTTGAACTGGGCTGGGATGTTGTGTTAGGCTGGGTTGACTAGAGAAACAAATTCATTGACACTCATGTGTAAGAAAGAACTAAATATCAGGGAGTAATTGGATATCAAGAAAACATCCCAGCCAGCCCAGTTCAAATCAAGTTCATAAGTCTGTTACTAATTCCTAAATCTCTCTTCAGACTCACGCAGCTACATGCAATGATGGAATATGCAGGAAGATCACAGGCTGGTGGGTGCAGAGTGTTGTAGATCCAATGACCTTGTAAGTATCACAAGGCTCTAGCAGGTCTCAGCCAAGTATCCTGCCAACAGGAAGGTGAAGCAGAGAGTAGGGCCCTCGCTTGGCTTGTCAACAGGAAGGTGAAGGCAGAGAGAATGTGGCCTCCCTGCTGGGAGAAAAAGAGAAGAGGTCAGCCTTGGCCTCGGAGAGCCATTTATCTTGGTCGCCCTCTAATCAGCTGTGACCGGACTGACAGGCTAAACTCCGC
>NW_022104084.1:6913-8004 GCF_000313985.2 Echinops telfairi
TGGTTTTGGTTCAACTCGAGCAATTGATGGTCTGTTCCACAGTCAATCCCTGGCCTGGGTTTAGCTACTGATATTGTGCTCATTCCTTGTCCCTTCCCACAGCTGTGGTCGATTTGATTTCTATGTATTCCATCTGGAGAAGTCGACAGGGAGAGTCAATACTTCCATTGTTCAAAAAAGGTAGTTGTGATGAAGTCCCTGGTGTTGCAAAATTCTATCATGCGATCTCCAACTTTGCTTCTGTCACTAAGACCATGTTTTCCAACTACCATTTCTACCTCTTAATGTCTACGTTTGGCATTCCAATCACCAATAATTATCAATGCGTCTTGCTTGCATGTTTGATTAATTTCAAATTGAAGAATGTTGTCTACCAACAGTATTCAATTTCTGCATTTGTACTTTTAGTGGTTGGTACACACATTTGAACAATAGTTGTATTGATTTGCTTTTAATCAGATAGAAATGTTCCTATCAGAGACAGCATTGTACATCAATAGATATCTTTAAATGCCTTTTTTAATGATGAATGGGAAACAATTCCTCTTAATGCTGTTATTCCTAGGATAGTAAACCATATACTTTCCTGAGTCAAAATGGACAATTCCAATCCACTTCAGCTCACTAACACCTAGAATATAAATTTTTATGCATTTCGTTTTCAATAACTTCCAATTTTCTTGGATTCATATTTTGTATATTTCAAATTAAGATGATTAATGATGCTTGTAGCTCTGTTTTTATCCCTCATTTTGAGTCCTGCTCCATCAGCAAACAAAGGTCCCAAATGCCTTAATCACACAGGCTTTCCTCCATCCATGTCATTATGGTAGCCTCTACTTTGAGAAGGCAGCTCTTCCTCACTCATATTATTAGGGTCCTCTGACCCAGGGAGCTCATCTTCTGGCATGTCTCTGGTCATGGAATGCTTCTATTCCTGAATTTTTTAGTACCCGACAATGTTTTGATGCTATCCATAGGGTTTTCAGTGGACATCCTATTCCTTTGTCATCTGTTTTTGGTCTGGAAGTTCACTTTGGGTGACCTTGATGATATTTGAAATAGCGGTGACATAGCTTCCAACATCACAG
>NW_022104084.1:10082-11386 GCF_000313985.2 Echinops telfairi
GATGGAGATGGGGTCTGTAAGTAAGGGAGGGGTTCCTCCAAGGGTACACTGCACCCCTTCTGTCACTGTGTAAACCAGCCCTTCCAGGCATACATACTGAGAGCTCTGGATCAGAAGTTCATACCACAAAATACAGACATGCAAAAATGTTCCATTTTTTTCTCAAGCTATGTGTCAACATAGGCCAGAATCAGAAACAACATCTCTTTAATGTCTTTTCCTTTCTTTTCCCTTTCAGGACAGCAGGAGGCTTTTGTAACTACAGGAACATAAGTTTTAAAGGTTTCTGTATGTCTTGGTTCCAGTAGCAGGGAAAAAATTCTTCAAAACATTTTAGAAAAAAAAGAAGGATTGTCAATGAACAGAGAATTTAAAAAACGAAAGAACTATAAAGTAACAGTGTTTGAAGGATGGGGAGAGACCAACAGTGGAAGCAATGTAAAGACTTAACTTGGAAAGCAGAGCAAAAAATAGATGTGACCAACTAGAAAAGAGAAGAACACAGCAGTTGACATTAAGGCACTTCCATTTGAGAGCTGGAATAAAGGGCAAATCTGGATATTTGAAGTGCAAGGGATAAAAAAAGCAGAGGAAGTTAGTATTTAGGAAAAAGGCATAAAATAATATTAAGTTATGAATCTGCAGTTTTGAACCTAAATTTTCTGTTCAATAAACCAAACCAAACCAAAACCAAGAACCAAGTCAAAGCCATTGTTGTGAATTGATGCCAACTCACAGCAACCTTATAGGACACAATAGAATTGTCCCACAGGGTTTTCAAAGCTGTAAATCATTACAAAAGCCGCAGACTGCCCTAACTTTCCCCCAAAGAATAGCTGGTGGGTTCAAATTACCAAGCTTTTGCTTCGCAGCAAGACACTCTGTCTATTGCATCATTTAAAATTTCTGTAGAAAATTTAAACCAGTTTCTGAATAAAATGATGAAAAAAAGCAACAGTCATAGGAGACAACTAGGAGGTGGAAATAAAGAAACATGCAATAAAATGAAAGATCATAACAATATCATTTTTAAGGTTTGTTTGCCACATTTGGCAGTCTTAGGTAGCGGTTAATATTTTTGAAGTTAAGTAGATCTAGATTTACAGTCAAATTCTGGCACTTGATGTGAGTGAGACTTGGGTCAGTTGTATAACCTTGTCTATTTTGAATCAGCTCTGTATTCCATGTCTAGAGCAGTGCCTATAACATAGGGAAAATGCAATTAATGTTTGCTGAATGAACAAAGTATTCCTATACTACGAATAATGACGCTTATCTCATGGAATTGTGATAAGAATTAAATT
>NW_022104084.1:12665-13815 GCF_000313985.2 Echinops telfairi
GACCTCCAGGTCTGGAGAGCATGGGGTTGCTGGGTCAGGAAGAAAAAATGCTGCAAGTGGATCATTAGGAGTAATAGTGAGTGGTGCCACTGCAGCTTCCACCCTTTGGTTCCTGGATCCACTGTGTTAGTCTGGGTAGATTTGAGAAGCAAATCCTAGAAACTCATATGTGTATAAGACAGAGTTTTATATAAAGGGTAATTGCACATTAAGAAAGCATACCAACCCAGTCCAGTCCAAGCCCACAATATTAGCCCATATTTATGATACCAATCTATAAAGTCCTCTTAAGACTCACAAAACACATGCAATGATGCTGAGTGCAGGATGATCACAGGCCAGTGGGGAGAAAGTTTTTGGATCCAGTGGCAGCCTGGAAACACTATGGGATTGTCGTGCTCTGTCCTACAAGGCCACGATGACTCATCATCAACTCAACAGCAGTGGGCAATATGCTTGGCAGGAATCCTATTGGTTCAGCTGTTAGCTGAAAGATGAGTGGTTTGAATTCACTCTGAAGGAGAAATACATGGTAGTCTTTGTCCATAAAGCTTATTGCCCAAAAAACCATGAGGGGACATCATGTGGAGTTACTATGAGCCAAGATTGACCCAAAGGCATCTAACAACAGCAATATAAAATGTACGTGGTGAATATTTGTAAAAGAAGTAAAGAAGAAAGGAGTGAAATAGATAGAGTGAAGAAAATAGGAAGTGACTGGGAATGGAAGGAGTGGATGGGTAGATAAATTGACCAGTATTAAATACTGAAAACTTGTTGGACAGATGAGCATGTATTTACATATGTCTTTGTGCATGTATATTCACACACATTATTTAACAGCATGGTCTACATATCAGCCTATCATTCATCACGTAAGGGATTGTCTTCACTACCAAATCAGTGGTAAGTAATTTCCAAAGCGGAAGATGCATATACGCAAAGCAATTAATGACTCAGCTGTGACAGTTATGACTAACTTGAATCAAAATCAAGTATGAAAGATAATAAGCACTTTGACTGTTCAGGATTCACTTAGAAGCTAATAAATATCCTGCCTGACTTTTGAATGCATGGTATAGATTCAGGTACAGCATTTTCACTTCCTACTACAAGTTGAACCAACCTGCATTTGTACACCATTTCAAAA
>NW_022104085.1:0-1551 GCF_000313985.2 Echinops telfairi
GGGTCTTCTATGGTGTGGTCACTGTGCCTGAGGACAGGCGTGCCCTTAGCTGGGGTGAACATGATTGTTTTTAAGATCTTGGTCCCCAGAGATCATCCCGTCAGCATGATGTGGAAGTCCTATGTGTCCATCTTGAGATGTCTTCTGCCTCTTTCCTTATTCCTTTTCCGATGGAGGGCTGGGAGTGGGGGCGGGGCACACCCCAGCTGGGAACCTTTCACCAGCTCATGGGCCACTTAGCTCCACCTTGACCTGAGGGCCCACGCTCCTCTGGATCAGGTTCGGAGTCTCCTCTTACAGATTCTGCTAACTTAAAGGTGGATGTTTCCAACCGTCCAGCTGCTCCAGGGAGGAAAGGTCTGACAAACTGCTTTCAGAAAGATGGCGGCTGAGACCGTCTGGGGACCTTCTGCTCTGTGACACATGGGGCATGGAGTGTGTCTATATGTTCCAGTGGTGGGATCCTTCTAGCTTTGAAAGAAACTGTAAGAGGGTTGAGGTGGTCTTCCCGAGGGTGCTTGCCTACCCCGACTGGCGCCGTCCTGGGGCTGGTGCCTCCTGGTGGGGGGACTTGAATAACGACCATCAGAACGACTCCAGCTCTCTGGCCTTCGCCAGCTCCCATTTCCCCACGTGGGCTTCCGCTTCAGTCCTCCGGCAGCCGGCGGCTCTCGCGTCTGAGGGATGCTCCCGTCGCTCCGGCTCCTCTTTGCTTTTCTGTCAGCGTCTCTTCCGTTCTCATCTTCCATCACTTGATCTCCATTGCTTCCCTGTTGGCCTCAATCACAGGGGGCCGCCTAGTTCATCTTCCCAGCCTGGCCTCCGGCGATGCCTTCCATTCGACATTCCCAGTGGTGTGGACTTCTCAACTTTCATTTGTATTTTCTTGGCAGTGGAGCAGTTTGCTTCACCCTTCCCTCCCTTGCTGAAGTAAAGACCTCGTCTCCTTTCAGAGGACTCCTTCCTGGTAAATGTGCTTTAAACCACACGTCCTTGCTGATGCATTAGCAAGAGCCCACAAATCCATGTAATATGTTCTTGTTCGTTCTATTCTAAGTTCTCCAACATTTTCTTACAACTTTATTTTTAGCCCAAAGCATATTGAATCGCATTGAGTTAGGTTCCAATGAGACTTTTAATGATTTGTTAAAAAGAATAGTTTCTAATTCTGCTGAAAAGAACTCTTTAAAGTTTTAAAAGCAAAGATGTCACTTTGATGACTAAGGTACGCCTGACCCAAGCCGCGGTCTTTTCCATCACTTCATACGTATGCAAAAGTCGGATAATGAGAAAGGAAGGCCGAAGAAGGGATGAATTGTGGTCTGGGGGAAGGGTCTTTAATATTCTGTGAACTGCCCGAGGAGCAGACGAATCAGGCTGAGGGGAAGGCAACCAGAAGCAAGCACGGGAGAGTTGAGCTAATTTATTTGGAAGATGTCCTGAGGGAAGGCCAGCCACTGGAGAAGAGTGTTTGTAAGAAGAAGGGGCCCACCATGAGGAGGGCTGACACAGGAGCCGAAACCATGGGCCCCACACACCTGCGATCCTGAT
>NW_022104085.1:2140-3074 GCF_000313985.2 Echinops telfairi
ATGTCTATCCAGGGCGATCTTTTCATTGTCAGGTGAGCAAATCCCTGTGTTCTGCCCAGTGGCGTGTGCCCACCCTCCTAGTGGCTGGCAGGCCCACGAGGATGTGGCACAGGGCCCCAAGTTTTGGGTGGACCCCATGTAAAGAGCATGGGGGCGGGCGGGCCTGCTACAGCAGCTAGTGTGTCGTAGCTTCACACCAGAAGGAGCCAGCTAGCCCGCCCGACACAGGGCTAGATGCAGGGTAATGCCACCATGGGAAGGTGAGCGTGCGGAGGGGAATGGCCCGTCTCTCTCTCCACACCATTTGCAGTGTGTGCAGCCACTCACCGGTCTGGGAACAGCCTGTACATGAGCTGACCACCCCCAGGGCTCCCACTCATTGTCCTCCTCTTAAATATCCAGCACCCCCCAAAACAAAACAAGCCCACTGTCATCAATTCAGGTAGCCTCACCTTTCTCCTGGGGAGCAGCTGGTGGGTTTGAACTGCTGACCTTGTGGTGAGCAGCCCAGTGCCTGAGCCACAGCACTACCAGAACTTCTTTCCAGGACCCCAGGCAAAGCATAGCCCTGCCCGCCACCTGGGGAGCTGACGCTGTGTCCACCGACCCTGCCTGGCTTGATCTCCTGGGACAAGTCCCAGCCACTGCAGCTTGGCCTCCTGCTCTCCTGACACCCCAGAACCTGGGAGGGTTACTTCCCCTCTTAGGGGGGCACTCTGTGCCCTTCTCGTGTATGGACGCTTGTCTGTGGGGTTTGCTTCTTGTGCACAGGCTGCGGGTGCCCACAGAGCCTCCATGAGAGAGACAGAGAGAATGTGTGTGTGTGTGTGTGTGTGTGTGTGTGTGTGTCCCAAGAGACATAGAGAACACGGATCCTATTGATTGTGGGGCAACTGAGCTAAAAGGGAAGTACCATTCTGGCATCACCAGGCTG
>NW_022104085.1:4017-5137 GCF_000313985.2 Echinops telfairi
CGTGTGGGTGTGTGTGGTAGGGGAAGCAGCCCACCTGCCGCAGCACCCTCACCTCCTCCTCACCAGGCTGCCAGGGGTGCCCTACACCAAGAGGTGTCTCTGTCATCCTCCTCCATAGGGCCTGGCCCAGCATGCAGGCCCACAGAGGGGGCCACTACCATCCAATTAACAGGGCTCCAGGTACTCCTTCTACACAGTCCCCACCACCACCACCACACACACACCCTGCCATCCTCGGCTGACCCTCGGTTGGCCTGCAGGATGAACAGCCAGCCTGGCAGAGGAGGCAGGGACCTGGGCACATGATCTAGCCTGTCCTGTTTCAAGCGCTTCATTTGGACAAAGGTCACCTGCCCCACGTGACTCTGCAGGGAGGGAGCAAGGGGGGAGGGGTGATGGAGCTCTGCAGCTCAGATGGCTCCTGAGCAGTCATGTGGGGCCAGTGGCAGGCTGTGCCCACTGCCAAGCTTAGGGGTCTAGTGGCAGGTGCCCATGCTGCAGGCCCAGGCCACGGCCCTCAGAGCGGCCTGTGAGGCTCCCGCCTGCCTGAATCCCCACGTGTCTGGTCCCTGAGGCTCTGAACCCCTTGGGCAGTAGATGGTCGAGAAGAATTTATCAGTGCTCCCCTCCCCCTGCAAGAGAAGGCCTGATCCTTGGGCTGATCTGGGGTACGCAGCCCCATGAGGAGGAGCAGTGAGTCCACTAGATACTGCCACCACCCAGCACACATGTGCCCCTGACAACCTGGGGCCATGTCTCTGAAGGCAGTGAGCTCCTCCCCTACAGTGCAGCCCATCATGCTGGGCCTCACCTTGAGCCACATCGGCCTGAGTCCGGTGACCTGTCCTGACCCCTTGGGTCTCAGCCGCCAAGCCCTCCAGCGCATCAGAACCAGGCACACACCAGTGTCTCAGTAACTTGTGAACCCACATGCACATGCACACACAAACACACACACATAACACTATGTATGTGAACATGCATGTACACATGTAAATGCATGTGCACACATGCACAAAAATATATCTATGCATGCACACACAAAAATAGATATGTATCCATACACATATGTGTCCACATGCATGACACCATATGCCCACACAATACAAAGGTGGAAACA
>NW_022104085.1:6365-9725 GCF_000313985.2 Echinops telfairi
ATTCATTTAGTCATCGTTCCCAAGCACCTGCTCCCCGCCAGGCCTGTGGAAGGCCCTGGAGGCACCTCTGTGAGTTAGGCAAGGGGAGCTCTCTCTGGATGCCAGCATGTGAATCCTGAGAGGGCTGCCCTGGAGCAGACAGGGACAGCCGAGCTCATTTCCCCGGCACAAGGGCGTGGCTTTCTGAGGACAAGACTCCATGTTCAAGAGCACTCAGACACAGGAGTGCCCTGCCCTCTGGCTTGTATTGCAGATCTGATCTTTTCTCAGACGAAGTCCTCACCCAACCAGGCTCATAGAGCCCATGGGAGGACGTCCATACTTGCTTGCACCATCAGGTGTCATGGTGGGAGTGGGCACTACAGCGTGGCTGAGAACTCTGGCCCTGGGCTAGGGCTTCTGGCTTAAATCCAGCCCTATCTTCTTCTTGCTGGACAGCCTCAGAGCAGTGGGTGATGCCCTATGAGAGCCACATCTTCGTGTATAAAATGGGGACCATGAAATCTATGGTCGGGGTGACATGTGATTGCTCCCAGGAACTTCCCTGACACAGGACAGGCCCAGAGAAAGTGCTCAGTCATTGTTTGCCCCTAACTCTCCCTGCCCCAGCTGGCCCGATTGAAGACACATTCTGTCTCAATAAATCGTCACTTTTGTAAAGTCCTGGGATGGGGGTTGTTTTCTTATGTTTCTTTGAAGCTTCCCAGCACTTCATCTATTTGTCTTTGACTCACCATTATCCATCCATCCATCCATCCATCCATCTACCAAATAACCATCCATCCATCCATCCATCCATTCATCCATCCATCCACCCACCACTAAATTACCATCCATCTATCCATCAATCCATATACCCACTAAATTACCATCCATCTATCCATCCATCCATATACCCACTAAATTACCATCCATCTATCCATCCATCCATCCATCCATCCATCCATCCATCCATCCATCCATGCATCCATCCATCTACCAAATAACCATCCATCTATTTATCCATCCATCCACGCATGCATCCATCTACCAAATAACCATCCACCTATTTATCCATCCATCCATCCATCCATCCACCCACCACTAAATTACCATCCATCTATCCATCCATCCATCCATCCATCCATCCACCCACCACTAAATTACCATCCATTTATCCATCCATCCATGAGTGCATGCATGTATCCATCCATACATCCAATTACCAAATCATCATCCATCCATCCATCTGTCTATCCATGCATCCATTCACACATTCATCCATTCATCTACCAAATCAACATTCACTTATCCATCTGTCCATACATCTATCTTTCATCTGTCCATCTTCTCATCCAACTGTCATCCATCCGTCCTCCATCTTCACTCATTTATCCATTTGCCATCTTTCCATTCTTTCAGGATTCATTGCTCACTTATCCACTCATCATTTATATTTCATTTATCCACCCATCATCCATCATCTACCCATATCTCCTGCATCCAATCCATTAATCCTTCTCTTGAGTCCATCCTGAATTTAAGAGGTGCCTGCGTGTCAGGCTAGCCTCTCTCTGGACAACCTTTTCCTCTGTCTTCCAGGCGTAAGCTTTCTTGAATGAGCAGGCCTTCAGTGTCTCCAGCCTGACCACAGCAGAACCCTGCTCAGGAAAGCAGTTCTTAGCAGTAGCTTCCCACAAAATCACCTTAGATGCCCCTACCTCCATCCCCACACAAAGCTCAATGAAGTCTCCTCTCCCAATGAATCCAATTTAATTGGTCTTGGAAGTAGCTTGGATTTGAAAAACTGCTCAGGAGAATCTATTGCCTTACTCAGGTTGGACCCACTGAACAGGTAAGGATCACAGAATCCCTGGGGACATAAAGACAGCAAGAGCCACCAACAGGGCCCACAGTCCAGTGAATGCTTGGTCATCTGAGCGGGGAACCTGGCATGCACTACTGGTTCAACAGCTTGGTTCATCCCAGCCTCAATGTACGATCTCAGTGTGCAAGTTGTGGGTGAACCAGTGAACCCTGGATGCATGCATGAATATACCGGAGGGACACATTTTCTCCTGATGCTGCCCTGCCTTGCTCCCAGAGGATCCCTGCCGATGGTAGGATGGATGTTGATGCCCATACCCCATGAAGGTGCCAGGACCCTGCCCTTGTAAGAGCCAAAAGAAAACCTTGCCTGCCACTGGTGCCAGGAGAACCACAGTCCAGGAAGGTGACCGTTGCCCGCTGACAAACTGCCAGCCCGCAGGCCTCATTTCCATGCAGTAATCCCATAAGCAAATAGTTTGATTGTATTAGTTGAGGGTAATTTTTCACACTTCACAGTAGCTGCTCAGTTTGCCTCCAGAATCTGCTGACTCCACTAGGAATTTGCACAATAAAATAATGGAAAAACTACAATAACCAGTGAAGCCAAACCCCAAATCGCTTTCAATCAAACCCTCCGAGCAGAAAGCACTAATGGACCCCGGTCAGTTTCCTCCTCCAAACGTGCTTGGGTCTGCAGGCTTTTCTCCTCCGGGGCAGCGTGGGCCCTCGGCGCTCTACCACGGCGCCATGGTGGGACGACCGTAGTCCTCTTTAACTGTGCCTGGTTCGGGCTGGTCTTCCTAGCACTCAGACCCAGGAACCCCCAAGCCAGGCTGCCACTTGGCAGGGCCAGGTGCTCGTGGGAGGGCCGCTAGCTATTGTTAGGTGCTGTGCGGTTGGCTGGAGCTCAACGTGACCTTATACCGGACAGAACCAAACATTGCTCCGGCCTCCCCATTGTCCTTTGAGTCCATGGCTACATCTCACTAGCGGTCGCCTTTTCTTGTCCCCTGACCTTCTATTTCACCAAGCAGGATGCCTTTCTCAGGATTTGAGCCCTGGTTACACACCCAGACGAAGCCATCCCAGCTTCTGGGGACGCTGTGACTGTCCCTCCTTCAGGGCAAAGGGGTCCATGTGGCTAGCAGTCCCACAGCGTGCAGCCAGGATGCCCTGGATGCTGAGGTCTTCCTGAAGTGGCCCTCCTGCACGGCAAGCTGGCACAGCGTGTCTTCCTCCCCAGCCACGGAGTTCACTTCAGCTCACAGTGACCCTCTCAGTCTGCTGAGCTGATCGTGGCTCCAGCCAAGCTCACTGTGTGAGTCTGGGGACATTAGAGAAACAAGCCCACAGAGACTCACGTATGAGAGAGAGTTTTATATGAAGGTTAAGTGCGCATCCAGAAAACATCCCAGCCCAGTGCTGTCCAAGGCCACAAGTCCAACGTTAGTCCATGTCCATATGTCAGACACCAATCCACAAAGTCCTCCTCCATCTCACAACACACACACTATGATGCCGACTGCAGGAGGAAAGCCGAGTCAGTGAACG
>NW_022104085.1:12071-13722 GCF_000313985.2 Echinops telfairi
TATCGATGGAACTGTGCCCCACCCCCCAAAAACCTCTGAGGTCGTATACCTGCATGCTGGGCCCCAAGTCCTATCACTCCTGAGTGATCAAAGAAGCTGGGCCACCGAGACTCATGTAAGGGGAAGCTAGGCTCCCACGGCAATCCTCTGCAAACAGAAGAGTGCCAAGGGGCACCACAGTTTACCAGAAAGGCCCGAGAAGAGGCTAGCAGGCCAAGAGCCTGCCATGGACACACACTCTCCACATTGAGCCCACAGAACCACCCGCTTGTGATATTTGGGTGATGCCACTATGGCCCCGCCAATGCTATCCAAAGAGTCAATCCTGGGTCTCTGACTGCTGCTTCCAGGAGCACACATGGCGGAGCCAAGCAAGACTACATCTCTGCCAACTTGTCTCCATTGCTCGTGCTATTTGCCTATGGGTCCAGTTGTCAGGATTTGGGCTTTCTTGTCATCGAAGACGGCAATCCTGGACCGTCAAGTCCTCCTCCCTTTCAGCAAGCAAGGCTGTGTCATCTGCATATCTCGAGTAATTAACAAGCCTTCCTCCCACCCTGATGCCACCCCTTCTTCATAGAATCCAGCTGCTCGGACGATCTGCTCGGCATACAGACTGAATAAGGATGATGAGATGGTACACTTCGGACACACGCATTTCCTGATTTTAAACCATGCCGTATTCCCTTGTTCTGTTTAACGGCTGCCTTTTGATCCATGGACATGTTCTACATGAGTGCAACGAAGAGGTTTGGTATTCTCATTCTTCTCCAGGTCATTCATGGTTGATTATTGTCCACACAGTCAAGTGCCCTGCAATAGTCAGCAAAGCTGACACAGATGCAGTTCTGCGGTTCTCCGGTTTGAGCCAAGATCCAGCTGGCATCATCAACGATACCCTTGGTTTACATCTTCTTCTGCAGTCAGCCCGGCCGCTGTCAATGTAGAGCTGTAACTGTTGGCACACAATCTTTCAAATGATTTTACTTGCATGCATTATCAATGGCACTGTCCAGTAGGCCACTTTACTTTAGAATGGGTACGAAGACCGATATTTCCATTTCCTTGGGCAAGTCGGCGTCTCTTACATGTCCTGGCATAGGTGAGGGAGTGCTTCCAGCGCATCATTAGCTTCTTGAAACATTTCAGTGCGGATCTCTCTCATCACTTCCTGGAACATTGTTTTCGGCTAATGCTTTCAGTGAAGCTTGCACTTTTTCCTTCAGCACCATTGGTGCTTGCTCATGTGCTGCCTCCTGACACGGTGCACTGTGGACTAGTTCTCTGGGTACCCTCACTTCTTCTGACTGTTCCTGCATCACTCACTATTTTGCCTGCAATCATCTTTCAAGATTACACCTTTTTGAAGCTGTAGTGTTTTTCTTGAGTTCTTTCAGTTTAAGATGTGCTGAGCATGTTCTTCCTGATTGTTTCTTTAATTCTAGGTCATTGCACATTTCATTATAATATTTGCCTCTGTCTCCTGCAGCTGACCTTTGAAATATTCTATTTAGCTCTTTGTCTTCATCATTTCTTCCATGTGCTTTAGCTAAGTTACAATTAAGAGTACGTTTCAGAGTTTTTTCTAACATTCATTTTGACCTTTTCTTTCTTTCCTGTTTAATGACCTTTTCCTTTTTTCATGAATGAC
>NW_022104086.1:0-1319 GCF_000313985.2 Echinops telfairi
AGCCCCTCTTTGAGAAAGCCAGCCATCCAGAAGTGGCCAAGTTCCTGGCAGAGCTGTGCTCCCTGGGACCTTCACTTAGAGTAAATGTCCTCCCTCGGGGAATGTGACCCAGACTCCGCCAAAGCCTTATCATTTCCATCACGGCGTTTGGTCAAAATGACTCGGATCGGATCGTGTTAGCAGCAACATTCCACTGCGCTTTTTATTAAGCCTTGTAAAAGGAAATCCAAGTTCGAAGCCGAGGCAGGACGGAGGCGAAGCTGCGTTTGTTTCAAATGTGCGACCATTCCACTATGATTTTGACTCTTTGATGTTAGCAGACATAAGTTGTCTTCTTTGGGCCTCTTGAATTTGCTTCCCTCAGATCCTCCTCCCTGATCTGGACTTATCTGAATGTCATCACTAATGCGGTCTCTCCCTAAACCAAACCAAACTCACTGACATTGGGTCACACATAGTGAGCCTATAAGACAAGGTAAAACTTCCCCTGCGAGTGATTGTAACTCTTTATGGGAGTAGAAAGTTCTTTCTTTCTCCCTCAGAACAGCTGGTGGTTTTGAACTGCCAACCTTGTGGATCACAGCCAAACAGGTGACCACTATGCCACCAGGGCTCCATCCCTACCTGGCCAAATTTTGATGTCCGTCCCTCTGTCCACACTCTCCACAATAGCTCCCGTCCAGTCTCAGGTCAACCCTAGACCTGGTGATTGCCTGCTTTAGAAATTAGATCTCCCATAGACAGAAGACTGGTCATTCTCCGAGGACTCTGCCATTTCTACGTTATTCTACGTCATCGAATCGGCTCCAGATCACAGTGGCCCCACGTGCAACAGAACGTCGTCGCACTGCCCCGTCCTGTGCAATCCTCGCCGTTGTTGTTTGAGGCCATCATTGCAGCCACTGGTCTTGTTGAGGGTCTCTGGTCAATCCGTGTTGTCGAGGCTCTTCCTTGTTCCCGCTCCCCCTTCCGTTACCAAGAGCGATGTCCTGTGCCAGGGACTGGCCTCTCCTGATACACGTCCAACTAGGAGACAGAGTCTCACCATCTTCACTTCTAAGGAATATACTGGCCGGAATGTTTCCAACACAGGTCCATTTGTTGTTTTGGCAGTCCATGTAACTTTCAATAGTCTTCGCCAGCACCACAATTCCAGTGCATATATCTCCACGCTTCTTTCATCAATGTCCAACTCTCACATTCATACGAGGTGATTGAAATTACCATGGCTTGGTCAGGCGCACCTTCATGCTCAAAGTGATATCTTTGCTTTCACAAGTTTAAAGAGGCTGTTTGTAGCAGATTTACCCAATGCAATA
>NW_022104086.1:9782-10963 GCF_000313985.2 Echinops telfairi
AGCGCCTTCCTGCTCGCGGCCTTGTGTACTCTTCAAAGTCGTTTCCTGTGGTGTGAAAGCCATTTTTTCTTTTCTCTCCCCTCCCACCCTTTATAGGAATGGTGTCATGACACGTGCATCGTTACAAGATCGGATAATGTTGTCAATCCTGGTGTGTTCCAACGTTGGCCGTGCCATGAAGTGGTTGACAGCCTCGTCCGTGTTTTCCAGAGATGGATGCTATTCCATGGGGTGTCTGGAGCTCACGACACCCTCTTACAGCACAGGCCGGGGGATTACAGGGCCTCCGTGGTCACACCGCTGAGAGTCCTGGTCTAGTCTTGATAACGAGCCTAACTGCCCCAGCCTGCTGACCACAAGAAAGGTAGGCCTTCCCACGCTTGGAAAGAAGATTCCCAGCCTTGGAACAGTCGGTTCTACGTGGTCCGACAGCGTCGCTCTGGGTTGGAATCAGCTCATTGGAAGTGGGTTCAGTTTTGTGAAAATGCACTTGGAGTCATGGCCCTGAGGGGGCACTTTGTTCTTGCAGAGAAGGCAACCATACAGGACTCCTCTGTTTCTGGAACCTTCCATCGCAGCTGTCCCACAGAGCCTCTCCCTTTAACATCCGCTCCTCTCAGCTTCTGGACTGGGGGAACTGCCAAAAAGGTGGTCACAAGCCCCAGTCTGCCAGCTTTCTGGGTTGCAGTCAGACTCCACCCGCTCTCTCCCCTCTCCCCAGACAGTACACTGTTGCCCACAGGGCCTCTGCCAGCGGGCACAGGAACAGAGACTCTGGCTAATTCCTTTCCCCACTTGGCAGTCAACTGCCCAGCATGGAAAAAATAATTCATAGTTCAGTTCAGAGTTTGAAACCACCATTTTACCAATAAAAGAAAAGCCAGAGAGAACTTAGTAGCCCTTAGTAGCCCCCTTTTCCCTTTTTCACTGGGGAACAAAATAATCATTTGATTTAATCCTTACGAGCACACTAAACCCCTTGTTGTTGGGTGGATCCTGACTCACGGGGATCCTGACTCCATGTGTGACGGAATAGAATTGGGCTCCCTGCGGATCTGATGGCTAAGTGTTCAGAACTAGGTCACCGGGTCTTGCCAGGCATGTCGGGGTGTGCTTGGACCCCTGACTTTCCTTTACCAGTTGAGCCCACTCACTCGCTGGAGCCTCAAACTCAGTAAGAT
>NW_022104086.1:12533-13750 GCF_000313985.2 Echinops telfairi
GAGTTAGGGGGTGTGACTGTGGAGACATTGTCCTAGCCTTCCTCTAGGGCTATTTCAGTCTGTTGGAGAGATGTGGGGGCCAGAAACTATTTCGTTGATACGTGTATCACTCTAGAAGTAATCAGTATTCATTGGGGAATGCTGGACAAACCAAGACGAGAGGAAGGAGAACATTTTTAATACGGCAGTCAGTTTCACAACTTGCTGAGACTCGTGGGGCCATCGGATGCAACACCTCTCTCTCTTCTGTGTCTTTACGTCAGAACTGCACTGCTGTCCACAACTGCGTCCCCTTGCTTGTCTTGGGGCGTTGCTGTGAGGAGCCTTCGAGCTAGCGACAACGCATCGCTACCCCTCATCTGGGGGACGCAGGCCGCCAGGTCCTTTGTCATCCTCACACTGGGGTGTTTGAACCGATTCTGGCGCCACGGTTTCAATCCATCAGACTTGGGGGACTTCCTTTTTTTTTTTTTTGCTGACCTCCTACTTTACCAAGCATGTGCTTTTCCAGGGCTGGGTGTCTCCTCAGAACACGCCCAGAGTTCTAAGGAACATGCTGGCTGCCCCTCTGCCGAGACCAACCCTCCCCACCCCCCCACCAAATAAACAAACAAACAAACAAACTCACTCTCATGAAGTCGATTTGGACTCACAGCAACCCTGCAGGACAGGGAAGGACTGCCCGTGAGTGTCTGAGACTGGGGTCGGGGAGTAGAGATCTTTACCTCCCGCCTGTCTCCCAAGCCAAGTGTATAGTCAGTATTCTTTGCCAACATTGGCCCCGAACCGCATCGAGTCTCTGGTTTTCCTTATTCCTGACCCAGGTCATGATTATCCTGTGACTAGCGATCTTCCTTTTTCTCGTCTTAGGTCTTGGTTTTCCACTTTAAACCGAGTTCATGACGACCAGCCTCACTCTGCATAACATTGCCTAGTGATATACCATGTATGTTATTTAAAATTTGAGTATTATATATAGTATGACATGCTGCACCTCCAGGACAGCAAGTGGCACGGCACAAAAGGCATCTTCCCGGGGTTCTGGCTCACACAGGCAGGGCGTAGCTGTAACAGCCCTTTCATGAGTTTTGCATGAGTGCTTGCTTAGTCAAGTCTCTGCCACCCTCAGATAGTCTACATTTAACCAGTTCTGCCCTGGGCTGTTCATGCTTTAGTTTCAATACCATTACTGCAGCGGTTCTCAACTGGTGGGTTGC
>NW_022104087.1:0-1463 GCF_000313985.2 Echinops telfairi
GTGTGTGTGTGTGTGTGTGTAGTATGTAGCTACAGGCTGAGTCTGCTCCCTTGGGTGCTGACAGAGGGCCTTCACACCTTGTCGGCTGTTCATAGTAAGGCCTCCTCAATGCCCGCAGCTTCCTGCGGAGGCAGAAGTCTAGACCTTGTGAAGCTGGCTCATGGAAGTGGCAGCCCTTCACTCACCTTGGCTGTGTGCATGCTAACCAGAAGGTCAGAAGTTCAACCCCCCAGCTGCTCCTTGGAAGAAAGATGTACGTCTGCTTCTCTAAAAATGCACAGCCTTGGACACTGATGAGGCAATTCTTGGTCCTCCAAGCTCACTGTAGCCAGAACCTACTTGGCAGCAATGGGCTTAGTGTTGATCGAATCTTCGAGAAGAGATGCTTTCTCCTACAGAGCTCTGGGGTGGGCTGAGCCACAGCCCGTTTCCTGAGCAGCTGAGGTCGCTGCCCAGAGAGGTCACACTCTGCTGCCACTCGGCAAGCATCAGGGGCCATTGCTCTGTGCCGGGCTGCTGATAGGTGCCCACGCAGAGACACAGACACGCACGGATACACACAGATGCACACGTATACACAGACACAGCTACACTCACACACACACAGACACAGAGCTACACAAAGACACATGGATCCACACAGACACACATGACACATATACACAGCTACACACAGACACAGCTACACAAACACAGACATACAGACACAGATCCACACAGACACACACACAACATATATACACAGATACACATAGACACACACACATACAGATACACACAGAGATGCACACATATGCAAAGATACATACACAGACACACACACAGCTACACACAGGCAGAAACACAAACACACATACACATAGTTACACACACCTACTCACAGATACACGCAGACACAGACCCCCACACATGCGCACAGACTCAGATACACACAGAAATACACAGACACACAGATATAGATACACACACACATACAGACACACACTGGCAGACAGAGACGTACACAGACACACAGACAAACATGCATGCACAAATCTGCAGACACACAAAGATATGCACACACAGACATACACATATCCACAGAGAAAGACACACACACATAGGTATGAAGGACCTTCAAAACTTTCATGGAAAAATGGTATTTTTTCATGAATTTTGGGGACAATATCTATGCCTGTATCCGTATCTACATCTACACCTGCATCGATCTATTCCCTCGCATACTTTGTAGATCTAAGACTCATTCCGACACCCCAGCCTTACACAAAGCCGCTTCCTTCTTTGAGGACTCAGATGCAGCGGCCCCTAACCCCTCCTGGTGTTTGCAGTTGCGTTACCAAAGGAACCATATGCAGGGACAGTGATCGGACACTCCCGCACAGCCGCTGTGCCCGATGGAGCGGACAGTCCAGGCCCGTGTGGCTTGGGCTCAGAGCCCCTCGGCTCAAGGGCCCTGGCCCTGC
>NW_022104087.1:2660-3839 GCF_000313985.2 Echinops telfairi
GAATGACACATTCTGACGAGTGTTACGGAGAAGAATTAAAGGGGCGAGGGGAGCCTGAGACATGGGTCCCTGAGTCTGGCCTGATGTCTGAGGTGAGGTCAGGTGTTGGGCACAGGCCCCTGAGGGCAGAGGGGAGACGCATGCGCAAACAGAACCTGCCCAAGATGGGAGCATAATCCGACAGGGGGTGTGTAGACAGTCTGAAGCTCAGACACCAGGGAGACCCATTGTCGTCGGGAGGGGCCCTGTGTGGCAGAACAGAACGCTGTCCGGTCCTGCGCCATCCTCACCGGTCCTGCGCCATCCTCACCGGTGCTGGAACGGTCCATGCCACCACTGCAGCTAGTGTGCCAATCCATCGCACCGAAGACCTCCCTCCCCTTCTCTGATTTTTGGTGTGCCGATCCCTCCTGATGATGTGGCCGAAGCAAGTGGGTGGGCGCTGTGTTCTTCGTGGTTTGCACTGGGCAACTTTCAGAAGTAGATGGCCAGGCCTTTGTTCCTCGCCTGTCTTATTCTCGGCGCTCTGAGGAGGCCTGTCCCCCATGAGGCCCCTTGCTGGTCTTCCAAATGCTGGTGGCCTTCCTTCCAGCACACAGTAACACACCCGCCACCGAGGACTCAGAGGGCGCCAGAAGGCCAGCCGCCACGGAGTCCATCCCAACGCACAGCCACCCTATAGGCCTGAGGGTTTCTGCTTCTTAGTGTTTCCAAGACTGGAAATCTTTAGAGGTGCCGGCAGTCCCTCCGGTGGGTGGACTTGAGCTGCTGACCTTTGGGCTAGCTGCCCAACTTGTAACCCACCTTGCCGGCAGAAAATACCAGCAGCCTCCAGGTTTGGAAGGTGTGAGTGAACGCACTAGTCTCCACAGGCTGTTTTCTTTGAGACGCACACACCGGTTTCTAATAACAAGCGGGTGCTACTTTGCCAAGACGCAGCAGGACGGTTGTGATTGTTACATTTTTCTCCCATCCCACCAGCATCCACCCGTGGTGGTCCTGAGCACATGGGCTTTTCAGTGGCCCACTTCTCGGAAATGGGTTACCCAAGTGGCCTATGAAGAACGGGCACTGGGAGGTGTGTCTCCCAGTGCCCAGCTGTCTTCGGCCTACCGGTCTTAACAGAGCATCCCGACAGAGGCTTCTTTGCACCAAGCTGTATGCGTTCCATCTCATTTT
>NW_022104087.1:5320-7011 GCF_000313985.2 Echinops telfairi
GCGTCTCTCTTTCTAGGCTCCTAGACAGCAGAGTTGGGTTCCAGGAGGTTCGGTGACGCACATGGAGGCAACCATGACAGCAGGGAGCTCATTTACCTGCAACCTTTCTCGCAAACGAACCAAGCACTTCTTGGCTTCTGGTAGTTCATGTTACTCCTTCTGGGGCAAGCTCTTTGTAGTCAGAACGGCTGTCCGACCTTTGAAACAGCCGTGAGATAAATGAAGGGAGGCAGCCGGTCATTTGCCACATCTGTTTCAACAGAGCATCACTCGGTCATGTGTCAAATGGTTTCAGGTCCCCAGCTTCCTTCGTAAATGCAAGGCTACGCGTTTAGTGAACTCGGCCACACGGGGCAGAGCATTTGCAATCTGTGAAGCACACCCACCTCTCTCAAAGGTCCTGTGATTGCTAACATATCAAGTTCATCAGGAGCCAAACAATCCGTTTCCCCTGCGGGACTGAGCTTTCTCACTTTATACCAGGAACGCTATATTGTTTGGGGCAGAAGATTCACTTTTAAAGAGTCATTTTTCCAAGGAGCCCTATTCAGTCACAGCCAAGTAGCAAGGCTATGGAATGCCATCTCCAGTTTCATTATTTCGAGTCGGAGGCCCAGTGGGGCACACGTGGTTGGCGTTCTGGCTGCTAATCGAAAGATGAGTGGTGCCTCAGAGGGAAAGCCCGGTGACCTCCTCCTGAAGACTTGGCCGTTGAAAACCGGGTAGAGTGCAGTTCTGACACACATGGCCGGGCCAGGTGTTGGCTCCACAGCAACTGGTGTAGCCGCTCATCGAAAGTTATTTACTAAGCACCTTTCTTTGTCTGCACCACCCCAACCATCAGAGACACGTGGCTATGCACCACGTCACCAGTAATCAGAAAGAAGCGGTCCAAAGTGGTAGACTTTGGACGTGTTATAGGGAGGGACATCGAGCTTAGTGAGGCGGAGGGTCAGTATAAATAAGGCAGGCCCTCAGCACGATGGGTGGACACTGGCTGTAGCCATGGGCTCAGACTTAGCAAGGACCCTGAGGGTGGCACAGGACCTGGCAGTGTTTTGTGCTGTTGTACACAGGGACCCCGTGCGTCAGAACGGACTCTGCAGCACCGACCAGCAACAATAGCAACAATGACTTACTCTTGATCATTTGACATTACAGACACAGAGGATGGTTGTCAGTCGTTGATAAGCTCAAGAGACCCTGAATTTATGAAAAAAGAAACATTCTTGTCCTTACCTTTCTTTCTGTGTTCCTCTACCGTCTTTTAAATTCACAGAATTAAAGAAACTAACCATGCGATGTTAATATAATTATATATGTGTGTATACATCATAGAAGAACTGACCCACGAGAGGTAGAGTAGTGCAGTTAGAAAGGCCCATGGACCACGAGCCCCTGCTCATCATTTTACAACAACATCGAGAGATTAATTACCAAATGTCATATTTCCGACTCAGCGAAAGCCTGCTCTCGGGTACCTGCGTCCCATGTAACTCTTCCCAGCACTGTCTTCTTTTAACCACTCACGTTGATCTCCAGCTGTTCTACCATGAGGATTTTCTGGGTACCTGTGGAAAGAGTCTCCTAAGGTTTCTCTGAGAGGATAAAGAGACTCAAAGAGCTGAAGCAATGTTCAAAAGGAATAATACTGTAGGGAGGAGCCCACGTACCCAACTTCACTTTTTACT
>NW_022104087.1:12165-13778 GCF_000313985.2 Echinops telfairi
CAAAACATTTGCTTTCTACTTGAGCCCTTGGTATCAGCTCCTCATTTTTCCCCCTCCCTCTCCGCCCACCCCCCAAAATGAAGCTTTTACTACTCCTGTAAACAGTTATTGTCTCAGAAACCCACAAGGGGCAGGTCTACCCTGTCCTTTTGGGTCCCTGCGAGTCGGCCTTGATGGCAGTGAGTTTTCGGTGAGAGGGAAAGGGCCTGGTGGTTGAACCCTAGATATCAGCCCAGTGGAAACCCTGGCGAATCGCAGGAGGGCAATCTGCACTGGCGCCTAGATGAGTTCGAGAAAGGTTCCCAAGAATGGAATTGCAGATGTGACAGATGCACTGAGTGTAATGGAGAGTACTTGGAAGGCAATAAGGTTGTTTTGCAAGAAAAAATACATAGCTTGGGGTGGGGGGAATCCTTTATTTGGGGGGTACCCCCTCGTGTACCTCACATATCATATGGTATACTCTTCATTCAGTCTTACGAAGAAGGGGTGTGCAGGCATCACTGTTATCAATTTCAGAACATTTTCTTTTCTTATTCCTTGTTACTAGTTCCCAACCCCCACCTTTCCTGGCCCTCCCCCCCATGCCCCCCCCTTCAGACCCATTTTTAGCATCGGGATGTTCTGCATTTTAGTCTTCACATCCATATGTACGTCTCTGACTTTGCTCGCTGGCTTAAGGGCAGGCAGGTATTTGGCGGTAAACACACGACCAGCATTTGAAACCACCAGCTGCTCTGAGAGAGAAAGAGGGGCCTTTTCAGCCCCGTAAGGAGTTGCCGTCTGGGGCTGTTCTGTCCTACCCTACCGGGTCCATTCTGCCCTACCAGGTCCAGTTCTGCTCTGCCCTACTGGCACCAACTCATGGCAATGCGTCTTTCCTTTTCTTGGCTTGGGGCCAAGGCCCCCCAGGCCACCATGTGAACCATCGGGGTTCTAAGGAGGCCACAGCCCTTCCCTCCCGCGGAGTTTTCCTGTTTTTCTCAGTTGGTTTTTTGCGCTCCTGAGCTTCTCCCCGAGGAGCGAGGGAATTGCACCGGCAGCTGGCCGGGCCGTAAAGACAGAGTCTGTGTTGGGAAAACATTGAAGTCCCAGCAGGCGGGGCCCCACACAGGCCACCCCAACTTTCGGAGTCCCGGGATGCACACACCCTCCAGAATGGTTTAGGGGGGGCGAGATCTGCTCCAAGGCTGTCTACCTTTCGAGCTCGGAGACAGATGGCGACCAGGGTGCAAGGCGGCCCCAGGTCGGTGCATTTTTTGGCCATTTGTATAAAACACACCTGCTGCAGTGCTGCGCAGACGGTCCCCGGCTACGGATGAACCTCCACCATATGGGGGTACGAGCTCTACCCTTAGTTACGAACCAACCCCTTGGAAAAGCCTATTACTCTAACAATACGAGGTACCTGTGGAGATTCGTAGTAAGAAAGGCATGCTACTGGGCAGGGAGCCTCAAAATATTATGTGATGATTGCAGTTGGAGCCCGGGGGTGCAGCGGGTGACGCATTAGGCTGCTAACCGAATGATGGGCAGTGGAACCCACCAGCCACTGCTCCCGAGGAAAGAGGAGGCTGTCCGCTCCCATGCTGATGACAACAGTGGAAACCCAC
>NW_022104088.1:0-1349 GCF_000313985.2 Echinops telfairi
CCTAAACATAGAGCATCTGTTTCTCACATATTGGAACTTGAAGTAACCTCATACATCATTCTCTATGTTTCTCTGACATTGCATCTCTGTTCTTGTTAGGTGCCATCGAGCCGCCTCTGACCCATACTGATCCTATGCAAACAGGGAATGAAATGGGTCCAGACCTGCGCCATCCTCACAGTTGTTCCAGAGCCCACTGATACAGCCACTGGGTCAATCCAGCATATCAAGGGCCTTACTCTTTTTCACTGCCCAACCCCCTGCATGATGTCCTTCTCCAGGGACTGGTCTCTCCTGACAATATGTTCAAAGTATGTAAGAAGAAGTCTTGCCCTCCTTGCCTCTACGGAGCACTCTGGCCTTACTTCTTCCAATATAGATCGATTTGTCCTTTTAGCAGTCCATAGAGTTTTCCACATCCTTCTTCGGCCCCACAGTTCAAATGCATCCACTCTTCTATGGTCTTCCTTATCCAGTATCCAACTTTCACATGCATACAATGCAATGGTGAATACCATGGCTTGGGTCAGACACACCTAGTCCTCAAAGTAACATTTTTGCTCTTCAGTACTCTAAAAAAGTCTTATGCTGCAGATTTACCTAATGCAATATGTCTTTCGATCTCTTGACTGCTGCTTCCGTGAACACTGATTCTGTGTCCAAGTAAGACAAAGTCCTTGGCAACTTCAACTTTTATCCATTTGCCATGATGTTACCTAGTGGTCCAGTTGTGAGGACTTGGGTCCCTTACATTGAGTCTTTCTTCGTTGTCTGTTCTTAGCCTGGAAGCTCCCCTGAAAGCTGTTCACTTTGGGTGACCATGCGTGCATTCGAAATACCAGTGACATAGCTTCCAGCACCAGAGCCACACACAACCACCACAGGATGGCAAACTGATGGACAAGGGGTGGTTGCATCTTTACTCACTTGATTTTCTTCTGCCCTCCATCACTCATGCCTTTGGTAGTTACTCAAATTGTTCTTTATGAAACAATTGGTAGTAATTGCTCTCTGGATTCCTTTAGGACTGTGATCGTATCTCTAAGTTAAATTGATATAAGCAACAAGTAAGCTTATTATTAAAATCCATTCAACTCACATGTCTCTCCCCTCCTCAATTTTAAACTTCTTAAGAAAAATGGACTTATCTTAATATTTCATGTACTTTTCAGGTTTTGCTCATTAGGTTCAATAAATATTTGATGAGGGAATAAATAAAGAGAAAAAAAAGATAGACAAAGATTCATTGATCTATGCTAAAAAGTGCTTTTCAGATGATATGATTTGTAGAATTCATATCTAATCTTCCTTTTCTAGTCTTTCTAGAATATGCCATTTTTACTTTGTGT
>NW_022104088.1:3561-5146 GCF_000313985.2 Echinops telfairi
GATAGATAGATAGATAGATAGATAGACAGACAGACAGAAGGAATTTAGAACATGGTACACTCTGCCGGGAAGAAAGTACAGCATTATCTGATTTGTCAAACTCCCGTTCTTTGCTCTCGGCAGGAACAAGGACAGCCTGCATATTACCTGTCAAGTGAGGATACCAGTGAGGACCACAGAACCATCGGGGGAAATTATTGAAAAACAGCCAAGAGGCCAATGTTTGATTCCATTTTATTTGGGCTCAGGCTGAATGTCTTAAAGCACTGCAGAGCCGGGGAAAGGGAGTGCCTGAGGGGCCCCATGCTGAAGGTTGTGTTCTCTGACTTGGTGCTATATATCAAATACAATTCATTATGGTCCCTCGGGGCGGCAGACAGCTGGGCATAGAGTGGCGCTGCCCCTGCTCAAGTCCCTTATACCAGCCCCTGTGTATAAGTGATGTGCATCCCCTCCCCCCAGCCCACTGCCATCCAGGGAAGATCTTACCCCCCTGGTGCCAACTCCCAAAGAAGAAACTAGAACATCCTGGGTCCGGGGTCTTTTCCTCTGTGGGAATGGGGAAAGCAGAGTGAGAGGTTGGGGAAGCATTTCAGGGTTTGTGCTTCTGAGCTTGGAATTATTAGAAGACATGAAGTCGGTACCTTTGCAGCTTCCCTAAATGAGTAGTGCGTTTGCACTTGAAGTAACTGTGTGAATCCCCAAGCAACTTCTCACCACCTTCTTTTGCTCCTTTCCTTTGTTTAGATTTATGTTGTGAATCGGTTATTCTTGAGTTCACCTGTGTAGTTTATTAGAAACTGCTGTGATAACAGGGGTAGAGACCATCTACTAGTCCTGGTAAATCTCCAGCTCCTTCCTTGTCAGGGGCCACTCACAAGACAGAAAGGACATTGGTTGCTGTTTTGTTTTGTTTTTAACCCCAGAGAATTTCATAAAAAGACAAGAGGAGAAGAGAACCCTGCAGGATCACTGGAGGCCAGGGCTGCAGGAAGCAGCTACCCCTCTCAGACTGAGGGAATGAAGGGAGAGATTGCAATGACACACTTGGTGTTGGGGTCTTTCTGAGCTAAAAGTCAGGTCTCTGAAGAGGAGGAAGAAGAAAGGGCTTGGCTTGCACAGCCCGCGTGGTCTTGGCACCCACCTCTGAGGAGGGGATGAGAGTAGGTGGTGCTGGGGCCGGACCTGGAGGCTGTTTCTGCAATTGGTGACCAAGCTGCAGGCTGTACACACCAGCACTTTGGGCTGCAGAAGTCATGCTGCTGGAGGCCCGAGGGGGACAGGCCACCAGCAGGAAGGAGCCAGGCACCTCTGGCAGGTCCTGGTAGTTAGGCTCTGGTTGAGCAGAACTGTAGCCGCAGGGTGCCAGCCCAACACCATGCAGCAGAAGGTGGGGGGAGGTGAGAGAGGTTAGAGGCACTAGGTAGCTTTTTACCTGGCACACAAGGTGGATGGTTTGGTCAGCTGAAGAAGCAGGCCCTCCTTTCCTCACACTCTGAATCTGGGGCATCCAGTTCTTGTTTCCTCCATCCAAACTGCACACTTGACCTTGCAGGTCTCCCCAACAAAAGTCCAAAAGACCCTC
>NW_022104088.1:6092-7490 GCF_000313985.2 Echinops telfairi
GATTAATTTCTGCTTGCTAATGTTGTATCCTGCTACTTTATCAAATGCCTCACGTGTTTCCAACTGTCTTTTTGTGAAGTCCTTGGGGTCTCTCTCTGTAAAATAACGTGTGCAAACAACAAGACCACTTCTTCTTTGCCCAGTTATATTCTCTTGATTTCTTTTTGTTGTCTAATGGTTCTGGCTAAGACTTCCAGCATGATGTTAAAATAAGAGGGTTGATAAGGGGCACCCTTATCCAGTTCCTGTTTTCAGGGAAAATGCTTTCAGGTTTTTCTATTGAGTGTGATATGGGCCAGTAGATTTTCATATATGACTTTTGTTATTATGATAAATTTCTCTTCTATTCCTATTTTATTGAGTTTTGCTATAAGAAATGGGTGTTGGATATTGTGAAATACTTTTCTGCATCTATTGATACGATCATATGATTCTTATTCTTTGTCTTGTTTATGTGGTGGATCACATTGCTTGCTTTTCTAATGTTGAACCAACCAATCTTCCAACAACTTGATCATCATGAAATTAGTGCTTTGATATTTTGCTGGTTCTATTGGCCAGAGTTTTGTTGAGAATTTTTGCGTCTGTGTTCGTGATGAATATTGGTCTGCAGTTTTCGGTCCTTAGGGGTCTTTGCCTGGTAGTGGAATCAAGGTTATGCTCGCTTCCCAGAATGAGTTTGGGGGTTTGCTGCTGTTGTCTGTATAGAGTTGGTGGTAGCGCTCCCCTGAGTGCGTGATAGAATTACCATGTGAACCCATCTGGCCCTGGCCTTTCCTTGGCAAGAAGTTTCTCAATGAACTTCTCCTTTTCTTTTTTTATGATGGGGGCGGGCAGGTTTTCTACATCCATTTGCATTAATTTGGGTAGATAACATATTTCCAGGTATTTGTCCATTTGTAAATTATTAAGCTTGTTAGAGAAATTTTGATCTGCTTTTTCGACTAATTATAGATATTTGCATGTTCTCTTTCTATTTCCTTTAAGTTTGCCAGCAGTTTTTCAATTGTGTTCATCTTAAAAAAATCAAAATCAACTTATTGCCACATCCACTGTACTGTCCCCCAGAAGAGGAGAAGCCGCTCAGGCTCGGCCCCCTGCCCACCGCACAAGGCTTGAGAGCCCGCACTCAGAGCCCATCGTCGGTCTTCCCTGCGTGTATCTCACCTGTGCCAGGTGCTGCTCAGGAGTCTTTAAAACCAGGAAGGGAATTTTTTTTTTAAGGAAATCTGTTTTCCTTTAAATTAAAGACAAATAAATCTTAAGGGACCACAGGGATATAGAGGTGTTTGGATGAAGGGTCATTAAATGATATAGTTCCACACTCATTTTTTCATATACACAATTCTGTAATATTTGTCCTTTTGTGTGGCCAAAAACATGTACTTCTTGTTTTTT
>NW_022104088.1:8905-9855 GCF_000313985.2 Echinops telfairi
CTACAGAACTTCAGTTAGCAGTACAACCCTTTTCCCACAGCACCACCAGAGCTGGTCTATTTATTTAAAACAATACATTCTGCTGAAACACTGCAGAAAATTTTTCTGAACAGTCATTTTGGTGTCACCCTTCTTACATTGTCACCCAGTGTGGTTCACACCCTGTTCCCCTCTAGTGACATCAATGGCTGTACTTGTATCCACTCCTCTAGGGAATCCTTCCTCTCTCCCAGTGCACTTACCACACTTGCCCTGCTCACTTTCTGTGTTTTTCTTTCCCTGGAGTTTATGAGCACTTGGGAGGCAGGGCAATGCCTGAGCAGCGGAAGCTGCAAGAGGGCCAGCGCAAGCAATCCACGTTCTAGGTACCTGGTGGGTGAGTTTTGAATTGTTCTGATCGTGTTCAGGTTTTTCTTGGAGCTCAGAGACGGGTGCCTTCCTGTCAGAAGCCCACAGTCACATTGCACTTTCTTTTAGTTAAGGCACTTGTACTTTTCGTTCATGGTCATATTTGTACTTTTGCTCATGGTCATTTTGTTTTGAATCAGATATTGCTTCACATTTTATCTGATGTGGGATTCTCATTGTTTTCAGTAGAATCTAAAGTAAGCAGCTGGAATTATATCTTAAGTAAAAAATAAACATTTTTGAAATATGGATGCATGAGCCATAGTGGTTTTCCATTATGTAATATAATTTCTACAAGTACTCATTGATAGTCTTTTTCCTTTTGTTTTATTTTGAATAAAAGATCGCATATGTAGAAAAATGCTTGTTATAATATCCTGCTTCCCTTTTCCACAGCAGCTACAGTGTTTTCATTTAAAATATAGTTCTTCACATTTAGCATTTTGTTCCCTCCACATTGCTATCCTATAACTGAAAATTGATACCAGACCATTTTCTAGAAATATCAAATCAATAAATGCCTTCAGAAGTAATGAACTTAG
>NW_022104088.1:12463-13623 GCF_000313985.2 Echinops telfairi
CCTACCTTCTTAGCTGTATCCCTGCATAAATGCTACCCTTTGTGGCTCCCGTAGCTAGTTGGTCTAAGGCAGCAGTTCTCAACCTGTGGGTCGCTACCCCTTTGGGGGTCGCCCTTTCACATGGGTCGCCGATTTATAACAGTAGCAAATCGACAGTTATGAAGTGGTAACAAAAATAATTTTATGGTTGGGGCCACTATAACCTGAGGTGAACTGTATGAAAGGGTCATGGCATTAGGAAGGTTGGGAGCGGATACTTTCTATGTGTTATTGTTCACCTTCTAGGCCTGTCTGTTGCTTAGCTGAAAATTGACTCGAGGGGATGAGTGTCATTTCCAGACCTGAAGAAGGGCCAGGAACCGTGGTCTCAGTGGTTTCACCAGTCTTTGCTTGTTTTTTTGTTTTTTATGATTTTGAGATATGGTACACATTTTTCTCCCATTCTATTTATCCAGGATCTTCCTATTGTGATTCATGTCAGAGTTGTAGCTAGGCTTCACATAGTTCTTTGGACTAATTGTTTCCTTGAGTCTTTGATGTTCTTCACTCTGGATAGGAAGAGTCCAATAGTCTCGATATAGACTTACATGATTGCTCAATATAGAACGTTGTCTTTGTGGTCTATCTTATGTCATTGTTTATTTGTTTGTTTGTTTGCTGTGTTTTCTGAGATCATGATCCTGAGGCCCCAGACCCCAAAACTCATTCCTTCAAGATTGTTGGCTATGGCTAAGAAGTTGTCATAGCTTTGCACCCTGTAATGTATATGATATTATGGATATATCTACAGCACATATGAATACATTTATAGAAATATGCTATGTCAAATATATAGACTTGTGGGGATAGCCCCATTTGACTTCCCACTCTGTTTCAACTTGAGCATTTATCTATGTATCCCCTCAGATTACTGTTATTACTGTTAGGACAGGAAGGGCATATAATAGTATTTTTGCCCTTGCCAGTGTCTTCCATTGCTTGGATTGGTTTTGCCCCTCCTTTTTGTAATTGCCTGTCCCTTCATCCCAGTTAATAAATGTGTATCCTCTAGTTATGATAAGCATTTCTTATTACACAATGACCTTACGGAACTATGGAACCCTGGTGGTATAATGGTTACTCAGTGGGCTGCTAACTACAGGATCAGCAGTTCAAAACCA
>NW_022104089.1:0-5385 GCF_000313985.2 Echinops telfairi
AACTTTAAAATGGGTCAACAGGAAGATCAAAAGGTATTGCATTTTAACCTAACTGCATGTGCCACAACCAACTTTACAATGTCTCTGTAAAGACTGTTTACATCCCCAGCCGATGTTTAGGGGGGATTCACCCAAGGGTTAGACCATTTGTGGACACTATAAATGGAATTTGGGCTTCCACCATTATCCAGAACATTCAGCAAATGGTAAAAGTTTGATTTAAATGCTGATACATTTCTCAACTTTGAATTTGCACTATATTATTTTCAATCCTTGGATCACAAAGACTGCTGTACTTCTTCCATATAGACTTGGTTGATTACCCACGTAGATGGCTGCTTATTTTAAGACGTCTTTAAGACCTCAGGTGCTATTTTTTCTGATATCCAGGCACCATCTAAGTTCCACACCACACATTTTTTCTATAGCACCCTATGTTCAGTATCTTCCAGAGGAGGAGTATTAAGTAGAGCCAGGTCATAAGAGCTAATTGTTCTTAGATTGGGGCTAAACTTAAGTGAGAGCCCCAAATCCATTTATATATCTATGTTTTATATGTGTATTTGGTTCTCTGTAGAGATTTCATTATAATTCTATGGCAGAGAATATTATATATCATCCTCTGAGGCACATGATAATTATATTAATAGAGTTTTTAATTTGGCAGATGGCATAAAACATAGAACACTGCTAAGAAAAAACATTTTGGAATATATTTAGCATATCATATAATTTAATCATTTTGCCATATTAAGAAAAGCTAAGCAATCATCACCACAATCAATGTCAGAAAATTTTCTTATCATATTGTTTTTAGCTCCCCAATTCCTCCAATTCCTCCAAAAAACAGGTTCTGATACCAAGGGCTCAATAGAAAGTAAATGTTTAGAAAATAATGATGGCAACATATGTACAAATATGCTTAATACAATTAATATATGGATTGTTATCAGAGCTGTGAGAGCCCCCAATAAAATGATCTTTTAAAAAAACCAGAAAAGAAATTATACAACTGTAGACCAGCTTCAGACTGCAAAACACGTTTACTTTGATAGATTAAACTCCTAAGGAACTGGGTACAACAGAAGCAATGGGGGTTGGTGAGAGGGCAAAACTTTCAATCACTCTCATTCACAAAGGCAGAAATATGCCTGTCAGATTAATACATGTCATAAGAAAGCAAGGAGAGCATTGAAATGTCAAATATATCATAATGCTAGCCACCATTCCTTGGGAACCCTCCCAGCAAAAATTAGAACCAAAGTCCAACACCTGTCAATTCCATAACCTTCTAATAATAGTCATCTGTTTCTTCTCACGTTAACGCATTTCAGGTTAAGTCCAAGAGAGGACGTCCATTCCTTAAATCTGCTATAAGGGATTTTTAGGTAAAGGCCAGTTCACGGTGTGAGCTTTCCACATCAGAGCTTTCTGGTATGGCCTATGAAGGATGTTGTGTTCCTGAAAAGACAGAATCTAATGTCCCAATAGTCTATATAGCACATGGCTTTGGACACCCAGGACTGGATAGAAACTAGGTCAAAAAGGTCCAATTAGGAACGTATAGTATCAGGCATCTTCTCCCCTTTGGTTTACATTGGGTTTTTGTTTCGTATTTTATTTTTTCCTGATAAGAGGTTGTTCTATCCAGCTTACCCACCAGCGTAAGTGCACTTGTTTTCTCTGAGACATGCTTGTCCCCCTCCACCCATCTTGACTTGAATTTCCAGTAAGTTCTGCTTATCACTCTGGTAAGAGTGTCTGTTGCTTTTGGGTTATTTTAACACAATGTTGTGTGTCTGAAACAGAATGGTCCTCTCCCTCTCCTCGTCTTCTTGAAAAACAGCCCAGCCGAGAAGAGATCTCCTCTGTCGAAGTGGTTTTCAAGATGTACCTATAGAGGGGGTGAGAAATGCTTAATGTGTACTAGGCAGGAACCCGACTTCCTTGCTTGGGAGACCACATTCTATTGCTGGTGCTAACAGAAGAAATCTGCCAACCTCGTTTGTGTGGTGACCGTAATTCTTTTTAAGAGTAGAAAGCCTGGTGTTTTTCCTGCAGAGTGGATGATGGATTCAAAAGGCTACTCTTTTGGGTAGCAGCCCAACATGTAAGCATATTCAAATTTATTTAAGTAATGGAATAATAGTCACCCCTGTAAAAGTATAAAATATCTCAATGTAATGTTCCTTTGTACACAAGAAAAAATTATCCAACTGTATTTCTGCATGACATTCACAAATTATTCTATTTTAAACCCTGAAAATTGTTCAGTTAATTTATAACCTTCTAGAACTAGCAACTTATTTATTCTTTTGATTTATAACCAAGAGAGAAAGTTAGAAATGATGGGCTTATTTGTCTTTATTCTAATTTTGTCTTAATAAGTATAAGATATTTTGATTATTTATCTTCTGATCTCTCCCACTGAAATCTATTTACTTCCTACTCACAGTGACCCTACATAGAGTTTCCAATGCTGTAAAAATTTATGGCAGCAGATAGCCTCATTCTCCCAAGGAGTAGATGGAGGATTTGAACGACTGACCTTTCAGTTAGTAGTCTAATACTTATCCAATTGTGACACCAGCGATCCTAATACAGAGATAACATTAATGATCTAGTAAACTGCCTGTACTTCGTCCAAGACAGGTTTGTTTGATCTTTGGCATTAAATCTTAGTTTCATAGACTGTAACTCTTTCAGGAGTAAACAGCTCCTTTTTCTCCGGAAGAGCAGCTGGTGGATTTGAGCTGCTGACCTTGCTATTAGCAGCTCCACTTGTAATCACTGTGCCATCAGTAGTCCTATCTTAGACTATCATTTTTATGTCACTATGTAAATGAATGCATGCATACATGAAAGAGAAAAGAAAAAGGCTTTCCTTGTGGTTGCATTCTAATAAATGTAGAATGCATCGTCAGAATAAATACTGAATTTAAAAGTCAATGTATAATGTAGAATAGGAGGTTATATCATCTCAAATAATATTTCTAAGATTACTTAACTATCACAAACATAAACTATTATCTGTATGGTAGACAACTGGTGATACATCATCTCAATGAAAAATGAACCAATTAGTCTGACAATTGGGACAGGCTGACATCACTTGACACCTGATATGTTGGCCAAAGAAAATCACTACATAATCTTCGAATTGCTGCCCCAAAGGCTTACAAATCCGGTATTTTGCAAAAACTTCAAATTGGTGGCTATTTAACTGAACACGCTGCTTGTATTCATCACCAATATGAAGATCATTAGACACAAAGAAAGTCTAAGAATTTTGAAGGATATTAAAGAAAGACCATAGCTGAAGGCATTGGATCCTAGAATCATGAATTAGCCTATATTTTTTATGCACATCTTAAGAGATAACACTGAGTTCACTCTGCTTGTCTTCCTTAAACCCAATAAAACAAAGGCCTACTAACAAATTCATCACATTAAAACATTAAAAAGTAAAAAATTAATAAAAATATTTATTCTATGATTGAAGACAATAATGACACACTAAAGTTATTCTTAGTTGAAGTCCATCTCTTCTCACCGAATAACTGGGCCAAATATGACTTCTTGCTTACCATTAATCAAAGAATGACACACATGCCTCTAGAAAATGATGCTGCTACATACATACGTACGTACGTACATACATACACACATACATACGTACATACATACATAAATACGTTCAAATGATATACTAATTCTTTAAGCCAAAGGTCTACTAAATACCAAATTTAGTTATAATTTTCAAAGCATATTAATGTTTAGTAAAGAACTCTGGTAGCATAGTGTATTACTCATTGAGCTGCTAACCACAGGTCAGCAGTTTGAAACTACCAGCTACTCCTTGGGAATAAGGTGAGATTTTCTGCTCCCATCAAAATGTACAGGTTCAGCAACCATAGGTTCACTATACGTCAAATTGGACTTGATTTCAGTGAGTTTTGTTTTACTGTTGTGTAATAGATAACTCTGTAACTATAATCTCATGATGTTTTTGTAACAAAAACTTTATTCTTAATCTACTGCACAGAATAAAGTAAACATTATTGCCATGTAGAAAAGTTCCCTAGTTTTCCCAGAATTATCCACATGTTTTTTGTGTGATTTGAAGAGACCAGCCACCCAATGCAACTTAACTCAATGGATAATTGCCAGCACACACAGAAACCATAATTTTCATTTATGTATAGGTAATGTGTCAGACAGACTATGTTGTTATCATTCATTCAACGGTCAGCATTTTCTAAATAACTTTTTTTAATGTGTGTGTGCATCTGATGACATATTTAAATGTCAAGCAAAGTACAAGTTGAGTAATTTGTGTAGGATCTTGGGTTTCAAGTTTAGGGACTATAATTTTTCTTATGTGTAATCTTGAAGAAGTTATAATGTAATACAAGATAATGAATATATACAGTATCATAGGAACATATGATATATTAATGTATTCACATATATTCAATGTGTACAATAATAGTATATTACTACTAATAATAATAATTATAATAAAGTTGCTATATTGACAATAGGGGATATTGAGTCTGTTCCAACTCTTAGTGACCCTATGTATTAAAGAAAGAAGCCCTATTCAATCTGGCAACGTCTTCATATTTATTGTTATATTTGAGACAATTATTGTAGGCACTATGTAATCTTGCTTCTGAAGAGGGTTCTGCTTTACTCTGACCCTCTATTTTACCAAGTAGAATGTCTTTCTTCAGGGACTCGTCCCTGCAGATAACATGTATAAACTCCATGAGGTGAAGTCTTGCCACCCTTGCTTCCAAGGGGCATCCTTAGCATCTTCTAAGACATGTATACATGCATGAGAGGGGTCAGCTCATTTCTGAAAAGACAACCTGAGTGACCAATACACTTTTTAAAGCAAGCTAAACTTGTTAAAACCAAGAAGTAGAATGCTGACAATAAGTTGATTCCATTCAATATCATTATACTTTCATAAAATAATATTTTTCCAACTTTTTGCTTTATATGGAGCTATGGGAGCATAATGCAAGTGAGCCTGTGAATTGTCACATTCAATTTAGATGGGAATATAAATCCTAATCATTTTTAATATTTACATATCAGAAAAATAAAATATATTTCTAGATATCTAGAAATGCTTGCATAAATGCACAAAAACAGACAAAAGGACCTTTATAACAGTTTTGTTGTAGTTGGGAAAAAGTAAATCAATATTGAAGGCATAAATAAATAGCTAATATATAAAGCAAATTATAAAACAGTGAGTGTTTAAAACTAAGATACATTTTAATATATGTATCAATTACCAGAACGTTAAATGTACTCTAAACCTCACATTAAAGATACTCAAAATATGATTCCATTTGATAAACGTTAACATTT
>NW_022104089.1:5719-7035 GCF_000313985.2 Echinops telfairi
GCTGAGATGCTTACACGTTCACTGATTTGGCTTTCCTCCTGCAGTCGGCATCCATGCGTGTGTTTTGTTAGATGGAGCAGGGCTTTGTGTATCGGTGTCAGTCATATTGGGCAGCACTGGGTTGGGATGTTTTCTTGATGTGCACTTAACCTTTATATAAAACTCTGTCTTCTACATGAGTTTCTGTGGATTTCTTTCTCTAAAGTACCCAGACTAACACAGATAATGAGACAGATGCTTCAAGAACTTCATATTAACATATAAAATTGCATTAGTAAAGGTACTTAGTAGGCACACAGTATTCATTATACCTCTGTTTATCAGATTATATGCATTAAGAAATTTCAATATACAAGGGCATATCCCTAAAAATGGAATTTCTTTTTCAAAGTTATGTGTTGAATTTTTTTTTAACAAAACAACCTTATCACCTTCAAAGTACTTGCCATTACACTTAATACATCTGTCAAATCTGTGACTCCATTCTTGGAAACATTTTTCAAACCAATCTCTTTGGATGACTGACCGTATGTCCCTCATTTTTCCCCCACCTCTTCCATGTTATCAAATTGCTGTCCTTTCATGTCCCTCTTCATCAACAGAAACAAAATGAAGTCTCATGGAGTAAGCTCAGGTGAGTCAGGGGCATGGAGTAAGAGAAGCATGCTGGCTTTTTGCCAAAAACTGGCACACTGAGATGACTGCATGAGCAGGTGCATTCTTGTGGTGTCAAACCATAGTGTCGCCTGCCACAAACCAGGCCTTTTTTTTTATTGCACACTGTTACCCAATCTTTTTAGAATCTCTAAATAAAAAGTTTGATTAACACTCTGACTTGGTGAAATGAACTCCAATTGCACTATGAGTTGACATTTTTGTCCTTTTGGGAAGTTGACTGAGGTTCAGAATGAGGTTAGTCATCTATAGACATTTCACCTTTTTTGAAAAGAGAAAACCTCTCGTATACTTGAGTTTTTTCCCATGGTCTTGTCCTTGTAAGCTGTGTTCAACATTACAACAGTTTGTGTAGCATTTTTTTCTGAGACGGAAACCAAATTTCACAACCACAACCTCATGCCATCTTATATCGGCCATGCCAAAAAATGAGGTTCCAGAAGAAATGCTTCTAAGAAAAAATCCCCTATGACCAGAGAGAACCTTCGGAGGCAACACCACTGTTTGCACTGACTCAGAGCGAGTTGTTGGATGCCCACCTAGGGGGAATATGTGAACTACCAATGCTCTGCTCTGCCCAGCACAATTCTGGTTTAGGGATTGATACCCCCTCGTTTATTATCTGAAATGGAATGCTAACA
>NW_022104089.1:9002-10671 GCF_000313985.2 Echinops telfairi
ATGGTTCAAAATGATGTACTTGAAAATCTCATTTCAGAGAAAGAAGGGGTTCTGGAATACACTACGCCATTGAATCAGAATGAAAACTTTAACCTACCTACTAAAATACATTCATGTTTATTTAATACATACAAATATAATATTGTGATATATAGAGGAGAAATTCTGAATTAAATCAATGTAATTAACCAATAGGTAAACAATATAATACTAACATTAAGATAAATACTACAAACTTCTTTGGTTGATATTAAATTTAGAATGGAAAAAAAAGATAACAGACATGAAAGAAGCATATTCTACATGGAATTCAAACTATGTAAGCATATGATGGAGCTTCAAAACTTTCTGGGGAAAAAAATATTTTCTTTTAATTCCCGTTTACAATAAACTTGTGAAGAACTCTCTTACATTAGGTTCCATCATTTCTAAGCAGTTACCATGGATGTTTCTTAAATCGGGTAATTAAATGTATGCACACTCAGCAAGTAAGTTAAGGGAGTTAGAATACTAATCAAACTGCAATTGAAGATCTGCCTTCTCAAAACAGATGAGTAGCTTATGAGGTAGATGAAGCAAAGCTTTAGGACTTTAATTTGCTGCTGGCATGACTCAAAATGTGAAGAAACAGTTCCAAGCACATATTAATAATTGAAATGTAGAATGTACAAAGTATGAATCTAGAGAAGTTGGAAGTAGTCAAAAAGTAAAAGGAACACATTAATATGGATAAAAACATAAATGTGCGGAAATTAGTACAGGGCCTTTTCCACAGGACAATGTTGTGGTTTACTGTGCCAGGAATGGCACATTCAAGAGAAGGGCATTGAATTAATCCTGAAATAGAACATTCCGGGTTCTACTTTGATTTACAATACAGTCTGTGATAGAATTATACCTATATACCAACAAGAAAGGCCAGTTAATATAACATTCTCAAATTTATACAATCACTTAAGCTAATGATGACAAACAAAGAATTCTATCAATTTCTTCAGTGTGAAATCGATCACACATGCAATTAAGGTGTATTAAGAACTGTAATTGGAATGTGAAAACTGGAAATAAAGAAAAATCAGGGCCTTAATGATTGAAACAAAGTTGTAGATCACAAAACAGAATTTTGTAAGACCAATCATGTCTTCTTTGTAAACAGTTTGATCAATGGCATAAAAGGCATGTATACCTAATCAGACGTAATACGCCAAACTCAAATCGACGAAGATTGTGAGAAGCGATGATGGAGAAGTTGAATAGCATAAGGTGAAACAAAGTCTGAGGCCAAATATGAAACAGACCATCAATTGCTCGTGTATAAATTCACATTATAACTGAGGACAATTATAAAAAGCTCAAGAGAGCCAAAATGCCACATTTAATATATACCTTCTGAATTTAGAGAACATCTCAACACAAGATCTGATGTGTTTAATACTAATCTTCGAAGGCCTGGTGAATTGCATGTTGACAAAAACATCAGACATAAAGAAATTAGTGATTAAAAAGACACGTCGGAAGAAAATACCACAAATGATATGAAAAAAGTCTAAAAATTGCTCTTGAACATAGCGTAGCTAAAGCAAATGGAAGAAACAATGATATAATAGAACTGAATAGAAAATTACAAGAGGCAGCTCCAGAAAACCAATTAAAATGAACACCTAAAGTT
>NW_022104089.1:12098-13508 GCF_000313985.2 Echinops telfairi
TTTCTATCACCACAGCGGTGTTTTCCCAAATACTGCCCCTACCTTTCTTTGTCCAACTTTTGAAATCCAATCACCAGTAACTATCAATGTATTTTGATTGCATGTTTGATCAATTGCAGATGAAAGAAGTTGGTGAAAGTCTTCAAATTTCCCATCACTAGCTTTAGTGGTTGGGCATAAATTTTAATAATAGTTGTATTACATGAATTTCCTGTATACTTATAGATATCATTCCATCACAGACAGCATTGTGCATCAAGATGGATTGTGAAATGTTCTTTTTGGAAGGTGAATATGATAAAATACCTCGTGATTTTTTCATTCTCAACATAGTAAACCATATGAGTCTGGTTCAAAATGGCCAATTCCAGCCCATTTCAACTCACTAATGTCCATCTTTAGACATTCCATATAATTTTTCACAATTTTCAATTTACCTAGATTCATACTTTGCACATTCCAACATCCACTAATTATTAGGCATTTTCAGCTATTTCTTCTCACTGTGAGCAACTGAAGCAAATAAAGATTCTAAAGATTTTACACCATCCACTTTTATTATATTTGGCTCTCCTTTGAGAAGAGAGCTCCATCTCAGTCATATACTGCTTGCCTTCCTTCCTTAGGGGCTTATCTAAGGACACGATATGTAACAATGTTCACTGCTGTACTTAAAATGTTTTCAGCGTATCTGTGCATTGTAACATTTTCATGGTAAATTCCTTCTAAGTGAATAGTTTACCCATTCTTTGCAGTTGATTCATATTCTGGAAACTCCACTGAAACTCAGTCATCTTGAGTGACCCTTCTGGTATTTGAAAGAATTAGTCAAAAAAGTCTTTAGGAATTGGCATAATACCAACTACAATATTTCCACAAGTTGATGAAGCAATGGAAGCATTTACTCATTAATGCCATGAAATTTGGAAGACAATTATCTGGTGAACTGATAGAAGAGATCCATTATCTCTATCCATCCCAAAGAAAGGCAATAAAACAGAACACAGACATTAGAGAGTAATATCATTAATATATCATACAAGTACACTTTTTTCTAAATGTCATCCCAAATTGGTTGTAGCAGGACAGATATCTAAACCAGAGATTAAAGAGAAAGCCATGGAAACAGGAATATCTCAACTGACTGTAAATAAGTCTTGGCTCAAAGCAGTTATTGACAGAAAGAATAGTTCTTCTTATTGACTATACAAAGGCATTCAACTCTGCAGATCATTACAACTACGGAGAACTTTGAGAAGAACTAGAATACCAAATGATTTCATTGTGCTCTTATAAAATCTACACATGGGACAAGAGATAGTAAGTCTAAAAGAACATGGAACAACTACTATGTAAGAGGTTTAAGATCAGAAAAGGTGTGTGTCAGGGTTGTATCCTTTAACTATACTT
>NW_022104090.1:0-1063 GCF_000313985.2 Echinops telfairi
GCCAGGGAAGTCGGTCAAGCAGCGTGTGCCCTGAACATTCTCAGTCATTAACTTACATTTTCTAAAGGCGACCTCGTTGTTTTGCAGATCAGCAAGGCTCACTTCAAAAACTCGACCCTTGAGGCCATCAGATGCCATTTTGGCTCCTGGAGGCCTGGTGACGAGTGTTTTCCCAATCTTTCTATATTGAACCTAGCTGGTGCTTTCACACCACACCAGTCTGTCTTAGAAAATGCATCCGCCACTTTCTTCGTAGCTCCTTTTTGGCCACCTTTTGTAAGGCGCTTGTTCTTGCCGACCGCCACAGTGTCGTGCAGAGAGCCAAAAGGCAGTTGTTTGACTCTTTTTTCCCCCACAATAAGACCCTTGATTTGTCAACATTAAGTTTGAATTTTAAACAGATTCTTGAACTGGTGGCTCATAGCTCGTTCCATGTTTGCACCTGTCTCATCGCCAGTAGTTTTTCCAGAACTTCCACCTTCACCTTGGAACTCCATGAGTTTTCCCAAGTCAAACTTGGGCTTTCCAGCATCCTTACTTTTCTGACAAACACATCATGGAGAGGATGGGTAGACTGGCAAGCCTTTGCTCTGTCTTTCCCAATGCTGTCTGGAATCAATTTATGGACCACTTCTTTCTAGTCATTTGTCTGCACCTCTCGGGTCACGATAGCCATCATTTTCTTTCGGATTGGGCAGACCTACTGGTGCAGAGCATAAGAGGTCTTCCGAATCTGCTTATTGCGTTCTTTAGTAAAACCGACACAGGACAGACAGCAGACACCCATCGGCGGTCTTGACATCAGCATGGACTTCAGGCACGGTCTGCCACTTTTGGACCGTGGCACACACCTTGTCCCCCATAAGATCCACGCGGACCGTGGCACACACCTTGTCCCCATAAGATCCACGCGGACCGTGGCACACACCTTGTCCCCCGTAAGATCCACGCGGACCGTGGCACACACCTTGTCCCCATAAGATCCACGCGGATCGTGGCACACACCTTGTCCCCCGTAAGATCCACGCGGACCGTGGCACACACCTTGTCCCCCGTAAGATCC
>NW_022104090.1:3072-4279 GCF_000313985.2 Echinops telfairi
CTGATCCCTTCGACACCTCATGATCACACAGGCTGGTGTGCTTCTTCCATGTGGGCTTTGTTGCTTCTGAGTTAGATGGCCACTTGTTTACCTTCTAACCTTTAAGACCCCAGACGTTATATCTGTTGCTAGCTGGGCACTATCAGCGTTCTTCACCACATTTGCTTATGCACCCATTTGTCTTCAGCTGTCATATCGGGAAGGTGAGCACACAATGATATGATTTTTCGTTCTTTGATGCCTGATACCTGATCCCTCCAACATCTCGTGATCACACAGGCTGGTGTGCTTCCATGTGAGCTTTGTTGCTTCTGAGTTCGATGGCCACTTGTTTATCTTCAAGTCTATAAGACTTTAGAATATCTTTTGGTAGCTGGGCACTATCAGCTTTCTTCACCACATTTGCAGAATCTTAATGTCTACATAGTCAAAGACATTTTTTAATAGCCACATAATTTTTACTTTTTGTGTTCCAGCCACATTGGCCAATTATTGATTGGGACTGCTATAATAGGTTTCCACTAAAGAAAATTTCCCAGAGAGAGGTATTGAAAATACCAGACAGTGGAGATATGAGATCATCCTGGCCAGGTACTCAGAGCCCAAGGTGAACAGGTTTATCTCAACAACCACAAGGTCTCCACCCCACGCAGGTGGGGCCAAGGGTGTAGTGAGAAAGCTTCCTTTTGTTGCCTCAGCCAATAGCAAGGGAATCCTCGCTCCACATACCAGGCTCCTTAGCCATGATGAGTGTGCTCCGCTTCCTTAGCAAGACTTCAGGTCTACTTCCTTCAGGTCTACTTTTAGTGTGGAGGCCCGGGAGGACTGACAACTTCACTCCTTCCCCTCAGTGATTCACTCAGCCATCCAATAGCTTGCTTCAGAGGTAAGCTACCCTCCCAAACCTCCTTCTGAAGGCTAGAGACTATAGTCCTCAAGCTGGCCCTTCAATGTTCTGACCCCTTGGCCCTTGTCGGTCCTAAATGTTTGAAATAGCCTTCAGGAAACATCTCTAGGACTCGAGGGTGGTTGATAGACCTAAAATAGTTTGGAGACTTGACTTCTAATACGAGACCTGATAGATAATTGGGTGATTTTAAGCAAGTCCACTCAGGGACTCTGGCTCTTCTCTAAAATGATACTATGAAAAAAAAATTTTAATTAAGAAATAATTATTTAAAAAATGATACTTTGACTTTTCTCAGCA
>NW_022104090.1:5765-7731 GCF_000313985.2 Echinops telfairi
TGAGTTTTTTTTCCTTTTCTGAGTTGTAATCCATATTGAAGAATGAGGTTTTTTCATCTTCCTATGTAAAAACATTGCTGCTATGGAGTCATATAAAAAAGGATATATGTATATTTCTCTTATGTCTTTGTAATACTTTGCAAAGAAAATTTCTGAAGAATGGTTTCTTAAGGTGAAGGTTTCTTAAGAATGTTACATATACAGCTCAGTTTATGTGGTTCCTAAAGATTTACGTGACCCCCCCAAATTATAAAAACTGAATGTTATCTTAAAAGCTTTAAGAGGCCAGGGTTTTTGTAAATAATTATTCTCTAATTGATGTTCTTTGCAAGTGTAGATTTTAGAACACATATTTTCCCCCCAAAACAGAAACCATCAGACCCAGACTTGGGCGAATAAAACAAAGTTTGGGAGCCGTGTATGTTTTTCTGTTTCTACACCATGCCCTACCAACCACCAACCGGCACCAGCCACTGAACTGGTTTTCACACTTCTGATGCCACCCCTTCACACTGTGTGATCTTCCTAATGGCCATACCTGGCCCTGCCACTTCACAGAATTCAGAGCACCCATCCCTTTCCCCAAATCCCCCACTTCTTTCGCTTAGCCAGGCCTTCCAACCCGTTCTTTCCAGGGCAACCCCCTCTGAGAATTTGCCTTTCCAGAGAGACAGTGAATCAGCCTTGTCTGTGATCTCTTCCGAACTCCCTGTTAGCAGCCTTAGTTCCCACTTCTCGCCTCCTTCCACACACCCTATTCCCCAGCACATGAATTGGTAAATGCTTTCAGAACATAGCCTATGATTTCCCAAGCAACATATCACTTCCTTGCTTTGGAATAAAGGACAGTGTACTTGCTGCCTGCTATTGGGTCAATGTCGACTCATAGCAACCCGCAGGACAGCACTGCCCCTGTGGGTTTCCAAAGCAGTCCATCTTTATGAAAACAGCCTGTCTCGCTTTTCTTCTGCACTGTAGTTAGAGGGCTCAAACCACTAGTCTTTTGGATTGCATCTGGGTGTATTAACCACTGTGCTACCAGGATTCCTTTCAGTAGACGCCAGCATATTTTTTAAAAAAAAACTTCAGCTGGATTGAATCGTGCCTCTGTCACTGATCAGCATCACTTAGACCTGGAGAAAGTGCGCCTGAGTTACGAGCTGCATCACCTCTGGAGCTGCTAGGAGGGTCCTGTGGGATTAGCACATGTTATGTGTTTAGCAGAGTGCTGGGCCCATAATAAACATTCAATATACAAGGGAGCTTCAAAAAGTGTGTGGGAAAATCGTAATATCGTGTACTACATTTTCCCGCATGCTTTCTGAAGCTCCTTCATATGGTAACTTTTATTCTACCGCATTTCTGTACTGAAATAGCACATTTAGCTGTCAAGGCCCTCCTCTGATGACACCACTCCAGGGAGCCTGCCCAGTCCCCACCCCCAACTGCAAGTCATCATTTCAGGATCTCACCGTGCTCATTCATACCTTTATCTCAACACCAAATACTTTCTGCCACATATTATAAGTTCTTCATGGGCAAAGTGCCATGAGAAATAAAAGATGAAGAAAACTTAGTTCTTGGCCCCTCAAATGCAATTCATCAGTATTTGTTGAATAGACCCGTGGTTCATCAGCAGCAGTGTGCTATTCTGTTTCCCTGGGGTTTTCTTGGGCAGAAGAATCTCAAAATGCTAGCTGAATTTTAACCCATTTCCCCTTGTGCTAAACAGAATATACTTTGTGAGAAGAAAGACCATGAAATTCAATTGGATATAGCTGAGTTTCCTTTCTCAAAGGAAAGGCAATGTTGGCAACATTGTCGATTTCAAATGTTAGTTTTGTTCATTGAATTGTGTCTTCCCCACCTCAGCCCCCAAATCCCAAATACATATTGTAAATCTTAATTCTTCTACCTGTGGTTATAATCCAGACTGGGAATGGATTTTCTTTTCTTTTTTTTTTTT
>NW_022104090.1:9099-11885 GCF_000313985.2 Echinops telfairi
ATATGGCACAGGCTATAAATCACGTCCAGCTTCCTTTTCCTCATGACACACTTCAGAAGTGGATTCTGGGTGCATTTGTCATTCAAAGGCAGCACAGGTGGTAAAGACAGCGTGTCCGGGCTGCACCTTCTCACCCTGCCTATAGAAAGTCAAAGCCATGAAGTCAACCCCTAGCATGGGGCCTCAGCTGCAGAAAGCTGGAACTCCTAACTGCGGAAGGATGTGTCTGCTTGTACTAACTAAATGATGTTTTCAAGCTAGGTTCTCAATGGCAACAAGACTTCAAGTGAAACGACTCAGGCTCCTGCCTCACCCAAATACCAGAGGCTGACACCTCTAACGCCTACTACAGCAGGAAGCAATGCAACCTGACAGCATATTTGGACCACGTGAGTTGGGTAAACGTCATCAGGATGGCTCCTCATGAAACCATCACGTTGGGCTGTCAAGGAGAACTGGCTTGTCCTCTTAGGCAGAGCTGCCCCCCACCTTTCTCCTGCTGCTCTCTGCTTCAGACTGGCTGAGCTCTGAGACCTAGTGGCAGGGCGAGGCTGGATTCCTCAAGAGCGCTGCCGGTGACTGTGAGAAATAGCGTTTTACTGGATTGGGACTAGTCTGTGTTTCTGAACATAATGTGTCTTTGAAAACATATTCAAAAATCAAGTGAATGAAATTCAACCTCTAGAATGAAAATAGTTTAGAGGCAATTCCCATAAAGACCAAACCATTGTAAAACCCACAATTAGATCTCATATTGCAATCAAATAATTTGTGGCCCTTGTACATGTTCTTTCCTTTAGAATGTTTTTCTTCTCAGTTAAATACAGACACACCCTGGCTTACAAACAAAATCAGTCCTTGTGTCTTTAAGTAGGTAAATCAGAACTGGTTTATACAGTTCATTTTTAGCCAGGCACAAAAGGAGCCCTGCTGGTGTATCAGGTTACAGGTTGGATCGCTAAGTATAAGGTTAGAAGTTCAAATCCACCAGCCACTCTGAAGGAGAATGATGAAACTTTCAGTCTGCCCAAAGACTTATAGCTTTGGAAATCCAAAGCGGCAGTTCCACACTGTCCTAAAGGATGGCTATGAGCCCTGAGTAGATGGCTTTAGGCTTGTTTGTTCTTTTAGTGCAAGAAAAAGCTTGAAGCCTTCTCAATGATTCAAAAGCTATGCAGCAAATGAAGGGGATTGTGCTGAAGAACTTGTTATGAATAGGTACTGGTTCAATTTTTTCAAAGCGGGGACAAAGTTACATAACATCAAGGGGCAAGTCCTTGTTGAAAGGTGTACCGTCAAGTTGGCTCAGACTCACAGTGACCCTCTGTACAAAAGAACAAAGCCCTGCCTGGCCTTCCTCTTTTTCCCTGACCCTTTACTTTACCAAGCCTGGTGTCCTTCTCCGGGGACTGCGGCTCCTGAAACATGTCCAAAGTACGTAACACTGATTCTTGTTATCCTCGCTCTAAGGAACATTCTGGCTCTACTTTGTCCAAGACAGATTTGTTTGTTCTTTTGGCAGCTTATGGTACTGCCAAATTTTTTTTGCCAGCACCATAATTCAGCTGCCTCAATTCCTCTTTGGTCTTCCTTAGTCAACACTCGATTTTCACAGGCATAGAGGCAATGGAAAATACCAGGACTTGAGCTAGGCACACTTCAGTTCTCAAAGGAACACCTTTGCTTTTTAATACTTTTCAAGCGGTCTTATGCAGCATATTTACCCAATGCTATGGGTTATTTGATCTCTTTATGCTGCTTCCATGAGCACTGTTTGTAGATCCAGATAAGGTGAAAATAACGGCAACTTCCATCTTTTTTCCATTTATCACGATGTTGCCTCTTGGAAGGCTGCCATGCTGGATCTTCATCAGCAAGGGTTTCAAGTCTTCCTCACTGTCAGCAAGCAAGGTTACCTCATCTGCATATGGAAGGTTTGTTAGGAATCCGGATACCACACTCTTCTTCATATGTTCCAGCCTCTCTGATGATTGGCTCAGCATGCAGATTGAATAAGTGCGGTGAGAGAACACAAGCCCGACGCATAGCTTTCTTGATTTTAAACCAGGCAGCATTCCCTTGTTCTGTTTGCACAACTGCCTCTTGATCCATGCTCTGGTTCCTCAGGAGCACAATGGAGTGTTCGGAAATTCCCATTCTTCTCAAGGCTATCCATAGTTTATCATGATCCATGCAGTCAAATGCCTTTATGTAGTCAATAAAACACAAGTAAACGTCTTTCTGTTATGTTTTCAGTCAAGACTCATCTTGTAAGGAAAATCCTAATAGGGCATTTTAACCTTTGGAAAAGAAACCCAACACCCTGCTTCACACCATGGGCTTCCTCACTCCTGGAACACACCCAGCCTCCTTTACTACCTACCACATCTGCACTAGGAATCCCTGCCTATTCCAGTTCTATGACCTTGCTTGCTTCTGTGATTTTGCTGTTACAATACATCAGCAGTACTATCCTTTAAAGGTTACATGTCCTTGTCTGAATCAAGCCTGAACCTCTGGCAGCTGCCTGTCAATGTATTGCTGCAATTGTTATTAGATGATTTTCAGTAAAAAATTAACTTGCACGGGGTACTGCAACAGCAAAACCATAACTCAGGAATGATCAGGCAGCCTTCTTGGGGAACTTGGAAGAGGAAAAATGTATTAGCCAACAACCCATAGGAACTAGTCTTCCAGAAGATCTGGGTCCTAAGTGTCAGGTGGGCATAGCTTTTATTCATTATCTTCAAAAGCAAGTTCACTGAAGAGGGCAAGGTCACAGAAGC
>NW_022104090.1:12309-13476 GCF_000313985.2 Echinops telfairi
TTTTTTTTTTTTTTCAGAATGAAAATTCTTTACATCAAAGAATGTGCTTGTTTCCTCAGAGCATTAAGTTGTTATAAGTGGACAGTATAGAAATTGGCTCCTCAAAATTGGGGAACAAAGGCTCACAAACTTTCATAGATGAAAATATAAAATATTTTGTTTTGCTCACTTATAAAGTATTATGTTTAAATAAAGCTGGTACATTTCAAACTATGTATTTTAGTTTTATCTTGTTAGGACTATTGTCCTGTTTTGACAATTGCAAATGGCTAAAAAGTTGGGTAAAGGTGTCAGGTTGACCCGACACCAATTTCTTTATTGTTCCAAGGACGCCTGCAGGCAGAGATTCATCGTCATCATTTGCTTAAGTCCCTGCAAACCTTGTAGATTGTTCAGCACCAACTCCACAAATCCTCGAGGAAGGCAGTACCCCAGCCACCAGCAAGCAGCCTACCTATGCAGCCATCTAACTCGGTGACTGTGTCCTAGTGAAGTGGTTCACGTTCACTGGACTTGTGCCACGTTAGAAAGGGCCCTTCACTGTCATCCTCACAACTCTGACCATGGTCAAGGTGAATGGACTTGCTGCCTGACTTCACTCTTTGATAGAAGACTCCTTAAACCAAGATTCTCTAGGGCAGCAGTTCTCAACCTGTGGAGGTCGAATGACAACCCTTCCACAGGGGTTGCCTGATTCATAATAGTAGCAAAATTACAGTTATGATGTAGCAATGAAAATACTTTTATGGTTGGGGGACGCGGCAATAGGAAGGTTGAGAACCACCGCTCTAGGGTTTCTTTTTTTATTTTATGTTTAATCGTTTTTTTAGAGGCTCATACAACTCTTATCACAATCCATACAAACATCAATTGTGTAAAGCACATTTGTACATTCATTGCCCTCATCATTTTCAAAACATTTCCTCTCTACTTAAGCCCCCGGCATCAGGTCCTCATTTTTCCCCTCCCTCCCCGCTCCCTCCTCCCTCATGAACCCTTGATAATTAATAAATTATTATTTTGTCATATCTTTCACTGTCCAATGACTCCCTTCACCCACTTTTCTGTTGTCCATCCCCCAGGGAGGAGGTTATATGTAGATCCTTGTAATTGGTTCCCCCTTTCCAACCCACCCCTCCCTGCTTCCCCTCCCTCATGAACCCTTGA
>NW_022104091.1:0-786 GCF_000313985.2 Echinops telfairi
TGATATGATAGGTAAATTATGTGTCAATAAAATTGATTTCAACATTTTAAATAAGAGCTATGGTCTTAGAAACTCACAGCGGCAGTTCCACCCTGCCCTATCAGGTTGCTATAAGTCACATGACTCAATGGCAGTGAATTTTTCTTTTTGGAGGGGGAATGATCCTTGGAGGCTAGGATGGTGAGACTTTGTCTCATTTACTTAGAGCACATTTTTGGGAGAGACCAGCCTCTGGAGAAAGATAACATGCTTGGCAAAGTAGAGCCACAGTGAACCAGAGGAAAACCTTCAAAAAGATGGATTGACACAGTGGCTGCAACAATGGGCTCAAATATAAGATCAATTGGGAGGATGTCCAAGGACTGGGCAGTGTTTCATTCTGTTGCACATAAGGTCTCTATGAGTCCACTGACAGGATAACACATAACAATGACATATAAATAAAAAGGAGAGTACCATTTTACATGTGAGTAGTGAAATTTTGGCCTTTTTATGTGCACTGTTTTCCCAAATCTTTGAAAAGGATTTAGGGGAGAAAAAAAGTTTTTACTGCAATTCCTAATCTGTAACAAAAAAGAAGAAAATCCATTTATAATATATATGGCGTCTTCAAAAATCTCAGGAAAAATATGATCTTTTAATATCATTTCTCCATGAACTTTTTGGAGCCCTTCATAAAATACATTTAGTGTTAACCCAAAAAAACTTTTGAATAGCTAATACTTGAAGTAAGTTGAAACATATTCATAGTTCATTTGTTTTTTCTCTCATGATTAGAAACAAAAT
>NW_022104091.1:6955-8313 GCF_000313985.2 Echinops telfairi
CAATGAAGGTCCTGACAGCTCTGCTCCATCCACACGATTAAAGTCAACGGTACGGTGTTATCTGCGTAGATATCCCGTATAAGAGAGAACTTCATATACAAGACCAATTGAACATTGAGAAAACATCCCAGTCCAGATCAAGTCCATAAGTCTGATATTAGCCAATATGTCTGACACCGATCTATAAATTCCTCTTCAGACTCACGAAGCACATGCAATAATGCTGAATGCAGGATGATCACAGGCCAGTGGGTGGAAAGTCTTGTGGATCCAGTGGTGGTATAAGCATCTCAGCATTAGCAGGTGTCTCCATGTGGCTTCTCCAGCTCCAAGGCTCTGGCTGCCATCACCTTGTCTCCATGGAGCTCGTCAACAAGAATATCTCACAGGGACTGAGCGTGTGTCCTGCCTCCAAGGAGCTATTAATCTCCTTAGCACCTTCAAATCAGGTCATCAAGCTGTGACCTGGAAGGCTAAACTCCATCCCTTCACTCTAATACTCTCAAAGTGAGAACAGATTATGTGACTATCACGGGTACTTTGAGATGGCAGCTCTTCCCCTGTCAAACTCTGGAAAATAAAACTTAATTATATAAAGCTGCTGGAATACATGTAGGACCACTTGAAAACATAAATTACATTACACTTCCCCACCACACTAGTCAAATGGAAAAATCCTAACTAGAAAAATACATATGAGATCCTTGGTGGCACTGTGATTAAAGTGTTAGACTGCTATCTGAGAGCTCAGTAGTTCTAAACCAGCAAGTGCAATGTGCAAGACAGGCTTAGCAATCTGCTCCCATGAAGATGTTGGAATGTTGGAAACCCTATAGGAGAATTCTATTCTGTCCTAAATGGCCATGGAGTCAGAATCTACTCAATGGCAGTGGGTTTGGTTTGGTTTGTCTATAAATGGAAACAAAATAATAGTCAAAATCATTTTTATGATTTCATTGTCCGGGTGGTCTTCTTAAACCAAACACAATACTACATGAGGACAAATTTGATAAATTTGACACTATCATATTTTAAAGTGACTGTGTGACAACAAAAATATGAGGGAACTTAAGAAAAAGTGTGAAAATTTCCAGGAACGATATGAAGACCCCTTGTAAATAACCTTTATACAAACAGATTGGGGAAAAGTGAGCAACATATACCGCAGAGGGCTCCAATCCAAACAACAAAGAGCTATCTCAGGTAATTGCAGAAACGAGAGGGAAAGGAAGCAAAGCTCACTGGAACAATCGCCGGAGGACATATGATGGCACCTCACAGAGAGAAAATTAAAAGACCCCCAAAATAAAGAGAAATATTTTCTCTCTTTTGTAATCAGGCAACTCAAAGTTAGACAA
>NW_022104091.1:8864-11073 GCF_000313985.2 Echinops telfairi
AGTATTGTTTAAAATGACGGCAAGCTAGAGTCCACTTAAGCATTCTTCAGAAGAAAGATAACCAAATAAAACATTGACACGGTCTATGGAATAATGTACAGCAGTTTGAAAAGGAGGCAGTCTGAGGGGTATAAACAGTTATTTGCCAGGGATTAGAAGTAAGTCCATAGTGATGTATACAATATGACATTGTTATATGAAAACATATAACTCAATATGTTTTCAGTATAACTTCATATAACGTGAGTAAATAAAGGAAGAGAGTCTAGAAGTATACATGCCCAATGAACTGATAGTACCTAATAGAGCAGAAAGGTAAGGAAATGGTTTGGGAGTGGGATTTCAAAGGGAGTTCTGCCTTTATCTGAAATTTTCAATATTTGTTGTAAAGAGTAAATATCCATGTACATTTTTCATGAGAAAATAACCAAAAACAGTTATTCATTTAACTTATTTTACCAATTAAAAAAAAAGAAAAAAAACTGTAGGTAGGTTGGGATAGATGCAAGAACAAGAAAGAAATGGATGAGGTCTCAAAGGTAGGGAGTGAGAAATAAACAAGCGCAAACAAGTCTAGTGGGGGCTCCAGACCCAACTGCTCTGTTTAAAAGAAAATCGAATCTCTAAGGTGTCTGACCCAAGACTGAAAAATACCATACTTCCCACCATGTAGCTAATGGGTAGGCATGACTGGCATCATAATCCAGTAAAATGGAGGTTCATTGAGGTGAGACAAGAAGCAGCATTTAGAATATTCAAGGTTTAGCAAACTCAGGGCCAAATGTTTTATAAATGGCATCTCATTTGCTCTCGACCCAAGTCTGGGTAAGAAACATTTTACCATCCATTTCAGCAGGAGGTATTGAGGTTGTGTGAATGGAGGTAATACCTAAGTTGGGAGCTAGTATTCCATAAGAGTGCTCTGTGTTTAACACAAAGTCTCTATTCTTTCAACAATGTGGCACTTCAAGGAATAAGCCTTAGGTCACTCATGTCTACTCCTGCACACTCAGTCTGGGATATCAAATCTGGCAATGCACATGTGCACTTACAGTAGTGAATGGACTATTGACCACAAAGAAAGCGATGATGCTTTAGAAATAATGTTATAGAGTCCAAGTTTACTCAGGAACAAAAGTTCCCACACATTTTTTAACTCGGCTCCCAGTTAGAGCCCCCTCATCATCCTTCAAGTTCTGGGCTTTGAGTGTGATGCTCATAAATCAATGCAATAGCCTCACGATGGCACCACACCTGGCCTGAGTGGTCCAATCTCTCTCTTGTTCAGGACACAGCTATTCTATTGATAAGGGGGAGGAAAAAGTTATGGCCTCTCAATGGGAAGAAGGATATACACTGACTGTAACCTCTTTGTGACTCTTGCAGAACGTGACTTTCTGCTTGGTTTTGTGCAGAGTTCTAAATATCAATGCTCTGGTATAACAGAACCAGGTGAATTTATTTTTACTTATTACTCAGTGCATTTTCTATGTATCCTCTTAATTCACTGGGAATTGCTTAAAAGAAAAAAAGAAATGGGTTATAATGTATCTAAACTTACATCCTGTGAGTTCCTTTTCTTCTTTAGAGATGACAAAAAGATTAAAACTAAAATGGAATTGAGATTCGAGTGCTTACCAGCATCCTATCCATCCTGCCAGCCCTACCTGTGCTGCTGCACAGAGAAGAGCTCAGACCGTCTAGGAGGTACTTGGTTTTATTCTTAATCCTCCCAAGAACCTGGTAAAATTCCACCCTGAAGCAAATGAATCTTTTTCTTCACTTGGATTAGAGTTTCCAGAAACGGTTACATCATTTCTTGTTATGGGAGAACTTGCCTCCCCAAAGTATGCCATGCCATGGGAATTTTAAGGTTTCGAAAGGAAAGTAAATTATACTGATCTTTAAGTTTTAAAGCTCTTTATTAAAAACACCCCTGGGGATCAATTTATTCACTTTATGTATCTGAATGGATAAACTTTCGTAACTCCTCGCTTACCAAAGAGATAGCCTTGAAATCATGGGTGTCATATGGTAAAAGTTGCTAAGTTTTGACCCCAAAAAAGCACCACAAAATTACTCCAACTGCTCCAGTGAAATATTTTAACAGTGTAGACTCTCTACAAAGGTCCCCTTAAACTCCCTGTTCTCTCAAGATTTTGCCTCTCAGGACACTAAACTAGAAAAAATTAATGTAAACAGCAACACC
>NW_022104091.1:12037-13517 GCF_000313985.2 Echinops telfairi
CTGGACTGATAAACAGAGAAAAGAAAGATTGAAGTTGTAAAGAAGTTCACTTTGTGTAGATCCACAATCAATGCTTATGGAAACCATAGTTAGAAAATCAAATGATGCATATTAATTTGGGCAAATTTGCCGCATAAGACCTCTTTAAAGTGTTGAAGACCAGGGGTGTCATTTTGAAAACGTATGTGCACCTGACCGAAGAAGCCATGGGATTTTGATGTGCACGTGCGTGTTGGATGATGAATGAGGAAGACAGAAGAATTGGTGCATTGAGCATCGTGCTGGGGAAGAATATTGAAAGCGTTATGGACTGCCAGAAGAACAAACCAACCTGTCTGGGAAAAGTACAGTTAAGTGCTGCTTGGAAGCAAAGATGGCATGCTCTTGGACATGTTATCAGGAGAGACCAGTCCCTGGCAAAGGACATCATGCTCTGTAGAGTAGGTTAATTAAGAAAAGGAAAAGCAACAAGAAGGTAGATTGACATGGTGACTAACGACAACAATGAGTTGAAACAAAACAACAATTATAAAGACGGTCCAGGTTCAGGCAGGGTTTCATGCGTACATGGGCTTTCCAGGAATCAGAACCACTCAAGGGCACCCAACAACAATATATGCCACCTCCACTGCCCATCTGTCAGTTGCTTGTACTGTGGTGGCTTGAATGTTGCTGTTAGCCAAAAATTAGCCAATGAAAAGGTTATGATTGCCAACAGACTATTGCCTGGTGTAATGTTGGAAGATGAGCTTATCCTACCCCCTACCTTGGAAGGCACTCAGAATACATGGTTGCAGCATCAATAATGAGCATACGCATACTAATGATTGTGAAGGGGGTGCAGGGCTGATAATATTTGATTCCATTGTGAATGTGTTCACCCTGACTCACAGACAATATAACACTTATTGTCTTTAAAAAAAATACAGATTCTGACCCAAGTGTAATAAAGTAATTCTGCATTTCCCAAACACTGTAAAATTATGTAGAAGCCCTGGTGGTTTACACGTGGGAACAGAAAAGTCAGCAGCTTCAATCTGCAAGCTTCTTCTGAAGAGAAAGAGGAGACTTTCTGCCATTGCTGCAATGATTTAGAGGCGCAGAAATATTTGAACATTTGTTCTCTATCCTATAGCGTCACTAGGAGTTGAAATAGACTGCATGGCAGTGGGTGGGGTTACTATGTCAATGATGCTGGTTCACGCCCAAATATTGAGTAGCAAAGGTATCCAAGATATTAAAAACAAAGAGCCCCAGAATGCAGTGCTCTTGCTAACTCTATTTTATGGTACAGGCTCTGCTACACAGAATTATCTGTGGGCAACCACCAAATTACTCACGACTTAGGAATTCACAAGCCTCAAAACAGTGCCTGGAAAACACATGGATAAATGCTGTTTCATGGTTGATTCTGGATCTCTGGACATGAGCGAATGAATAAAGACCTTTCTGCATTGTTTGTGACCCCTGGTAGCACAGC
>NW_022104092.1:0-1023 GCF_000313985.2 Echinops telfairi
CCTAAGGGACAAGACAAACACGACAGCGTAACATTCGGACGTCTGCGAGGAAGGGAGTTGGGGGCTCAGAGAAAGAACAGGAGGTGGGCGTGTAGAAAGAACTGTGGTCAGGGCACCCTTGGCTGGGTTCTGGCCCACAGGGAGCCCATGTGGAACAGAACACAGCACGGCCCAGTCCTGCCATCCTCACCAGGGCTGATAGGCCTGCGTTCATTGCTACAGCCACTGCATCCAGCCATGTCTTAGCGGGTCATCCTCTCTGTTTAACGGAAGCCTCGTCTGTGTCGAACCTGTTGTCCTCCTCCAGGGACGGGAGCCTCCTTGGGTCCTACGTCTGCATCCTGTCCTCTGAGGAGCATCCCGGCAGTGTTTCCTCTAAAGAGTGTGCTGTGCTTCTGACGGCCCGCGGTATCCTCGATGCCTTTCACCAACACCATCGTTCGCCTTCCGGCGAGCACATTCCCTTCCCGGCTCGGGCATGCACTGGAGACCACTGGAAACCACACAGCTTGGATCAGGCACAAGGAGCCCTGGTGGCGGGGTGGTCACGAGTGGCTACTGACCGCAGAGTCAGCAGTTTGAAAACGCCCGCCGCTGCTCGGGGGAAAGACAGTGCTCCTGTAAAGAGCGACCATCTCAGAAGCGCACGGAGAAGTTCTGCCCTGTCATGTAGGGTGGCTAGGAGCCCACGCCAGCCCGACGACAGTGAGTCTGTTGTTGCTGTTGTTGGGTCCGGCACATCTGCTTCCTCAAAGTCACATCTTAGCTTGTTCAGTGAACCAACTGCTGCCTCTTGGCCCCTGTGCAAGTTCAGCGTGAGCATAATTAAGTGTCCTGAAATTTCTGTTCTTCGTAAGCTGAGATTCGCACGCTCAAATGCCCTTGCATGTTCTAGAAGGCATGTTTCTGCTATCATTTGCTCTCAGCGAAACTCCATCTGACTCCAGCAACAATCTCTGCTGTTCGGTTTCTTTCCTGAATTCAGACGGAGTTCCTGACAATTCCTTGTCGGTGTATTGCTGC
>NW_022104092.1:3819-4664 GCF_000313985.2 Echinops telfairi
GAGGAGGAGGAGGAGGAGGAGACATGCGTGTGGAGCATGGTGCTGCAGAAGGAGAAGAAGATTGAACGAGCCACCGCCTGACTGCCAGGCAAACACACCGTTTTGTCTTGGGGGTGGGGGGCGGGAGCTCTTTCCAGAATGCTCCTTGGCAGTGAAGCTGGCCAGACCCCTGCACAGGACTACGATATGTCATGAGCAGAGAGTGGTCCCCGGGAAAGGACCTCCTTCTGTGCCCGGTGAGGGGCAGGGCCAGGGGAAGGACAGGGCCTCCCTCCGTGAGAAGGCTGGACTCAGAGGCTGCAGCGCTGGGCCCAGATGTGGTGACCGTGTTGAGGACCACGGTGCAGGGCTGGGCGGTGCTTCCCGCCATTGTCCACGGGATGGTTACGCGTCAGAGCCAGCAGCACCCGGCACCAGAGCGATGCCCCATGGCTGTGCTCCCCCTTGGGAAGGGCCTGTGGTTCTCTTGGGGAGAGAAGACCGGTGCAGGCGGCAGTGAAGCCCATCTGACGGCCATCGAGCGAGGGAGGCAGCAGCGGGGACGACGGAGGACAGCACACCTTCTGCCGGAGCTCACCCAACAAGAGTGCTGTCTCGAGAGCTGCCCCCTGGGCTCGAAGTTCTAACCGCCAGACTACTGTCTGTCCATGAAAGCGCCTCCCCTGTGATCGCTCTGTCTCAGCGGCACTAGCAAACGATGGGACGCCCCGTGGCTACGCCCGTCCGCGGCCTGCAGCCAGAAGTATGGCCAGGATGCTCCTCAGAGGCAAGGGGTGGCGAGACTGCGTCTCACGTACTTTGGACGGGTTGTGGGGAGCGAAGGACGTCGGGCATGGGGAAGTGGA
>NW_022104092.1:9659-10556 GCF_000313985.2 Echinops telfairi
ATGTCAATCCGTATTCGTTAAATTACCTTGTCTCCATAGCTTACCCTCGCGGGATGGGAGCTATCTGCTTGAGGAAGAAAATGAAGCTCCTGAACATGCAAACTTGAGTAGCATCCACCTGCTGGGAGCAATATTAGGAGATGGAGAAGCCAGTACCATGTGGAGCCGAGACCACTTCTCATCTCTTAAAGGGTAATAAAACGGAGTGGGAGGGACTTTCAATGATTAACCTAATAAGCCAATGATGCAGACACTCAAAATTGAGGGCCCTGGTACAGCCACGGCCTAGTTGTCTGTTTCCGTCAGCCTCCCGTCCATCCCCAAGGGATGGAACCTTTCACTGTCTCCAACAAATGAGATGTTTGCTGGGGTCCCTTTTATGACCAGCATGCGGGCCGGAGGTCCTTTCCAATGGCAAACACAAGAAGACACAGGATTTCCCTGGGGGAGACTCAGCCACGGAAGGTTCTACCACAGAAGAGCAGCCACAGGTGCCCGGGCCCCCCCTGCACTTGCCTGAGAGCTACCAGGAAGTCGGCGGAGGCACGGAGCAGGCTGGGTGCCCCCGAACCAGGGGCCAGACACCCCGACCGACCCTCCTTGAAGCGGGCGGTGTGTGTCTGCTTCCCAGAAGACCTGGGCTGCCGAAGGACCGGCATTTCAAAGAGGAGCCCACAGGCCTCTCCACCGGGCTGGGCGGTGAATGGGGCCAGAGTCCTCGGACTTCAAAGGCGCAGAGAGCCACGCCCTGCGCTTGATGTCGGAGGACAATGGACGCATTCAGGTCCACAGGGCAGTGGGCGCAGTCGGACGTGGGCGCCGCTCACACAGCTGTCTTCCCACGGCCTCAAAACGCGCTCCTACAACTGCAACGAGACCGACGTGGGTGAGGGGCTC
>NW_022104092.1:12376-13398 GCF_000313985.2 Echinops telfairi
CCTCCAACACACAGAAGCTCCTTTCCTGAGAGACGAGGGTTAGGTTAGAGCCCCGGGTCCGAAGGATGCTCTCTACTCCCGGCCCCTCTCTGTTGGTGTTGGTCAGTCCCTGGCTTTCTGCTGCCTGCTGAATCCCATTCCTTCATCTTCTTTTCCTGGTACGTACGTTTAGAAGGCATTCTATTTTTAAAACAAAATGACAATTTGGCCAACACTGTCGTTGACAGAGATGTCGATCATGACTTCCTCTACAAAGTATGCACAGGGGTGCTCTCCGACATCTCCGTTGCTGCGTGGTGCCCCAGAGCCTCGGTGCTGGCTCACAGCACCCCTGGGAGAGACAGAAGGAGCCTCCGGCCCCGCGCCATCCTCACAGCTGGTCTCACGCCTGAGCCCAGGATGGCAGCCACCGTGTGCGTCCGTCTCATGGAGGATTTTCTTCCTTTCCGCTGCCCCTCCGCTTGACCAAGCAGGACGTCCTCCTCCAGGCCTGGGTCTCTGCTGACCGCAAGTTCAGAGTCTCACTCTCGTCACTAAGGAGCGTTGTGGCTGTACTTCTTCCCAGACAGACGGGTCTGTCCTTCGGCCGGCCCACGGCGTCTCCCACGCCCTTCTTTCGCCAGCACGGTCACTAAAGAGCATCCCTTCCCCTTCCAGCTTCCTTACTCCGCGCTCGCTGGTCTAGGACTCCAGAGACCCCCCCATCCCGCAGTTTGCTTCGGAACGTGAGCACCCCTGTCGGTCTCCCTGGCAGCCCTGTGGGAGGTGCCCAGCAGGGAGGAGGATGACATCCGACCACAGACTGCAGGGAGTCACGCGAGGCTGAGAAGCAGGGCCTGACGTGCAAACAAAACACGTGGCTCGGGGAGGCCCGATGCCATCCATCCATCATGATGTCTGTGTGCTGGGCCCAGCTGCCCACGCACAGGGAACCTGTATGTAAAAGGGTTCTGAGCCAGCATGGGGAGAGCGGAGCCACGCGGGCACTTTCCCAGCTCTCTGGGGGGAGAGCGGCTGGCTCG
>NW_022104093.1:0-1366 GCF_000313985.2 Echinops telfairi
AACCGACGAAAATGTTGACTTGTAGTGCATTTGGAGTTTGTTCCACCAGGTCAGACTATTAATCAAATTTTCTATGTAGAGGTTCTGAAAAGATTGTGTAATTGTGAGCAAAAAAAGAGGCCTGATTTGTGGCAGATGGGAGATTGGTTTTGCCACCAGGACAATGCACCTGCTCATGCAGGCATCTCAGTGCGCCAGGCTTCTTACATATGAGAATAAAGAACGTGTCTGCATACACTCTCTTCCCCGCCCTCAGTGTCCCACAGCCGAGGGTCTAACTCTAGTGTCTGGCGGATTCTTGGCCCCACCCCACAGAGGTTCGGATTCGTTTGTTTTGGGATGAGACCCACAAGCCACCATTTTCATCAGGTTTTGTTTTACCCTGACCGAGTAGGCCTGTCCGAGGTTTCCCAAAGCCTTGGTGGTGTGGTGTAGTGGTTACATGTTGGGCTGTTTAACTGTCAGGTCAAGCAGTTTGAGACCACCACCAGCTGTGTAGCCCAGCGGCTTTCTACTCCTGTAGAGTTACAGTCTGGGAAACTCACAGGGGATCCCACCCTGTCCAGCAGGATCCCAGTGAGTCGGCATCAACCCACTGGCAGGGAGGTTATTGTATTTTTTGAAGTTTAATTTACGGACGTCCACTGCCTTGTCTGTTGGCTGGTGGTCTGAAAGCACGGACCTTTCTGTCAGCAGTTCCCCTCCAGCAGTCCCGGTGTCTGGCTCTCACCTTGGGGGACGCTGCTGCTGTGTGGCGGGCTCGGAGCGCTGGCTGGAGGGAAACGGTTCCCTCTGCTGGGCGGCGCTGGGAACGCAGGTGGTGAAGGAGCCAGCCCACCATGCCAGCCTGGGACAGGTAAAGGGCGTCCTGACAGGGAGGGGGACATGGGACTGACACCTGGAGGGAGGATGACGAAGAGTGAACTTCGGGGAGGAACTTGGGTGTATCCACAGGGTCTCGATCCCCATTTTCTTGCATACCCCAAACCAAATCAGTTCTGCCTCAGAGTGACTATAGGACAGAGTAGAACTGTCCCTGTGGGTTTTAGAGACCGTAAGTCTGTACGGGACCAGACAGCCTCATCTTTCTCCCACAAGGGGCTGGTGGTTTTGAACTGCTGATCTTGCCGTTAGCAGCCCAATGTGTAATCCACCACACCACTAGGGCTCCCCTCATTTGGCGGCACCTCCCATGAACTCACCAGCAAGCCTGCCTGGTCCCAGGTGCTGAATTGATTCCTGAGTGACCCAAGTGGCCCTGTCCTCACTGGGCTGCAGGCTGGAGGACAAGGTTGACAGTCTCCAGTGATCTCACAGGTGGTCGCAGCTGCCCGAGTGGTACTGAGCCCTGGTAGCATAGTGAGTA
>NW_022104093.1:2307-4160 GCF_000313985.2 Echinops telfairi
CACGTGGGGCTCATATGTGATGGTAGTGGTGGTGGGGGGCTGCCAAGGGCGGGAAAACAGACGTGAGTCGCTGCCCGCTAGGATGTGTGTTGTGGGTAGCGATGGTGTGGCCCTGGCCCTGGAGGGCCAGTCCCTAGGCCCAGGACTGAAAGCTGTCAGCCCCTGCTCCCGACGCGGCGCCGTGCAGGGGAGGGGCGGGGCGGGCGGGGAGGAGCCACAGGCTGTGATGCGCCCTGGGAATGCGGGGAGGGGCCGTCTGTGTGCCTACGCTGTGTGCGTGTGCCAGTGTGTGTGTGTGTGTGTGTGTGTGTTGGGCCCAGGGGCGTGTTCGAGTGGTGACGTCACGGGCCTTGGGGCCGGGCTGGCTGGGATGGTGGAGTGTTGTGGGGGTCAGTTCCGAAGCTCAGGTGCAGAGGAGGCGCTTAGGCCACACGGGACTGGGACTGGACTGGCGGCCAGGATGGACGGAGGGTGCAGGTAGAGGGACTTGGCTGGCGTTGGGGGCTTGGGCCGGCCCCCGGGGGAACCCCAGAATGGGGAGGGGCGTGTCCAGAGAGTGCTAGCCGCGGGACGTGAAGTGGAAAATGCGTGTGCGGGAGTCTCACTGAATTGGGGTGGGGGCAGAATCCAGGTGTCATGTGGGGGTGACGGGTACTGGGTGACAGTGCAGTGAGCACGGAATAGAACCCTGAAGAAATATAGGGGTGGAATCTCGATGGAATGATGCTGGTTGGGGAGGGGGCGGAGAGAATTCGGGTAGAAGAATCTCCTGTGATGATGGGGGCTGGTGTAAGGAGAAGGGGGCTGCGGCTGATTCCCCTGCCCCCCCTCTCCAGTGTGGAAGAGCCAGATTGTGTGTGTGTGTATGTGTGTGCAAAAGGGGGCACATGCTGAATAGGGAGGCAGTGCTACGGAGGGGAGGGGAAGCGAGAGGAGCGAGAGCCCCGAACCCTGGCAGTTTGAGGGGTGCATGGTGGGGAGCCTAGGAGAGGGAGGGAGGGGTGGGGATTGATTCCGTGGGTTGTTGAGCGCTTTTGAGATGTGTTTGGGAAAAGGGGCTGCGAAGTTAGCTAGTTAGCGGAGGTGAGGGAGGCGCGGAGTCGGAGCTAGGGGCTCCGGGAAAGATGCAGCTGAGGCCCGGGCCGGGCTGGCCGAGGGGGGAGCGGGGTGGGGTGGGGGGCAAGGGAAGAGCTGGGAACCACTGGAAGCGATACTGCGCCCTGTGCGCTGACAGGTGGTGTTGCACCGGGCACCCCGTCGTCTTGGAAACCAGGACGGCACGGGCCTCTGATTGGCTGACGGAGCCTGAGGGGCGGGACTGAGCCCCGGGATTGCCCAGGCAGGCAGTGGCCGGTGCAGCCTGGCACCGCAATGGGAGTCACTAGGTTTGTGATACCTCGAATTCTGGGAGGATTCCTATGCACCGAGATCTGAGCTCCCTGCCGCCTCCCGCCCGCACGCGAAACCACAATTGCAAGGCTGTGTGTGTGTGTGTAGCAGTCCCTAGATTTCTCTCATCTCCCTCCGACCCCACCCCAAAGTCTCAGAGATCTCTCCCGCAAAATAAAATTGACCGCTCTGGCCTACTGCAGCTGGGACATCTGGGAGGGTGAGCCTGGGAGCCAGGTGGCCGGGAGAGGGGCCTGCTCCAGCCCCTGGGAGAGCTCAGTCTCAGCTCTGGGGCTCAGGGGCCCCTCTAAGGTCAAAAGCCACTGGCCTGGAGTGGCAGGGCTCATCTTGTCTCTCACAGTACTATAGTTGACCAAGTTAGACTCTAAGCAGGACTTCCAGGGGGAAGTGTGCCAACTAGCGTAGGTACAGGAGAAGAGGAGATCCAGGGTTGGGGGCAGCTA
>NW_022104093.1:12195-13361 GCF_000313985.2 Echinops telfairi
TTTGCACCCCTGTCCCCTCCTGGCAGCTCGAGGAGGTGAGGGCGTCAGAGCGGAGCCTGCGGGCGCGGCTGCGGACCCTGAACAGCGAGCTGGCCCAGTACAAGAGCGGGTGAGGGGAGGCCGGCCTGGGGCCCAGTGGGCGCCCCGGACCTGCGGGTGGGAGGGACCCTGGTCTGGAACCTGCTGGTGAGCTTGGGATAGGGTGGGCTTTGCCTGGGAGGGTGGGCAGAGTCTGCGCAGGCAGGGCTGAGCCTGGAGTTAGACGACGTGGCCTCCAATAGTTTATGGAGATTCCATGATCGTGGCACCTTTTCATAGTGAGTGGATGATGGGGCGGGGCTTAGATGGGATCGTGAGGGCCAGTGGGGTCGGAGGTGGGCGGGGCCTAATGGGCAGGTGGGATTGGGGAAGCCTTCAATGCTGGAGTGGGGGCGGGGTCTGTCAGAAGAAGGGCAGGGCATGGGGAGGTGGAGCCTAGGGAGGGGCTGTGGGGAACAGGTGTGAGAGCTAGGTGGCCGCTCCGCAGGTCAGGGGTCCCGGGGGGGCCCCCTGCGGGCGTTTATTGAGCGGGTGGTGAGTGTTTTGTAGGGAACCCGTGGGTGGGGTACAGCTGGGATGGCGCTGGCGCTCGCGTGAGCATCTAGGCTCTGTTAGGTGGAGACAGTGCCTTGAAGCTGGGCCTCCCCAGGTGGTGGGAACTTGACCACGGGCCCTGTGACCCCCCCAGGAGGCGGACACCGCCCGTGGTTCCACCCTCGTCCAGGGACTCCAGGGAGCGTTCCACGTCGCGCGGCCGCGGCGCCACCCGCTCTTCATCCCGGGAGAGCGGCCGCGGGGGCCGGGGTCGGGGCCGCCCCACCCACCCGTCTCCCTCGCCCACAGGTCGGTGCCGCCCAGCCTAGGGTTGGGGTCTGGGGTGGGGGGCGCTGGAGCTGGGAGCTGAGGTCCTTTGACTTCCTCCTCTGCCTCAGGTGGTCGCATGACCCGTTTCGACCCCACGGCCTTTGTGAAGGCCAAGGAGAAGAAGCAGAAGGAACTCAAGACGAAGTTAGTGTCCACTGGGGTCCCTCCCAGGGCCCCCTGGTCCCCGCCCCTTTACCCAGACCCATCTGCCACCGCCCAGTGTCTGTGCTGGTCCTCTCCTGTCACCTGCTCTTTATCTCCGC
>NW_022104094.1:0-1700 GCF_000313985.2 Echinops telfairi
TGATGAGGGCAACAAATGTACATATGTGCTTGACACAATGGATGTATGTATGGATTGTGATAAGAATTGTACAAGCCCCCAATAAAATGATTAGGAAAAAAAAGGATATCTGCTCTTGAAGCATTTAAAAAAAGTTCCTGGATGTAGAACTTAATTAAATCATAACTTTTGTTAAGAAACGAGTCTTCATCTAGCACTAATAACCTCAATGTACGCTGGTTTGCTGGATTACCCTTCATATCTAGGATTCTTGATTGGAATAGCTGGATTCTTGCGTAGACAGAATGAAATTGTTCCCCTGAGGTACACTTTTGAATCCCAGTAGAAGGAATCTACGTAATCTGTGTATTTCCTAGACTGCCAGTTTCAGCAAGCAAGACATCCTGGTTGTCTGACTGAAATGCTAGGTAAAATGGTGTGAAATAATCTTCTCAGGTACATTAATGAGCTCCTTTGAGAGAAAGGAATTTGCAGAGGTGGAGGTCCAGTGAAGAACAACCCAACAAGTAAGCACTGAAGAAGGGTGTTTACATTTGGTTTTATGCCTCAGGAGCCTCAGGATTTTCCCTTTGGTTGTAATTCTCAAGCTGGGAATCTAGCTGTGAAAAACAAAAAAGAAATCTGTTTACAAGGTTTCGGACTAGAAAAACAAACAAACCAAACTCACATCTACAGTCATTTTGAAACACTTCAACCCTGTGGGTCAGGGTAGAAATGCCCATGTGGATTTTGAGTCCTTAAATCTTTGTGGGAGCAAAACCCCTCCTTTTTTCTCCTTCAGAGCAGCTGGTGGGTTCAAACTTCTAATTCGATGCCCAACTTGCAAAATATCAAAGCTGAATGCTTTAAAAACAAAAAACAAACTATAAGAGTTTTGACCAGTCGATACTGATTAAAATTTGGAGCAACCCACCTACCAAAAGCTGGTAAATGGATAATAATATTAATAATCTCTCTATATTAGAATCTTACCTAATCAAAAGCTCTCTCCTTAGTAAACAAAATATATCAAGTCACTAGAGATTTATGGGCTTATGCTGTTCATCTTTAGGCACAAATTTCATTCCATAATTAACATAACTACAATGAACCTCTTCCTTTTAGAATACATACGTCTCTGGTTTTCATCATTCATAGAGCTTTTCAGTGAAGTGTCTCAGTGACTGTTATTATGTTGTGTGGACAAATAAACTCAGCATTCATTTTGTTGATAATTGTGTTGATCTTTACTTCCTTTTCACCTAGGAGATCTCATATATAACTGGGGTGTTGAAAAGTAGCCCATCAAGTGCAAAGGTGAACGAAAAATGAATTTGCACACCCCTCTCTAAGGTTAAGCAGGAAAATAAATAGTGTCAAAGATAGTTGCTGAAAGGAAGGAAAACACTTTGCCTTCAGAATTTGTGAACCAATAATAGCCCTCACCTGGATTCTCAACCCAAATTCCTACTACGTTCACAGTTCAAAAAACCCCAAGATAAAAATGAAAATTGTTCTAAGCAGGAATGGCTCCAGGAAAGCAGAAGAGATAAATCTACATAATTTTTCATGGAGTCATGGCCTCCAATAATTCACATAGATAGTTACAAGATCGGGAAAAGTCACAAAATTATTAAGAAATGTCATACCACAACTGACTTCCAGGTGAAATTGTAGACAGTAAAAACTGACTGTCTAGGTATACCTACAGCTATTTAAAC
>NW_022104094.1:2608-4349 GCF_000313985.2 Echinops telfairi
AGTTTTTTGGAAGGCCATGTTTCACAGTGAAAGCCTTATATCCATATTTGAATCTCCACATAGATTCAGCCTCCATTGAAATATTTCTGACCATTAATCAGAAACGTGAACACTTTTGCCCTCTAGCAATGTGTTTGGAAGTGGATTACTACCACTCCTTTAGCCAGTCCAGGAAAGGGGAGTCTAGAACTTAATGGATGGCCTGGATGTGCCCTTGCAGGAATTTGGGGTCCCAGGGTCTGAATGGTCCCGAGTCACTGCCTTGGTCAGTGCGCTAAATCAGTCTTGTAAGTGTTTTCTCTGTAGAATAGCGAATGCATCCCAGGATTAGGGTCCCCTTCCCACTTCTCTGGTCTCATCTGCAACTGTGACGAACTGATTTGCCACCAACCGTGCTTCTGTGACAGTTTCCCTTGTACTTTATGTTCTATTTAAGTGATCGAGTCTCTGTGAATCCTTAGACACCTTATGGATTTCTGTTAGTGGTCTTCTTTGAATTGTTTCTGTCTTACTTAAGATTTAATAAGCATATCTCTATAAATTATATTTTAACTGAGAGCCTCTCTACTTCCCTGGAAGCCCTCCAGAGATACCCATTTTGAACTCTGTGGCTACTGTTTTTGTGTATTTGTTGATGGTGGAGGAGCCCTGGTGGCGTGGTGGGTTATGTGTTGGACTGCTAACTGCAGGGTTAGCAGTCTGAAACCAGCAGGTTCAGAAAACAAGCAGTTTCCTCAGAAAAAAGGATGAGGCTTTCTACTCCCATGAGTTATCGTCTCAAAGAACCCACAGGGACAAGTCTACCCGGTTCTATAGGGTCACTATGCATTGGAATTGATTCCATGGTAGTTGAGTTTGTGGGTGATGGTGAAATTCTCAGGCCATACCTCCAGGTTACCCTACAGCCCAGGGAGCCTATTTATCAGACATAAGCTTTTTTCATTTTTATATTCTTGTGTTCTAGACCCTGCATAGAAAGGAACTCCACATGGAATACTGAGCACTCTGGATTTGGAGTGGAGAACTTTGCCAAAAAATAAGTGGCTGAAATTGAAATTTGGCAAGCACCTAACTTTCCTGCTTTATTTAATCATTTGTAAAACAAGCCAATTAAACTTTTCATGATGAACTTCAAGGTCCCTAAAATGTCAAATCAGTGAGTCGACACAAATGTTTAGCAAAAGATGTCTGAAGAGGAGCAGGAGGGTTATCCAGAGAGCATGTTGAACATGCAGCTTACGTTCCTGGCCTTCCTCCTGATTTCAGTAAGTCAGTCTCCTGACATGGGCTCCAGAATCTGGCATCTGCCTTTTTAGCAAGTATGAGTAAAAGAACATTTATACCCCAAAATTTTAACTCCAACTTTGGCTAGAAAATGCAATTCAAGTCGCCCTAATGAACAATTTAATAGAAAATTGGTAAAGAATGTGTGTAATCTCGAAACTGATTCTTTGGAAGGCAAAATTAGTAGCTAACCATTACCTTGTTAGATGGATATGGAAAAGTAAAGTAAAATTTACATACCATTACCATAAAAGTATGTGTATTCTATATTGTGTCATCATAAAACCTTTTACTAAAAAGAGTTAATTTTCTTCCTTTAATAATGAATGATTATTTGACCAGGTGAAAAAGCTGCTAACATATCACCTTGAAGATAAAAGTTGGACAGAACCAACTCAAATGGAAAATTTACACCGAAGGAAAGAAAAACGCAATTTGCAAAAAACAAGACAAACAA
>NW_022104094.1:5657-7035 GCF_000313985.2 Echinops telfairi
ATAACTACCTGCAATATACAGGTGGCACAATATTCCTTGGTGAAAGTAAAGCGGACCTGAAGCACTTGCTGATGGAAATCAAGGATTGCAGCCTTTTGATGGATTATGACGCAATGCAAGAAGACTAAAATCACAACGGAACCAATATGTAACATCATGATAAATGGAGGAAATATTGAAGTTGTGGGGGTTTTATCTTGCTTGAATCCAGATTCAATGTTCATGGACGCAGTAGTCTAGAGATCAAATGGCGTATTGCATTAGGCAAATCTGCTGCACAAGACCTCTTTATGGTACTGAAAAGCAAGGGTGTTACTTTGAGGATTGGGTGTGCCCGACCCAAGCCATGGTATATTCCATTGCTTCATATGCATGTGAAAGTTGGACATTGAATAAGAAAGACTGAAGAAGAATCAATGCAAATGTGTGCCATTGAGTAGATTCAGACTCATAGTGACCCCGTGAGTATGGTCAGTGGCAGGGTAGGGCTTCTGAGACTCTTTTCAGGGGGCAGAAGTCGTGTTTCTCCCAAGGAGCAATTGGTGGTTTTGAATTGCTGACCTTGAGGTTGGAAGTCCAAGGCATAACTACTATGCCACCAGGGCTCTTTATACTTTACAATAGCCTAACTTATTCTTGACTCTTTAGTGTATAAGTTGTATTAAGATTTCATTTTACACATTGCTGTATAAGCCAAACTAAAATAAACCAAACAAAACAACCCAAACTTGTTCCCATTAAGTCCACTGTCTTATAGGACAGGGTAGAACTGCCCCTGTGATTTTCTGAGACTGTAACTCTTTACGAGAGTAGAAAGCCCATCTTTCTCCCACAGGGTGGTTGGTGGTTTCAAACTTGTGACCTTTTGGTTCGCACTGGTAACCACTACCCACAAGGGTGCTTAGCTTGTATAAGCCAGCTGGAGTAAATGAAAGTTAATTAATGGCAGGCTATTGATGCTAATGCATTGGTATCCCTGAACATTAGGACAGTTTCCCATTTTAGACATTTAACAGAATTTGAAATATTTTTATGTTTTGCTATGTTTGGTAGCTTGTGAGGATGCAAATATAGGGAATAAATAAATTGTTTATGCATTGAAAAGAATTTAGCTTTGCCTAAAGTAAGGTGATTTTGTTCTTTGTTCCTAAGAAATAATCCATGGAGTAATTGAGGTGCTTTGGATTGGCACTTGTAGACCACACCCAGGGATTTGTGCTGCTGAGTAGAGGCTGGCCGGACCACAGAATATGCTCCTGGGAGGCACATATCAACTCGCTTCAGGAGTCCTGATTTGGCTTACCATGTGCTGCTGGTAGATACCATTGAGCCGGTTACAGTTCATAGCAACCCTATGTACGACAGAACCAAACAGGGC
>NW_022104094.1:8356-10090 GCF_000313985.2 Echinops telfairi
CTGCATATTCCTTCCATGTTTTCAATTATTTTAAAAATTAGCTTTTGACTCATCATAATTCAATACTTAAATCATATGAAGAAGGGATGTGCAATCATCATCATAATCAACTTTGGAACATTTTCTTCCTTCTTGTAGCCATTGATGTTGATTCCCACCCTCCCACTCCATACTCCCAGGTAATTAATATTTCAGTTACTGTTTTCATAAATCCGCTCATTCTTACTTCCTGTACAGACAGCACATAAAACAAGAACCCCTCCAAAAGAGAGTCAGAACAAAAACTGGACCCTCCAACAATGATCATATAAAACAGAGAAAGTCTCCAATCTAAGAAAAAGTTGAGGATATTAAAAAATCTAGAGGAAATTAATGATTAAAATATAGGGTACAAAGGGAGCGCTAATGACAAGGTGTAACATTACAATCTAATCGCAACTGCGAAGAAGCACTTTCTAGTATGCTTTGCCTGATATTAGGGTGGCTCACGTGCCTAGTCTGTGGACAGTGGGACTCAGTGAGGACTCAATCTATCTAAGAATCTTGCAAATAGATTCTGGGTTTCCATTGTCTTACATCATTCGATATTTTGATATGGCACCTTGAAGCTTGAATTTTTTCTTCAGTTCTTTCCGTTTGAAATATGCTGAACATGTTTTTCCATTTTGACTTTCTAACTTTAGGTCTTGGCATATTTCATTATAATACTTTACTTCCTCTTCTCAGCTGCCCTTTGTCATTTTAATTCAGCTCTGTTACTTCATTATTTCTTCTCTTTGCTTTAGTTTCTTCCTGTTTAACAGCAAGTTCCAGAGTCTCTTTTGACATAAACTTTGATCTTTTCTTTCTTTCTTGTCTTTTTAATGACCTTTTGCTTCTTCATATATGCTATTTTTTCTGTCATTCAGAACATTTCTGGTCATGTCATTAGTGTCCAATCTGTTCTTTAGAACATCTCTAAATTCAAGTAGAATATTGTCAAGCTTGTATTTAGTTCTTGCTAATTTGCCTTAATTTTCTTCAACTTCTTCCTGAATTTTCACTCACAGCCACTTAGTTGATTCCAGCTTAAAGAGACTGCATAGGATACACATGAGCTGTCCCTGTGGCTTTCCAAAACTGTAAATGTTTCTGGGAGTAGAAAGCCTATCTTTCTTTATGGAGTGACTGTAGCTTTGAACTGTTGACATTATGGTTAGCAGTTAGAGGGGTAACCTACTAAGGCACTAGGACTCCTATTTGAACTTACATATGGCTTGTTCTAGGCTAGGCCTCTGGCTTTGTTTTATTTGTTAATATAGAGCTTCTTCATGATCTCTTTCTAGAGATGGAGTCGATTTGATTTCTATATACTCTATCTGGTGAGATCCATGTGTACAGTCATTATGTAGCTGAAAAAAAGATTTTTGCAGTGAAAAAGTTGTTGGCCTTACAATATTCTGTAATGCAATTTCCAACTTCATTTCTATAACAAATGCAATATATATAATTTTATTGGGAGCTCTTAGATATATCATAACATTCCACAGTTCAATCACATCTAGAATTATTGTACAATTGCTACCATAATCAGTTTCAGAACATTTAATTTATTCTTGAACTTCTTGATATCAGCTCCTTTTTATCCCCTCCCTACCCCACTCTACCTCCCAGGAACCCTTATTTATTTATTAATTTGTTTATTTAGTGATTTGGCTGAGCTGAAGCAGTTCAGGGCCCGCTTCCCTGCATACC
>NW_022104094.1:12067-13334 GCF_000313985.2 Echinops telfairi
TCGTCCAAGTACGATGTCCTTCTCCAAGGACTGGTTTCTCCTGCTAATGTGTACAGAGTATGTGAGACAGAGTATCTCCATTCTTGCTTCTAAGTAGCGTTCCAGTTGTATTTCTTCCAAGACAGCTTTGTTTGCTCTTCTACCGGTCCACATTAATTCCAATATTCTGCATTCATACTATCATTCACATGCATCAGTTCCTCTGCTGTCTTCCTTATTCATTGTCCAGCGCTCACAGGCACACAAGAGAATTGAAAACGTCATGCTTTAGGTTAGGTACACCTTAATTTGCAATGTGACAGCCTTAATTTTTAACACTGTAAAGAGGCCTTGCCCAGGAGGTTTGACCAAGGCAGTCTATCCTTTAATTTCTTAATTTCTGCTCCTTGATTGTGGATTCAAGCAAAATTAAATCCTTGCCAACTTCAATCTTTTCTCCACTTATCATGATGTTAGCTATTGGTCCAGTTGTGAGAACTTTGAGTTTACATTGAGTTGCATTCCATAATGAAGCGTGCAGTCTCTGGATCTTCATCAGCAAATATTTCAAGTCCTCTTGGCTTTCAGCAAGCAAGGTTGTGGCATCTGCTTATCACAGGTTGTTAATAAGCCAATCCTGGTGTCGTTCTTATTCAGAAAGTCTAGTTTTCCAGATTGTTTACTCAGCATACATATTGAATAAGTATGGTAACATGCCACCCTGACACATACCTTTCCTGATTTTAAACCATTCACTACCCTCCTGCTCTGTTTAAAGGACTACCACTGTCCATGTACAGGTTCCACAGGGGTACAATTCAAACTCACTCTCTTATTGCCATGCAGCCAATTCTTACCCATCATGACCCTACAGGACATTGTAGGAATTCCGCTTTTGAGTTCCTGAGGCTTTAAATCTTTACAAAGCAGGCATTGTTCTTCCTTGGAGTGGCTGGTGGGATCAAACCTCCAACCCCGTGGTTAGCAGCTTAATGCACAGCCTATTATGCCATTAGATTTCCTTGAAGGGTTCTGGAATTCCCATTCTTAAGCTAGTATCCATAGTCCTTTATGATTCACATCGTCAAATGACATTACATCGGCAATAAAACACAAGTAAATATCTTTCTGGTATTCTCTACTTTCGATCACAATTGTTCTGACATTAACAGAGATAAGCTTAGTTCCAAGTCCTCATCTGAATCTGACTTGAATTTCTGGCAATTCCCTGTAAAACCACTTCTACAACAACTGTTAATTGATCTTTAACAAAATTTAACTTGTAAAT
>NW_022104095.1:0-1097 GCF_000313985.2 Echinops telfairi
AAAGCCTTTGTTTGCAAAATAGGGAAAGGAGAAGGGTGGGCATTGCCCCCTTTTCAGAGGGCACAGTGGGGAGCAGCCAGGCGGTGAGAAGGGAAGGGTGGGATTGGAGGGGGCCGGTTCACACCTCCTCCAGGCAGAGCCACCTCCTCCATCGGTTACACAGACATTAAGTGAGAGGTGTGGAGGGGGGCCACGGAGAGGGGGTGCATGACCCAGACCCTGCACAGGCCCATCTGCCGGGGTCCCCTCCATCTAGAGGTCAGCCCACCTCCCTGTTCCTTCAGGGGGATGAGCAGGCCTTGTTAGTTGCTGTCAGGGCCCTCCAATGCAGGTGCTCCTCGCTTACAGCAACACGAAGGAGGGGCTGGACCACGCCCTCGCTGGACCTCAGGCTGCTCGGACCCACTGCCCGTCCATCCCACTGACCCTCTGCTTGGCCAGACCTGATGGGCTTTCCCCGAGAGACTGGGCTTCACGGCCTGTTTCTGAAACATGAGGGTGCTGTTTCGGTCATTGTGGAGGATGCCAGTGGCGCAGTAGAGACCTCCTCCACGATTTCCGCGCGTGCACACTGGGGACTTCAGCGGCCCTCTTCCAGTGAAAGCTCTCCCCAGTGGCATCAGCTCACAGCTCACTGTGCCCCGTCTTAGGTTGAGGCTCCAGAACAGGGGCCCAGTTCTGTGCTATCCGCCCTGCCCTCACCACAGCTCCTGGGTTTGCGCTGATAGGCTCAGGCCATTCCTTTCCCAAATTACAGCTTCTGTAACCACGTGGGGCCTCTCTCCTCTGCCCTGCTATTAGTCAAAATCCACCCCGCTGCGATGGGTTACATTCTTAAACAGCTGTTTCCTCTGCCCAGGAGCTGTTTTTCTTGTGTTCATGCCTCAAGTGTTACTGTAGCGATTACAGCAGGGCCCAGAGAGTGTGAAGGTGCAAAGTGTAACCTTGGATGTTTCCAGAGCATGGGTATCTGCCTGGCAGGAACCAGCCCCAGCACAGCACAGCCCCACCGCAGCACAGCTCAGCCCTGCCCTCAGCCCCAGCCTCAGCCCAGCCCCACAGCAGCACAGCTCAGCCCTGCCCTCAGCCCCAGCGCA
>NW_022104095.1:3026-4363 GCF_000313985.2 Echinops telfairi
GATGCCACCCGGACTCCACTGGTCGTCCCCTCATGAGTCTGCTGGGAAGGTGGGAGGCTGGTCTGCTGACACCAGCAGAGAGCCCCAGCCTTCAGCGCAGGCACAGCCTGGGCTGTTCCTTCACTCCAGAAGACAGGGTCAAAGATGCTCCAGCCAGTCAGCCCAGGTCACCCAGGACATCCACTCCGCGTGCAGTGGAGCTGGAACCATGGCGCCACCAGGAAAAGGGGGTGGGGCTCCAAGGAGAAGACAGAGCTCAGAGAGAGGACGTGGGCAGCAGGAATGAAACCAGGGGGCTTCCATGTGGACCCTGCCGCTGTGACTATGGACAGAAGTAGCCAGTGAGGCCACCAGGCCTGCTCAGAGACCCTGAAGGCAGACAAGAGATAGATATAGGAACTGGATGCATGAATCAGTGGATAGGTGGCTGGAAGGATGCATGCATGGATGGATACATGAATGCATGGATAGAGGGATGAATGGATGGATGCATAGATACACAGATAGACAGACACATAACTATCAAACTATATGCTTTGGAAGAGATCTGCAGACAGAACCTGACACAAAGTAAGAATCATCTCACTTGAAACCCACCCTTAGGGGACTCACCCTGTCTTCTTGCCTCCTCCCCCATGGCCATGCAGATCACCTGGCGTGGCAGGGATATGACAGGCGTGCACAGGTGAGGCAATCATCGTTCATCGACAGAATTCCCCCTCCATGTGGCCGACCAGCCAGGGCACCTCGTGAGCAGCGCACACAGGTGACGTGTCTTGCTTGGATCCACAATCAACCCTCGTGGAAGCAGGTATCAGGAGAGCACACCCCATATAGCATTGGCCCAACGCGCTGCCTGAGATCGATTTAACGTCTAAGAGCGAAGCTGTCACCTTGAGGACTAAGGCGCGGCTGACCCGACCTCCGGTTTCCCATGGCCTCTCAGGTGTGCGAGAGCCGGGCATCCCGAGGGGACAGCGGAGGAGCGGATGCATGCGTGAATGATGGTGTCGCTGGTGCGGAGGATGGACAGGACCACAGGTGGGCAGAGGAACCACTCGGCCTTGGAAGGAGTACAGTCAACGTGGCCCTTTGAAGGAAGAGTGGAGCTTGGTTTTTCAGGCCTCTCTGCAGGGAACCAGATGAGATTCCCCCAGCAGCCGCCACCATCGCCGCAGGTCTGTGAACCTCTCACCGAGTTTCCCTTGGCCACAAACTCACGAAGTCATCTTTGAGTGCAAAGCATTCAGCAAACAATGGCAAAGGCTCCAGAAACGGGCACCCGATTTCCAAGACCACCATGGCAATGCTGTTTTCGCTAGTGGAGAGACCCCTGC
>NW_022104095.1:5742-7422 GCF_000313985.2 Echinops telfairi
GCCCAGCAGGAGCCTGACACATGACTGGCATCCCCGAGCGCTGGCTCCCCAGCAGTCACACAGGCTCTGGGCAGACAAGGCCCCCGGGTGAGATCCTGCTGGGATGCCAGCGGGATGTAGGGACAGGAGGGCTGGCCAAGGCGCCAGGGAGCCTGACACGAACCCTACTCCATCCTCTGGTCACCGTGGTGTTGGGAAAAGACCTCTCTGTCCCCCGCTGCCCTCGTGGCACAAAGAGACTGCCACTTGATTATGATGGAGGGATGCCAGGCAGCCGGACCTGGGAGGACTTCAGCAGCAGCCAGTTTAAAGCTCTCGGGAAGCCTTTGGGCTGTCAGCATTCAGTAAACGCTGGGATCTCGGCAGGAGTCCATGAGCGGTGAAAGCGGCTAGCATACCTTCCAGAGAGCAAGCTCAAGCCCACCCTGGGGTCCTCAGAAGACAGGCCTCAGGGCCTGCTTCCAAAAATCCAGCCGCCAAAACCTCCGGGGACCACAGTTCTCCTTAGTCCATCGGGGACCACTGGTACATTGTCCCCGCTGTGGTGAGCCAATCTGTGGCCCCTGGCAGTATGTCCACCTGCGTGTTCAGAATGTGACCTGACTTGGAACAAATGTCTTTGTAGCTGCGACTATGTTAAGGATCTTAAGATGAGGCGATGGCCCTAGATTCTGGCCAAGCTGTAAATGCCAGGACTTACGGGGAAAGGGAGGGTGCGCTGGGGGATTTGAGACACACGGACTGGGGAAACAGCCTGGAGAGTTGGAGGCAGAGGTTGCTGTGATGGAACTACTGGCCAAGGACTATCCAGAGTCAGTCAGGAGCCAACAGAAGCCCAATCACAGAAAAGGGCATCATGTGGAAAAGTTATTGATGTTGATGTGGTTGTTGTGGTTGTTGTGGTTGTTGTTTGGTGCCATCAAGTCAGTTCTGACCCGTCGGGACCCATGCACAACAGGAGAAGGAAATACGGCCGGGTCCTGCCCCTCTTTACCACTGTTCCTGTGCCTGAGCACATTGTTACAGCCACGGGGTCCAGCCGTCTCAATCGAGCGCCTTCCTCTCTCTCACCGCCCCTCCACTCTACCGAGCACCCGATGTCCTTCTCCAGGGCCTGGTCCCTCCTGCCAACCTGTCCAGTCTGTGAGAGGACGTCTCGCCATCCTCGCCTCTGAGGAGCCCCCGGCTCTGCTTCTTCGCAGACCGACCTGCTTGTCCTTTGAGCAGTCCGCGGTATCTTCAAGCTTCTTCTCCAGCGCCATCCTTCAAATGCAGATGCCTCCTGGGTCTTCCTTATCCAGTGTCCAACACTCACCGTGGAGGGCTGGTGAAAATGAGGAGCCCTTCTGCAGATGGGCTAGCAGATGCCAGGAGTGGGGTACTGCGGCAATGGGTCCGACCGTATCAAAGACAGCAGTGATGGCACAGGACCCCAAAGTCGCCGCGGGTCAGAGCGCACCAGACAGCAACCGAAAACAAGGTGGGACGGATCAGTTAACCTGTGAAAGTGACCCTGGCGGCCTTGGCAGCCCCGGCCTGGCCCACGCAGCTTCTGCCTCCACACGCCCTCCCTCCTCGCCCTGCTCCAGGACCACCAGCAGCCCCTGATCCTACCCTGAGTCTGAGGAGCACCAAGCGTGTGTGCAAGCACAGGGGCTAGAGAAGAAGTCCTTTCTGCAC
>NW_022104095.1:7622-9345 GCF_000313985.2 Echinops telfairi
GCCTGTGCTTCAGCTGCCTGGCCTCGTCTCAGCTTTCAACACCCACAGTCCAACGGGAGGCTCCGGCGTCACCAGGCTGGGCAGCTCCTCTGCTGAGAGAGCTCTGCGCTCCTGAGCAGCATGCCGAGCACTTCAACTCCACGGCTCTCGCCTTTCCTGGAAGCCAACTGAAGGAAAGAAAGTGATTGTGGAACGCTTCCTGATGACCCTCGTCACACCCTCGGCACCCTCCCTCGGGCAAGACGGTGGCTGCCGATGGCGTGAGGAGTTGGCTTGAGAAGCCAGGAAGCAGAGTGCGGCAGAGTCCCGCCCCAGCTGTCCGTAAGGCAGGAGCAGGCACACGTCCTCACGGAGCCCGCACCAACGCTGCCGGGGCTTGTTCTGGTCAGAGCCACTGGAGACCGGAGAGGAAGCACCACACGAGGCACTCCGTCACGTCACGTCGACCCAAGAGTGAACGTCACAGCCATTCTCCTGCGCTCGTTTTCGTTAGATTCGGTGCCCCTCTGGGCAATCCGTCATTGTCAAGGGCGACCGAGTCGGTGCTGACTCACCACGACCCTCTGCACAATGAACCGAAATGCCGCTGCTCCTGCGCCACCCTCGCCATTGGTGCTGCGCTTGGACCGGTTTTGCAGCTGCTGCGACCATCCATCTCTGTCCATCCCTCGACTTAACTATCCCTTCTTCCCACTCTGACCTTCGCACGGACTCTCCGCTAAAACCCTGGGCGATGATGGCGATGTCTTCATCTGACTCTTCTGTTCATGTGGTGGTCACGCCCACCAAGGGTGAAACGCCGGTGGGGGATCAGCCACTTGGTGGCCATTGCCACGTCTCAGAGGCCTCCTCAGAGCAGGAGCAGACAGAGATCTCGGAGCCACCAGTGGAGCTAACCGGGATCCCAGCTCCCTGCCTGACGTGCCGGAGACAGCCGAGAGCATGCCACACGGAGACCAGGGGCCGAGGCCAGGAGACGTGGGACAGAGCAGAGGAGCAGCGCCGACTCGCTGAGCCTGTGAGGCAGAGCCACCGAGGAGAGGCCAGGGACCACCTGGCGAGAGGCTGAGGACCAGAGAGGCTTGGCTGCTGGCCGAGGGGAGGCCCTGCTGGGACAAAAGACTATGTCCTTAGTAACGTGGGTCCCCGGAGCCCGTGAGCGTCTTTCAGAAACCCTCATGGTCAGGAGCACCGTTTACGAGCCCTCTGTGAGCCTGGCAACTGATCACCAAGCCCAGCCGAGAGGCGGAGTCCACGGGAGGAACGGTTGGCATAGGAATAAGACCAAGATGGGAGGTGGAGGCGGGCCTGACTTCTGTGGCCTTGACTTGGTGTGGAGTTGGACCCTCAGGCCCCGTGCGGAGCCACGGTAGATCAGCTGCGGCCCACGTACCTATGTTTGTGAGATGCACATAGGAAATCAGCATCCGGCGATTTCTGTTTGTACTTCTTGCACAGAACAAAACACAGCCCGATCTTTATGATCCGAACCATTGTTAGGTTTGAGATCTTCCTCTCTTCGGCGATCCCCTCCTTTACTAAGTGTCTCGGGGGTGTTCTCCAGAGAAGCAAAGGCAGTGTGCTCACGTCTGTATGTAGAGATACAGACATAGATACATGTAGATCTGTACACAGAGAGAGAGAGAGAACTGCTCACGTGGTTGTAGCAGAGGCAGCTTCCAAGTGGCTCGGGTGTGATAGAAGCCTCTTCTGACTTGCGTGG
>NW_022104095.1:12070-13278 GCF_000313985.2 Echinops telfairi
GGTCTCCATGTGGCTCTAGCTCCAGGGCTCTAGTGTCTTCTCAACAGGAATGTGTTGCAGGGAGTCTGTGTGTCCCACCTCCAGAGAGCTGCTTATCTCCTTAGCGTCTCCAGATGAGGTCATCAAGCAGCAACTGGATTGACAGGCTAAACTCCACCCCTTCACTCATAATAGTCTCAAAATTGGCACCAGATTATATCATTACCACAGTCGTGTTGTTCAAACCATCCCCCACTTCTGTTCTCAAATTATACCATCATTCTTTACAGAAACTCAATGTCCCTAGATGCTGGGTCCTCCGTTCTCTTCCCTCCTCCCTGCCTGCACCTGGTAACCATTAATAAATCCTGGTCCCTGTAAATGTGCCTATTTCTTTTGTTTCTTTGCAGATTTGCTTTTGATGCATCCACAATGAGATTCAACAAGCTCCTTGATTATGGGATGCATGCCTTTAGTCCATTTAGGAAAGCCTTGTCCTATCTTGCTTCTGCCAAATTCACTCAGTCTCCTTCCGGGACTACAGTGAGGGATTCATCAGAGACCCTTGTGGTGTTTATCTGTTTCTCAATTTATCAGTATGCCTTGGAGCATTCTGTCTTTCTGTACTTCATCCCCGATGTTTGACAATATCCCTGTTGCAGCACTTAGGCCAGTCCCTAGAGAAGAGCACCATGCTTGGTATAGTTCAGTGGAACAAAAGACCTTGAACCAGATGGATTGACACAGGGCCTGGAACAACGGGCTCAACCGTAGCCACGAATGTGAGGAGGGTCCAACACTTGGCAGTATTTTGTTTTGCTGAAAATGGAGTCGCCATGGCTTGATGGTGCCAAACAACAACATGAGCAAGAGCAGTAGCAGTTGATTAAGTCTCTCTCTGATGAGTCTCATTGGCATCACCGCAGCATGTAAGCCAAGACAGTACCACAAACTGCCAGACGCGCAGTGCCAGGGTAAGAGAAATGAAGCTGAAGAGCTTAAGACAGACTTTTTCAAGACCTCATAGCACATACCCTTCTCAACCGCACAGACACCCACTACACACAGGGACCTTTCCAGATGGAATACGCAGGAATCAAACTGACTACTTCTGTGAGGAGAGATTGTAAATACACTCAATATTAGCAGTTAAAACAAGGCTCGGTGCTCATGAATCAGAAAACTCAATATAGTAAAGATGTCAGTTCTGCTCAAGGCACTATATAAGT
>NW_022104096.1:0-1647 GCF_000313985.2 Echinops telfairi
CAGAGGAAAGATCTAGAAAGCAAAGGTATAGATAGAGGTATAAACATATGTGTGTACATATATAAATATATCAATTCATAAAAATAGAGGTATTGGCCTAGGTACATATATTTACATGGAAATACATTGAGGAAGTGGGTGGACTTTGGGCCTCTGGTCAAGCCCTCCCTCAACACAAGTGCACTTTATTCTAACAACCTGCCATTTTGTGATACTCATCCTCCCAACAAGATCACTGAAGGCAAAATAGGTGCATAAGCAAATGAGGTGAAGAAAGATGATGGTGCCCGGCTAGCAAATGCTATAGCATCTGGGGTCTAAAAGCCTTAAGCTTAATCAAGTGGTCCTTTAGTAGAGAAGCAACAAGCCCACATGGAAGAAGCGCACCAGCCTGCATGACCATAAGGTGTCAACGGGATCAGGTAACAGATATCAGAAGACCCAATACAAGAAAAACATATTGTTGAGGATGAGGGGTGCTAAGCACAGACCCCAAGCCGATCTGTAGACAATAGGACATCCCCTCTCAGAAGGGTCACAAGGAAGGGATGAGTCAATCAGGGCACGGCACAGCACCGACGAAACACACAATATTCCTCTTGTTCTTGGAGGCTTCCTCACTATCCTGACCCCAGTCCTGCCTTTCAGTTCTTACTAGAACGGAGCATGCACACTGGTACAAATAAAAGCTCATGACACACGGAATCCAGGTCAGATAAACCGCCCAGGAACAGTAATGGGAATAGCAATATCAGGAGGGTAAAGGGAAGGTGTGAGGAGGAGGAGAAGAAGAGGGAACCGATCACAAGGATGCACACATCACAGACACACACATACCTGAAGGGGGAAACAACAGAAACATCGATTAAAAAAAAGACAGCCCATATAAGATATGAAAATTATAATAATTTATAATTTATCAGGGGGTCACAGTGTTGGGGGGAGGTAGGGAAAAAAGAGGAGCTGGTACCAAGGGCTGAAATAGAAAGTAAATGCTTAGAAAATGATGATGGCAATATAGGTACAAATATGCTCGATACAGTTCATACATGGGTTGTTATAAGAGCTGTAAGAGCCCCCAATATAATGATCTTTAAAAAAAAAAAAAGAACTCAAGATTGCTCAAAATCTCAAATAGAACTCCCAGAACCCTAAAGGCCATCAATAGGGACCAACTTAACGGCCCCAATACAAGGCATAAACACATTACCATATATAATGAAAAATACCCACACTATAGAAGACTTAATCAAAAAAAGAGTAAAAAGAAAACTCAGAGATTGGGAAAAATATTTAGTAATGATACATCAGACAATGGGAGCATATACAAATCTGTACAATACTAGAACATTATAATGAGAAAAATACGAATATAACCCAGCTTTAAAATGGGCACAAGACATGAACAGACAATTTACCAGAGAGGACATCCAGGCAGCCAACAACCAGAAGGAGAAGTGTCCTCATTCATGAGCAATAAGAGAAATACAAATTAGAGTAATATAAATACAATAAGAGAAATACAAATTAAAATCACAACTTACACTTTTACTTACACATTTAGCAAAATTAAAAAATAAACAGAAACCAATAAATTCTGGAGGGGATGTGCAGACATCAGAATGCTCCTACGTCCCCGGTGTGACT
>NW_022104096.1:6389-7318 GCF_000313985.2 Echinops telfairi
GTGAAAGGAGCCCTGAGTGCACAGGGTGAGTGGGGAGGAGGGAGGGGTAGGGAGACCCAGGTGTATGAGCAAGGGACAGTGCGTCACTCATCCCATGGACAGGCCATCCTCTGGTCTCAGGGGTCTGCCACCTCCCCCACAGCACCTGGTTTCTTGGACCTCAGGGATTCAGAACCTCCACCCCACCTTTCATCTCCTGGACCCAACCAGGAAGGCTCCTCCACGGACGATTTCCTGAGCCACGCCCACAAGTGAGGACACTCAGACCTTGCTGTGCAGGAGATTTATTGAGCCACGTTTTACAGAGTGAGAGGCAAGCAGGTCCCCAGAGGAGCCCTTACCCTGTCCCACCTCTGGGAGGTCATCAGACATCCCCTCTGTCCCTCTCAGATATCAAGGAAGGGACAGGACTCCCAGAGGGTGGCAAGGCTAGTACTTTGCAGGGATGGAAGGGTGATGGGCTCAGGGAGAAGCAGGCATTAGGAAGGGTGCATGAAGTTCTCCAAAGTCTTGGGAGGGGTGTTTGTGTCAGCAGCGTCCTTGTCCGTGCCTGAAGACTCAAGCAGGTGACGGGACATACACGCGAATCCAGGACAAATAGGATGTCACTTGGGTGTAGACTGTAGGGTATCCTGGCTCATCACATATTATATGACCCCAACTCACCACCCCAACCTGGATCCATCTGTTGTCCTTAGGGCAGACCAGGGGTCCCCCAGAGTCTCCCTGTGGGAAGAAAATGCAGAAAGTGGCCATCAGGATCTCCAAAGGCAGGACGGACAACAGAAAAGTGGGTGACGGGAGACGTCGGACAGGGAAAGATATGACAAAATAATAATTTGTAAATTATCAAGGGTTCATGAGGGAGGGGAAGTGGGGAAAGAGGGGGGAAAATGAGGAGCTGAGTCCAGGGGCTTGGATGAAGAGCA
>NW_022104096.1:9092-10185 GCF_000313985.2 Echinops telfairi
GCAGGCATGAAGGAGGTAGACAGACACAGATGAATGAGGTCCCCACCCCAACACTGCTCTCTAGACACCAGATAGAGGCTCAGGGTAAGGATGGGCATCAGAAGGGGTCAGGACTCACCTGGGGTCATGGACACAGAGGCCCCCAGACAGAGGAGGGTCAGCAACAGCAGCCAGAGCATCTTGGGGGGGCAGGAGAGGGCATGTGTGAGGAGGAGAGGCCCCCACCCCAGGGTCTGGGAAGGAGAGGGCAGGTGTAGGCAGGCAGCATCCTCACCTCCACAGGGCTCAGCAGCTCTCTGCCCTGACCACTGTCCTAGCTCCTTTATCCTCCCAGCCCAGGAAGTGGTCAGGGGGAGGCAGTGGTCAGGGTGGGGCATGGGAGGAGGTGGGGTTTCTCCTTCAGGGAGACTAAGTTGAGCAATTTGTGCAACAGGAACCATGAAATGTCTTCTCCAGCCGAGCGGAGCACGGAGTGCTGGTGGGTCAGTAGGGAGACCACACAAGTGTGGACCAAGAGAAAATAAGATGCTGTGAAGACAACCCATGCCAAGGTCTCTGTGACCCTGAAGTCGTTGACATCATGTAGTCCACAAAGACAATGTGCTACGTCCCACGTTGATGAGTATGTGGGTCACCGATTGGTGTCTCTGGGTCACCAATTGGTGTCTCCGGCCCACAGGAGAGAAGCGTGATGGGCACTGAGGAGGCATGGAGACAGTGAGCCCACCAGACATCAGGCTCCACCACACTGAGAGCAGGGGAACTGGCAGAGCTCAGCACTACCCCGTCCCGTGAGAACCCATTAGAGCATCCTGGATAGAGCGGGAGGAACATGCAGACACGGACTTATGAGTCACAGAGAGACAGGGGGAACATGAGACCCTGCCCACAGTCAGCTTTCAGGTCTGGAAATGAACTCACCCCAACAATAGACAGTTCTCATGGGGGCACTTCAGGTGAACGATGAGGCTGTCTCTCCCTGTAAAGATTTACAGAGTCAGAACCCTAGACCTACTCCCTATGGGTTGGCATTGACTCAATGGCTGTGGGCACAAGGGGAATGTTAACGGTGGGAAGGCACGCTCCCCTTAGG
>NW_022104096.1:11784-13143 GCF_000313985.2 Echinops telfairi
GCCTGTCTCAGTGGTTCATTTCTTCCCATTGGATGGATACTGGGGTCTACTGATCCTCCTCTTTCACCTGAGTATTCGAGTTGAGGGGCATTGGTGTGATGTCAGATTCATGTTGACTCTGACTCAAGCCAATCCACATATGTGCACGTGTGTTTTTGTGGGGATGTCAGGTTTCATCTCTTTTAAGGATGGCCTGTGAATGTGCACTTCCTCCTCACCAGCCCTTGCTCAGCTCCCTGAAACCTCCTCTAGTGGGTGTGTGCTTGCTCCATGTGCATTTCCCCAAGGATGGAGGGCGATGACCTACTGTCTAGCTCTTACTGGACAGCCACTTAGCTTCTTTTGTCACGTGTTCATTCCAGCCCTTTGCACTTATTATTATCATCTTTGCAGTGAACTGTTATTTTTCACATACAGTATGCGTATTCTATGTGTGAATGTGAGTGTTACAGGCATTTTCTCTTCTCTTTGTGGCTTGAACGTTCTTTCCCTTACGCATGTTCTTCTGCATGTGTGTGAGCATATCAAGAATGTCTTCTGAAGAGCATACATTTTAAATGTTCGCGATATGATTTTCAGAATATTTCAAAATGAATTTTGCTATCTTTAGGTCATATCTGCCTGTACCATACCATACCATACCATACCATACCATACCATACCATACCATACCATACCATACCATACCATACCATACCATACCATCTTTGCCAAGTTCTGTGCTTTAAAACACAAACAAAAGCTTCTTCATTCTCCTTACATTAGAATTTTACTTCTTCCTAGTAACCACCACCTCCTCTCTGTCTTCTTTCTTCCTGTGATATTGGTCCACTGGACTCACGTGTTAATATCCACCCTTCATATTTATGAGAAGCCCCGGTGGCATCGTGCATGAATGGCGGGCAGGTAACAAGACCAGCAGATTGAAATCAGTAGCTGCTTCTGCAGAGAAAGTGGGGGCTCCTCACTCCCTTAAACAGTGACAGTCTCAGACAATCACAGGGACAGTTCTACCCTGTCGCGCAGGGTCACCAGGAATCAGAATTGACTTGATGGCAGTGCAGTTTTTTGTTTTTTTCTATATTTGCTGCTAACTAACCAGTGTATGCACTTTGTTCTTATTATCTTTACCATTGGACTCAGACCAGACAACTAACTTATTTTATAATCATCCACTATTCAGATAATTATTTGTCCTTCCTTCTTCCAGCTCTTCTCGTGGATAAAAAGTGTAACTTCAGGTGAGATAAGGACTTTGTCAGGCCCTCCATATCCTGGCCCCTCCACCCTCTAAATCTATAGTGTTGAAATCATGGAGACGGTTTATTCTGGGGTTGAGTGGAGAGTTCTTCTCTCCAT
>NW_022104097.1:0-799 GCF_000313985.2 Echinops telfairi
GGTCCTTGATCATCATCAGCAAGGGCTTCCTGCTCTCCTCAATTTCAGCAAGCAAGATTGTGTCATCTGCATACAGCAGGTTGTTAATAAGCCTTCCTCCAATCCTGATGCTGCATTATTCTTCTAATAGACCAGCTTCTTGGATGATTTGGTTAGCATACAGATTGAACAAGGGTGGTGAAAGGATACAACCCCGAGGCTAACTTTGCTTGATTTTAAACTGTGCACTATCCCCTCACTCTATTTGAACGACTGCTTCTTGGTCAGTGGCTATACCACCCTGAATGTGCAGATTCTCCTTGGATTTATATGGTTGTTTGGTAGAGGTTCAGTGGTCGCCATCTCACCTTTTCTGCGGGAGAGCTGGTCGGATTCCCGGCCAATGGACTTCATGTGCAGCTGCCTGTCAGTGCTTCCATGAGGCAGAACAAGGTTCAGAGGAGCTTCCAGACGAAGACAAACCAGGAAGAAAGTCCTGGCAGTCTACATTACAAAACCAGTCAATGGCAACCCAATGGGTCACCAGGAGTCAATGGCACCCGCTCACGGGGCTGGAATAGGACAAGGCAGCATTTCGGTTGGCTGTGTGGGGGGCGACCACGAGACCAACTGGACAGCAGTCAACAAAACAGACACTTCTTCTTGGGCTCTCATTACGAATTTCCAATCTGCATGGAAGATTAGCCAGGGAATGGCCGGCGGTGTCTCTCTCTCACTGAGCCACCTGCCCATGCCTGTGCTGCCGCTCCTCCGGGCTTTCCCTCAGGTAGCTTCCCACCCCACTCCAGAGCCCCGCGGG
>NW_022104097.1:2517-4359 GCF_000313985.2 Echinops telfairi
AAAATAAAATGATTAGAGCCGTGGAGATGTTATGGGGCCGCTCTACTCTGCCCTAGAGAGTCACTATGAATCGGAATCAACTTGAAGGCCAGCAACAGGGTTGGTTTTGGCTAATCCTCAGGGAAGCCCATTACCAGGCCCTTCTTTGATGGGACTCCCGTGTGAGTTTGAACTGCCAACCTTTAGGCTAGCAGCCCAGCCAAACCATTTATCCCGCCCAAACCACTGATAATAACCAGTTGGCCTCCCTGTCCTCATTCCTGCCCACCGGGCAGGTGGGGGCCAGAGAGCTCCTTCACAAGCTGAGGAGGCTGTCTCTGTCCTGTTCACACCCACCCACTGCCCCCCAGCCCTCTGTGGAGCCTACCTGAGGACACTACCACGCCCGCCCACAGGTCCTGGGTGAGGTCCCCACCTCCCTCTGCCCTCCAGGGCCACCGGCTTCCTTCTCCCTGGCCGTTGGCATGCCCTTCATGCCCCTTGGTCCAGATGGCCTCACTGCTGGTCTACCAGCCATCTTAAACCCAAACCAAACCCACTGCCATCGAATCAATTCTGACTCATAGAGACCCTACAGGACAGGGCAGCACTGCCCCTGTGAGCTTCTGAGACTGCTTCTTGACGGGAGTAGAAAGCCTTGTCTTTCTCCTACCACCTCAGGGAGAACTAATACCAGGTCTTCCCCAACTCGCTGAAAAAGAAGACCAGAGAACACTCCCAGCTTGTTCTCCGAGGCCAACATCGCCCTGCTGCCAGCCAGGTCCAGATGCACAAGGAAATGAAGCCACGGGCCTTAGCAGCCCAGCCCCTTGGCCAGAACCTTCTCCCACATCTCCCCCGGCCCCTCACCTCCTTCTTGCCTCCCCTCGCTGCCCGCTCTCTCTAGACTGTCTAACGCAGCTGTGAGTCTCTCTCCCCTCTGAATGTTGCCCGTACTCTTCCTGATGTTCAACACAGCTGAGAGCTATTGTGGGCACCTGTCTGCTGCTGACCTCCTCTCCACCCCCCTCACTAGAGACTGCCATCTCTGGTTCACTGTTGTGTGTCCAGCACTGTTGTGCTTCTCCTCTGTGTGGCACTGCTTGGAGCGGAGCATCCTGGTTCTCCACCCACACTCTGGGCACCCATCTGTGGGGCGACTGGCTTCTGACTGCGTCCTATCTTACAGCCCTCAGTGATACTAGCGCTCGTGTGAGGGGTCAGCTCTCCGCCTCACTGTGCTCCAGCACTCTTCTGCCTTCCCATTCACAATCACGGAACATGGGCCCCTTTCTCCCTTGCCTCAGAGCCCTTCACGGTGACCTTGTGATCAAGATCAAAGCCCTGTTGCTGACTGGATGATACGGGGAGAAAAAGAGGCTGTGAGAAGCAAAGGGTCATCCCAAGGCCAGCTCTGTCATTTCCATCACACTGCCCACGTTGGGGACCACTGTGACAACAGGCAGATGGATGGACTTCATCCTGCTGGGGTGCTGGGAGACTTCTCTTGGGGTCTTTCCTTGCCTCTCCCCTCACTTCTCCTTTCTCATCTCTTCCCAGAACCTAGAATAAAGAGAGCCTTTGAGCAGCACTGCCTACCATGCAGGAGTCCCAGGAAATCAATTATATCTCAAGATGCCTGCTGTTTGCTGGAGTCAGTGGCCGGGGGACTTCCTTGGATTGGGTTGGTGTCAGCCTGCAAGAAGGAGTGAGGCTTGCGGTGGGTGAAGTGTGGGGTGTTAAGGGCAGTCAGGAGAGCTGTCTCCAGGTTCCTCCTTGGCTCTAAGGATTAGATCTGAGCAGGTGCCTTAGGCTCAAGAGGGTCTCTTTCAGAGGTCACCAGGAAGCCCATGGTAGGCCATG
>NW_022104097.1:4870-10019 GCF_000313985.2 Echinops telfairi
CTGTTCCTGCAACAATTTAAAAGCCTTAGGAGCCCCAAAGGGGATGTTCTATTCTGTTCTATAAGGTCACTATGAGCCAATCGATTCAATGGCAGTGGGTTTGGTTAACTTTCAGTCAATGGTGGCTCCCTTACCGTCTTGCTCCATAAACCCCACTAGCACGCTGGTAGTCAGAGTCCCTGGGTGGTTCAAATAGTTAAGAACTCAGCTACCACTGAAAAGGTTGGAGGTTTGGGTTTGCCTAGAGGTGTCCCAGAAGAAAGACCCACCTCTGATGGGGGGGCAAAAGCAGCCCCTGAAAAACTAGGAGGTACAGTTCTACTCACACACGTGGAAGGGGTCACCAGGGGTCAGAGTTGACTTGATGGCAATTGGCAGTCACATAATGTCGTGTCAACTTGAGGGTATTAACAGGGAAGGGGTGGAGTCTCGCCTGACAATCGGGTCACAGCCTGATTGATGCCTCCTTGTGGGCATGGCCTTCTCATGAGGATTCTGGGAACTTCCTCTCTTTCTCCCTGGAGGGGAGCCAGACTCTCTCTGCCTTTGTCTTCCTGTGGACAAACCATGTGGAGCTATGCAGAGACCTGGGTGAGCCATGCGGTGGAGACCCGTGGAGATAACCCTGTGATGCTTCCACTGCCATTGGATCCACAAGAGTTTCACCCTCCTGCATTCGGCCTCATTGAGAGTGGCAATGTGAATAGGAATGTCGGACATGTGGGCTAATATCGGGCTTATGGGCTTGATCTGAATGGGCTGGGATATTTTCTCAGTATATAATTTGTTCTTTGATAAAAAGCTCTCTCTTACACATAGATGAGTGTCCCTGGATTTGTTTCTCTAGTCAACCCAGACTAACACAGCAACTGATACCATTCTGACATTGTCTGGGTGACTCTTTCCTGAACCACGGAGCTTCCCCCTGCCTCTCCCATAGATGATCAGGGACCATTTCTCTCTCTATGAAAGAGATGCCATTTGAGAAGACAAGCGGGCATGTGGGATGAACGAGCGTGCTTGGGGCCAAGATTAACACGGTGATGATATACAATTGAGGGGGACAGATTATGTTCAGGCGCTAAATCATAGCCTGCACATCATCCATCGATTTTTGCTTTTCCTTGGCTGGAAGGAGTCGGGAAGGTGGCCTTTGCTGTGATATTTCTGGCAATTTGAATCCTGAGTGAGAAGAGGAACAGCCTGTGTTTGCTGAAATGAAAGCACTAACCTAGAAAGACAGGTGCGGGGCAGGAGGCAGGAGAAGGTAGACAGGACAGAGGTAAGGAGACGGGCTCTGTGGCCCAGAGGCTGAGAGCGAGGAGAGCTAAGTCCTGGGCTCCACACTTGGCTTTGGGACCCCAGGGAGCTCAAGGTCAATTCCCCTGAAAAGAAGAGCCACTTCGTACACTTGGTGAAAGGGGAGGTTTTATGACCTTGAGTCCATGCTGGGTTAACGATGGCAGATGAACATTCTCTCTTGTTGTCAGTTGCTGTCAAGTTCATTCCAACTCCTAGTGACCTTCTGCACCACAGAACAAAACACCGCCCAGTCCTGCCCTCTTTGTCACTGCCCCTCCACTTTCCCAAGCAGGATGTTCTTCTCCAAGGACTGATCTCTCCTGACAACGTGGCCAAAGCGTGTGACATGAAGTCTCGCCTCTCAGGAGCATCCTGGCTGCACTTCTTCCAAGATGATCCCTTTGTTCTTTTGACAGTCCAGGGTACTTTCAGCATTCTTTGCCAACACCACAATTCAAGTGCATCGATGCTTCTCCTGTCTTCGTTATTCAATGTCCAGTTCGCACACGCAGGTGAGGCCATTGAACATACGACGGTTTGGGTGAGGTGCATCTTAGTCGTCAAAGTAATCGCTTTGCTTTTCAACACTTCTAAGAGGTCTTGTGGAGCAGATTTACCCAATGCAACATGTCTTGATTTTTTTACTGTTGCTTCCATGAGCCTTGATTGTGAATCAAAAGCAAGGCAAAATCCTTGACAACTTTGATCATTTCTATGTTTAGCATGATGTTACCTAATGGTCCAGCTGTAAGGATTTTGGTCTTCTTTACATTGAGTTTAATCCATACTAAAGGCTGCAATCCTCTATCTTCATAAGCAAGTGCTTCAATTCATCCTCATTTTCAGCAAGCAAGGTTGTGTTATCTGGGTATCGTCAGTTGTTAATAAGCCTTTCAACCATCACACCTCATTTTTCTTCATATAACCTACATTCTCTATTGATTTGCTCAGCATACAGATACATTAAGTATGGCGAGAGGATACAACCCTGACATACACCTTTCCTGTTTATAAACCACACAGTATTCCCTTGTTCTGTTCCTACAACTGCCTCGCGATTCATGTACGAGTTCTGAATGAGCACAATGAAGTGCTCTGGAATGTCCATTCTCCTCAAGGTTACCCCCTGTTTGTTATGATTCATACAGTCGAATACCTTTGTACAGTCAATGAAGCACAAGTAAATATCTTTCTGGTATTCTCTGCTTTCAGTCAAGATTGATCTGACATCTCCAATATATTCCTTGTGCCATGTCCTTTTCTGGAACCCAGACTGAACATCTGGCAGCTCCCTGTCAATGTATTAATGCAACCTTTGTTGCTTGATCTTCAGCAAAATTTTACTTGCAAGTGATATTAGAGGTATTGTTCTTTAATTTGAGCATTTTGGGGGGTCATCTTTCTTTGGAATGGGCACAGATATGGATCTCTTCCAATCAGTTGGGCAAATCGCTATCTTCCAAATTTCTTGACATGGATGAGTGAGTGCTTCCAGTGGTTCATCAGCTTGTTGAACCATTTCTGGAGCCTTGATTTTGGCTAATGCCCAAATTGGCTGCACATCCTCTCTTAGCACCCAGAGATCCCTAGGTGGTAAAATTGGTTTTCACTCAACTACTAACTTTAAGGTTGGTGGTTTAAACCCATCCAGTGGCTCCTTGGAAGAAAGGCTTGGTGACCTGCTTCTGGAAAGAGTACAGTCAAGGAAACCCGTACAGAGTCCAGTTCTGTTCTGGTGGATTCATGTTGGAACGGACTGACATAGGGTTTTGATGTTCAGAATGAGTTGGGCTAGAAAAGCTTGGCACTTATGAGTAGTTCATCAGTGCTTGCTGTGTAGTTAGGTTTTATGTCAACTTGGGTGGGCCAGGATTTCCCATGATATGATCTAACACAGTGTGGTCAACTCCATGAGGGGATCTTCTTGAAGCAGCCAAGCAGTTAATATGGTCACAGTCTTGATACAATTGAGGGAATTTTTATAGGGGTGTGGCCTCCTCAGTATAGATTAACATTCTGTGTTAGCTAGCTTACTTCTACTTCTACTTCTACCTGCATCTGGTTCATCAAGTTCCTGCTGATCTCAGGAACTATCAGTGGACTGCCTACCTTGGATTCATACAGCTGACCTCAGATTCACCCAGCTCTGCATCTACCAGCCCATGACCTTCTTGCTTCAGCTCCATGCTTCTTGTTAAGCATCCCCTGTAGCTACAGGATCAGAAGAAGGCCAGTTGACAGTCCACCCATGGAATTGAACCAGGCTGGGCTTATTCACTGTACAACTGTGTGAGCCATTTCTTAATATGAATCTCTTTCTATAGACACACATATACAAGCATCAGTGGTTTAGTTTCTCCAGAGATCTCAATCGAACACACTTGCCCAAACAGTATTCCTGTATTTCCAAGAACCTTTGCTGTGCTTCTAAGTCTCTGGGGCTGGAGGTTGTGAAGTGTAGCTGTGAGGATTAGGGATTCTGTCAACTAGACCTTCCTGGGTAAGGGTAGGGGTGGAGCCCAACCCATCAATTGGGTCACAGCCCGATGGTCTATCCTTGGGGGTTGTAGCCTTTTGTATAAGAGCGAGAGACAAATAGACTTGTACTCTCTTTGGTCCTTCGCTTTCTGCCAAAGCTGGATCTTAAGTCGGGTTCCCTGATCTCCTTGTGTGTTGCCTGCCGATTCCAAGAACCAGCAGTAGACTACCAAAGGTGGATTCATTTGGCTGACTTTGGATTTACATTACCTCTGCATCTGCCAGCCTGTGCCCCCTCTATCTCTGCTTCTTCATCCCACTTACTGTAAGTCAGCTTCCTTGAGTCAAGAGAAGCCTGATTTGAACTAGGCTGGACTTAGCTATTTCCACAACTGTGTAAGCCATTTCTTGATATAAATCCCTTCCTACATATAAACACAAGGGATATCATTGCTGATATCATATGGCTCTTGGCTCAAAGCAAAGAATACCAGGACAATGTTTATGTGTGTTTCATTGACTATGCAAAGGCATTAGACTGTGCGGACCATAATAAACCGTGGATAACCTTGAGAAGGGAATTCCAGAACACTGCATTGTGCTGATGCAGAACTTATGCATAGATCAAGAGGCAGATGTGTGAACAGAACAAGGGAGTACTGCATGGTTTCAAGTCAGGAAAGGCGTGCATCAGGGTTGAATCCTCTCACCATATTTGTTCAATATATATGCTGAGCCATCATCAGAAAAGCTGGATTATATGAGAAGAGTGTGGCATCAGGATTGGAAGAAGGCTTATTAATGACCTGAGGTATGCAGATGACACTACATTGCTTGCTGAAAGTGGGAGGACCTGAAGCACTTGCTGATGAAGATCAAAGATTGAAGCCTTTAGTATGGATGATAACTCAATATAAAGAAGACCAAAATCCTCACAACTGGACCAATAGGTGACATCACAATAAATGGAGAAAGAGTTGACGTTCTTGAGGATTTTGTCTTACTTGGATCTGCAATCCAGGATCATGGAAGCAGCCAAAAGATCAAAAGACTTATTGCAGTAGGTAAATCTGCTGCACAAGATCTCTTTAGAGTACTGAAGAGCAAGGAAGTTGCTTTGAGGACTCAGGTGCACCTGACCCAAGCTATGGTATTCTCCATTGCCTCATAAATTGTATACCCAAAATTGGAGGGAGAAAGGCATGAAGTAGTTGGCTTACAAACTTTCATAGGTGGGGGAACATATTCACAGGATTATAGGATTAAGGTGTAGGTGTTACTTAATTGCAATCGTGAAGCTAAGGAATTATGCACAGGTGCCAGGTTGGCAAGGGGTGGATTGAAGTAGTTAGTATATTGTGCCAACCTG
>NW_022104097.1:10692-13267 GCF_000313985.2 Echinops telfairi
TGAAAGAACCATGGACTGCTCAAAGGATAAAATGCTCTGGATCAGAAGAAATAAGGCCAGGGTGCTCCTTAGAGTCAAGGGTGGCAAGACGCCATATTACATATTGTGGACATATGGTAAAGAGAGACCAGTCCCTGGAGATGGATATTATGTTTGGTAAAGTGGAGGGTGGTGACAAAGAGGAAGGTCTTCGCAGAGATGGATTGATACAGTGGCTACGTCAATGGGCACAGACATAGGAACACACGTGAGCATGGTGCAGGACCGTGCAGTGCTTCATTCTGTTGTGCCGAGGGTCACTTACAGGTCGGAACTGACTCGATGGCACCGACTAACAACTACATACACAAACACATGCAAGTGCCACTGGGTTGGCTTCTCAAGAGAGCCCACTCTAACACAGTAGCCTTCTGAGTCTATTGTTATGCAGATCGGGAATTCCATTGGGATGGCTAGTGTCAACTTGGCCAATTAGTCTAGGCCTTGCTGTGAAGATATTTGATTAATTTCAAGCAAAGGAGACCATGCTAAATAATGTGAGTGGGCCTGGCTCAATCAGTTGAAAGCCTTAAGAGCACAAGGCTTCCCCGATCCAAAGAAGTTCTGCCTCAAGACTGCAACATAGAAAACAAAATAACAAAAATCAGACAAACAAACCAAAACAAAGGCTGGAATAAAGAAATCGTGCCGACTTTCTAGCCTGCCGTCTATCTTAGGCATTTCAGACTTGCGAACCCCACAGTCACAATTCTTAAACAAAACCTCTTAATGCTATATATCCCTTGTCCTGTTGGTTCCGTTTCTCAGGAGAAACTGGACTGATACATCACCACCCCAGGGATCTCTCTATGGATTCTGCCTTTCCGATCTTAGAAAAATGATGAAAAATACATAGACTTTGATGGTAGATGGATCTGGGTTTGAATCCTGGCTCAGCCAATTATCACCTGAGTGAACTCAGAGCAACCATGCAAGCTTCTCAATGGTGGCTAGGGATTATGCCAACTAGACACCCCTGGGTAAGGGTAGGGACAGGGCCCAACCTATCAATTGGGTCCAACCTCCTTGGTGTCATAAGCCTTTTTTTGTATAAGAAGGCGAGATGCTAGAAATGGAGACACACTGGAAATGCTTTCTCTGTCCTTCCACCGTCCTGCTTGCTGGGACACTGTCTCCTTCCAGGGGCAGCCCCACATGGGCCCCCCAATCTCGAGAGCTGGAACTCTGTTATGTTTCCAGCAATCTTGCAGCCGCATGACTCTGAACCTGACAGCCTGTGCTCTTCCTGCTTCACCTGTCTTTGTCTTGGGCCTGAAGCTATGTATGTGAGTCTGAGAGGGACTTCTGGCTGAGCATCCGATTTAAGGACTTGAGTTGCACTGGACTGGGATGCCTTCCGGATAAATAATTACTTCTTGATATAAAGCTCTTTCTCCTACATACGCGAGCGCCCCTGGATTTGTTTCTCTAGGCAGCCCTAGACTAACACACTTCTTTACTTTCTTTACTTTCTCTACAAAGTGAAGAAAGATGAAGGACTCAAACAACATACTGGGTGAACAGTCCTTTCTGGTGTCTGGTCCATAGTAAGTGCTCAATAAATGGTAGCAGTACCAATAACAGCGAGTCATACTTCTTCTGAGCAGTCTCTTTTCTCTGTGGTGTCCATCATCTCTACAGTTAGAGCCATTTCGAGGATTCCCTAGCAAGTGGATTTCCTGCATGTGCTGGAGCACCGAGTCATTTCTAGTTCCATCTCCCACTTCACCCTTGGTATGCTCCACATGGATCTTTTGCTATGCCCCTTCTTCCTCCTCTGCTCATGCTTAGGTTGCTTCCATGAGCCACACATAGCTTCCACTGCTAGCACAAGGTCTGGTAATGTGTGAGAGGTCCTGGCCTCTACCCCCCTGCCCCCTGATGGGGACTTTGCTTTGACCTGTTCTGGTCAGCCTTCTGGTAGACAGACTCTCAGAAGTACCGTCTTTGTTAGGTCGTTTTGCAGAAGGAAAGATGTTTCTGAGAAACAAAACCACGGGCTCTTAATTTCGATCCAGGATCATTTTCTTGACGAGATTCGTGAGAAGCTAAGAGCTACTTTTGAGGTTGAAGTATACTTCTTTGGATGTAATTCTCATAAAGTTTGGACGACATGGAGTTCAGGTTGTAGCTGGGGAATCTGTGTAAATTAATGTTCATCTTTTCTGCACAAGACAGGGACAGGGTTTAAAAAAAAAAAGAATTCATAAGAATTGGGCAACTCTTTCCTACTTGAAAATAACATTTCATGCTGACCCCAGTCTGACTTCTCCCTCCTCACATCAAATGTTTGGGCTATTTGGTGAAGGACTGCTTATCTCTCCCCCGTCCCCTTCCCGCACAACCACAGCACATTTGGGATAGTAATCTGCTGCAAAAGCGACAGGTTTTTATTTCTCAGCTGAATGAAAATGTGTTTGGATTTCGTCCAGTCTCTGCTTTTGTTTTCTTGGTGCTGATAACAGAATACTAATGGTCCTTGGTGCCCACATGGGTAAATATACCTTAGTCTTGACCAATTGCTGGCCCTGCTGTA
>NW_022104098.1:0-1538 GCF_000313985.2 Echinops telfairi
TGAATGATGTGGACCAAGAACACCGAAAGTGCCACAGACTGAGAGAAGAACAAATGTTTGGAGGAAGTACAGCTGGCACGCTCCTTAGAAAGGAGGTGGTGGGACTTTGTCTCGGGCTCTGCATATGTCCTCAGGAGGGACTAGTCCCAGAGACAGGGCAGCATGCTTAGTAAAGTAGAGACTCAGCAAGAAAGAGGAAGACCTTCAATGAGATGGAGTATCTCAGTGATCTAAAACTGAGTTCAAGGACAGCAAGGTGCAGGACTAGTCTGTGTTTTTGTTCTCTGGTACATAGTATTGCTGTGAATTTGAACTTACTCGATGGCATCTAAAGCAACAACAACAGTGCAAATGAAAATGTAGAGCTCCTTGTTCAAAAATGCTAGAGATAGGGATGGGTGGGTGGATGGATAGATGGATGGATGGATGGATGGATGGATGGATGGATGGATGGCTAACTGTATCAATGAAGTACAATGAGCTTTAAGAATTGAAAGATGGCAGAAGCCTGTGACCACAGGATGCATCAGCTGTTCTCTGACTTGTGAAGCTGACCTGGCTAGAGCCATCAGTTCAATCTACTCATTTCACCAGTGAGCAAACTTGAGTTTAGAGGTTCAGTTGCTCTTAGAAAACTTTGGAAGAAACAACAACCCCAAGCTTCCCTGAGCTTGGAGTTAGTGCCATATTTACTAATCACTGGAGAGGCTGTGGCCTACAGAGGGTGCCGTCACAGGACTAGGGCCACTGATCCCTAAGTCTTGCTGCACCAACTGGAGAGTCCACTGTACTTCACTGATCCATTTATGCATCCATCCATCCACCCATCCATCCATCCATCCATCCATCCATCCATCCATCCATCCATCCATCCATCCCTTTCTCAAGCATGTAGTTTTGGGTCATTGTGTACGGGCACTCTATTCAGTGACAGGGATACAGCAAGCAAAGACATTGGAGCACAGGTTGTTATTGCAGAGATGGGCAAGGAAAACACTGGACTTCAGGACACTGTGGTGAGAACTATCACAGATTTGAACTAATCGTATTGACAGCAGCATGAGGGGGATGGGACCCCTCTGAAGGAGCGGATTGACACCTGAGTCTTGAGGAAAGAGTAACCTGATGAAGAAAATAAAGAGACCTCGTGTTCAACAACATATTTGTGGAACCACAAGTAATGGCTTTTCGGAGCAATAGCATTTGATCGATTAGTTTGGAAATAAGACAACTAAAGCCCTGAAGTCGCTTCCAGAAGAAATACTCACAAGCTAGCCGTCCCCATTTTGTAGGCACTTGGCTGGCTTTGTTACCTTGAAGCCCATCGAATCCTTTGAAGTCGACGCTGCCATCCTCCCTGGCTCCATATCATTCCAGGTTTTGGAAGCACACTGTTCGTTTCCTTCTCCAAATGGCCCATAGAAAGAATCAGGACACGGCCAAAACCAGAGGCCCGGCATGGCCCTCCTTTGGAGGCTGCTCTACGGTGTCCACAAGGACTGCCCGAGGAGCTGCCAAATAGCTGCCTGCACTCAGTG
>NW_022104098.1:2218-3244 GCF_000313985.2 Echinops telfairi
GGAATTTTGCTAGCTGGGCAGTATTGTTTTCAGTGATGTCACTGGTTTCTGAGGGGGTCCTGCTTACAGTTCTGGAAACTCTGGGACATACTAGCTGAAGACTCATTAGCCATCCCCTCCTGCCTCAGGAATTTCTACTTGGATCTTCTCCTGAGAACTGGAGATTATTGTCCATTATGAGCAAAAACCAATATATTAGGAGCTGTCAAGCCAACTGTGACTCATGGCCACCCCCACCCCCGTTGCAGAGTAGAGCTGGGCTCCTTAGGGTTTTCCAGCCTGTACCCTCACAGGAGGGATTGGCAGCCTATGGCTCCAAGTCCCCTGAGTGGCCTCAGAACCCCGCCTTTTAATGAATAGTTGAGCACTTCACTGTTTGTATCGCTCAGACCTCACAGTAAACTTAGAGACAGGGCATCCTTCCCCTCTCCCCCTACCCTCGCACACACCCTCCTGGCCATGTGCTGGCTGGGTATCTAGTCCCTGCACCAGAAGATGTCCCTAGCGAGGGCAGTCCTATGATTCCCAGGAGTCCCTCGAGACCACGGACATCCGCATAAGGTGTGTATGCAAACACTCAGGAAACCTGGAGCCAGGCAATGATGCTGGGGTTGTTCTATTTACTTCCTCCTGGAGCCGACAAAGCATGCCCTTCACTTACCCAGCTGAGCTTGTGCTTGCTACTTAGTTTGAAAAGTGCATCATGTGTTTTATTTCTATGCAAATAGTTGGTGGAGGCATCACATATTTCTCTGAGAGGAAAACTATCCAATTCATATGACCGCCCAAAGAGCCACCAGGAGTGCTCAGGGGCATGTACATACGTGAGTTAGCTAAAATTCATTGTGCCAACCTGGCCGATAAACACATGTGAGGTTAATTGAAGAGCAGAGAGATAAATGGCTCGGTAAGCCTCGCTTTTCTAGTTCTTAGGTCTCTTGATTTGTGATGGTCGGACCCGGGTACAGCTACCTTAGCCAGTTCCCTGCTTCAGCTGGCAAGGCTCACTTCCTGCAAGACATCCCC
>NW_022104098.1:4897-6368 GCF_000313985.2 Echinops telfairi
GAACCACCCCCAGGACCAGTGGAGAGAGTGGCGATGGCGGGAGGGTGGAGGGAAGGAGAGGGAGAAAGGGGGAACAGAGGACAAGGTCTACATGTGGCCTCCTCCCTGGGGGACGGACAGCGGAGAAGTGGGTGAGGGAGACGTGGGATGGGGCTTTCTGTTTTTCAACCTTAATTTCTAGTTGCTCAATCTGTGGACTGTGGGAATGCCAACTGCAAATCTGGTTATTGTTATTTTTAATCACATTCTCTCTGAATTTATTTTGATTAACATTTTTTTTTAAGGAAACTCCTTATTTGGCTAGAGTGGCGGTGCTTGTCAACTGCCTTCATCACTCCTCCTTCCTCTGGAGGGCTTGAGGAAACACTCCACATTTCGTTCTAGTACACGTTGCCACACTTCTCTCCTCTACTATTGTATTTGCTTCTTAACCAACATCCTGTTCCTCTCCTCTTCTCCTGTCCCCTCCTCTCCCCTCTCCTCCCCTATCTTATTCTACTCTACTCTACCCTATCTTATCCTGCCCTATCCCACTCCATTCCATTCCACCCCACTCCACCCTACCCCATCCCGTCCTATCTTACCCTGACAGATAAGTCAAACAAGAGCCACAATTTGATTTACCTTAGACGATGTCACTCCTGGTGTAAGCCCTCTGATGATTGTTTTTACTATTTAGAACATGCGCACAGCCTGTAAGATTGTCCAGGATTCGGCTGAGGTGACCTTTCTGCATGATTTCTCCCACTTACTCCTTGTGTTTCTCCCAGAGTCTTCTCGCTGGTACGTGAGTCCCTGTGCGTGTGTCCACCTCAAGATCTTTGCACTCGCTAGTTTTCCTTTCTAGAACACTCTTCCCTCGGGTGTTTTTTAAGAAGACCTTCAGGCCTATGTTTTAAGGCATCCTTATCAGAGAGACCTTTGATGGCTACTTCGATAACACACACTCTTTTACCAACTCTCATGCCCATGGTTTGCCTTATCACTCTTCAAAATTCAGATTACAAACTGTCATTAAATGCTTACTATTGACCGTATCCTCTTGAGATTGAAACTTTGATTCATTCACTTCATCTTCGGTATTTAAAATAGTCACCCTCACATTGTAAGTGCTCAATCTGTATTATTTAGGTTAATGAATTAACTAACAGATTGATATTTTGACATTTTAATATATGACCTTTTTCCCTTCCTCATGTTTTTTTTTTTTTAATCCTTGAAGCTTAAGAATTTCAGCAAATGTCTTGAGATAGAGTTGAGATCACCGATACCTCCTTCCGTGTTTAGCGTCCAGAACCCAGAGCACCCACTCTGAGGTGCTGCTGCACACCGCCGAGCAGTCGTGCTTTCCTTTGATTTGCTAAGTCGTATTTAACTGTAAGGACATTCGGAGTGCCCATAATTTTCTGGAGATTATGGATGAAGCTGCTATGAATATTTGAGAACAGGTTTTTGTGCGAACATAAATTTT
>NW_022104098.1:11781-13152 GCF_000313985.2 Echinops telfairi
GCACCGCTGCCAACCCAGCGGCCGGGCTGCGTGCTCTCGGACGTCTGCACCAGCGCCGGCATTCTGGGAATCTATGAATGTTATTAAATTCATGAATCGGCTTCTTTGCCTGGAACAAGTCAGCTTAAAATACATGCAAATTGCACTAAGTATAGCTGTTCCCTCGCTCAGGAGGCAGCCTGGCATGTTTACATAGTTTGAAATTGGCTGCGGCCTCCAATGGGAGGGGAGTAATGATAGGCCCTGCGGCCTGGCCAGTGGAGCCCCTTCTGAATGCAGGTGGCGCCCCAGACCTTTTCCAGCTGCCGGGGGAGGAACATCCATGTGCCAGCCTCTGTGCTAAAGGACTTCTTTCATCGTGCAGTCTCGAAGCAATCCCTGAAAGCAAGTATTACTACACCCAGTGTCTGACTCCCCCTGATTCATGTTTGCTTACTAATCTGCAGTGAACCGGTTCACATACTTTTAGTGATGGAAAAATTCCACTTCTACGTGTAGCTGGCATCTGCCTCTCTCTCAACCCCACAGCACCTTACTATAGAATCACAGCCCCCTTTCAAATATGCAGTCCCTGGCAGGGACAGAGTACCCACGAGGCAAAACCATGGGCTGTTCGGCTTTAACTGATTAGTAAAGAAGCACAAGTAAGCCTGTGCTTACCTTGCTTCGTGAATAGCCTGGACTTCAATAATGCCAAGGCCACACAACTTGTAAACTGACTCTAAGACCCACGCTGCCTGCTCCAGCACAGGGGGCCGCAGGGCTTCCTCTTCCACCAGCGGAGCTCTGCAGACCCTCCGGGCTCTTTCTTGTTGGCTGCGTTCTGAGAGTTTTCCATTCTCTCATTCGACAAATAGTTGGTGAGTGCCCAGGCTGTGCCAGGCTCTGCTCTCGGGATTCTGCAGCACACAAGACCGAGTAGGTCTGTGCCCACACCGAGCTGCCGTCTAACAGGTGAGCCAGCAAACAAAACTCCGAGCTGTTGAGTCGATGCTGGTTCACAGTGACCCTACAGGACAGGGTAGAACCGCCCCAGGGAGCTGCCGAGATGGGCACTCTCATCTTAGAGTAGGGTAGAAGGCCTTGTCTGTCTCCTGGTGGAAACCAGGCAGGACAAATGAGAGGACTTTCAGCTTGGGAGACATGCTCCAAAGCGGCGGTTCTCAACCTGTGGGTTGCAACCCCTTTGGGGGTCGAACGACCCTTTCACAGAGGTGGCCCGATTCACAACAGTCGCAACATTACAGTTATGAAGTCGCGATGAAAAGAATTTGATGGTGGGGGGTCACCACCACATGAGGAACTGTATGAAAGGGTTGCGACATTAGGAAGGTTGCGAACCACTGCTGTAAAGAGAGGCAATGCTGGCAG
>NW_022104099.1:0-1176 GCF_000313985.2 Echinops telfairi
GCAACTATCCAGGAGGCCGAAAGAACACCAGCTAGACTGAATCCCAAGAAGAAGTCACCAAGACATATAATTGTTACGCTATCCAACTATGAGGAAAAGGAGAAAATTATGAGAGCACCTAGGGGAAAACTGGCAACCACATGCAAAGGCAAGCAGATAAGAATAAGACCTATCAGCAGACACTAGGAAGAAGAGAGACAGTGGAGCAGCATATTCTGAGAATTGCATGAAAATAATGCAAACCCAAGTATACTCTAACCAGCAAAATTATCTTTCAAAATTGATGGAGAAGCGAGAGTTTTCCTGGACAAAGAAAGTCTCAAAGAATATGCTAAAAGGAACCCAGCACTACAAAAGATCCTCACTGACCAAGTATGGGCAGAAGAACAACACTCACCAAGCACATACAAGAGAATGCCACACAGAACAACTCCACCCAAAGACCACCAAAGGGAAAACAGCTCCCAAGATAACACTGGCTCGACAATGGAAAGAAGACAAGAATGAACCACAAACACACATATGCACAACCCATGAAAAAGAAAGGGAGGTAGGAAAACACCCAACACAAGAAGGGATAAAATGATATCACAGGGTCCACAGATACATGTAAAAACCCTGACTATCAATGGATTGAACTCAGGCCTTAAGAGACAGAGACTAATAGACTGGCTTGGAAAACACAACCCCTCCATCTGCTGCCTACTGGAGACACAGCTCAACATTACAAACAAAAATAGGCCGAGAATCAAAGGCTGGATAAAAACATACCAAGCAAACACCAATTCAAAAAAAGCAGGGCTTGCAGTCCTAATCTTGAATAAAATTGACCTCAAAGAGCAAACCATAAAAAGAGATAAGAATGGGCACTATATAATGCTCAAGGGAATCATACATAAAGAACCACTAAGCATTCTAAACATTTAATCACTGAAAAAGAGTCCAGCGGAATATGTCAATCAAGCACTCCAAAAGATGAGAAAAGAAATCACAGCCTCAACAATTATAGTAGGTGACTTCAATACACTACTCTCTGAGAAAGATAGATCACTTGGAAAGAAACTCAACAAGGAGGCTAAAGATCTAAATACTACAATTAGACAATTTGACCTGATAGATATCTACAGAACTCCCCACCCAAAAACAGATTAATTCACATTCTTTACAAGCTGCATG
>NW_022104099.1:2897-3856 GCF_000313985.2 Echinops telfairi
AGAGGGGATCAAAAAGGGGGTACCCTTCACAATAACCAAACACAAATTTAAATATCTGGGGATATAGATGACTCAAAAAAAACAAAAGATCTTTATGAGAAAAACTACAAAACACTATTAAAAGAAATCAAGGGTGACCTCAACAAATGGAAGGCATCCCATGCTTGTGGATCAATAGACTCAACATTGTAAAGATGTCAATTCTACCCAAGACACTATATAAGTTCAATGCTTTCCCAATCCAAATTCCAGCATCTTTCTTCAAAGAGTTGGTGAAACAGATTACCAACTTCATATGGAGAGGGAAGAAACCGAGAATTAGCTGAGAACTCCTCAAGAAGAAGGACATAGTTGGAGGACTTGCTTTACCCGAGTTTGGCACCTACTATACAGCCACAGAGATCAAAACAGCTTGGCATTGGTAGAATGATAGATATTCAGACCAATGGAAAAGGACTGAAAACCCAGAAATAAAATCATTAGCATACAGACAACTGATCTTTGATAGGGCCCAAAAAATATCAAATGGGAAGCAGATGATACCCTCTTCAATTCGTGGTGCTGGCAAAAATAGACATGTAGCTGCAGAAATATGAAGCAAGACCTTTACCTCACTCCATACACAAGAATAAACTCAAGGTGGCTCACAAACCTTGAGGTAAAAGCCCAAACTATTAGGGCCATTAATGAGGGAATTGGGACAAATCCCTGAACCTTGGTACAGGGATTAATTAAATAGGCTATCAGAAATCAAGAAGGACACAAACACAGAGGAGGTACAAATTGATGAGTGGGATATACTAAAGATAAAACACTTAAGTACATCGAAAGAATTTTCTAAGAGAGTAAAAAGAGAGACCACAGAATGGGTAAACATCTTTAGCAATGACACATCAGACAAAGGCCTTATTACTAAAAATCTACAATACTTTGCAAGCTTACAATAAGAGAAAAACTAA
>NW_022104099.1:8445-10504 GCF_000313985.2 Echinops telfairi
AAGAACTTGTATATGCCAGCTGTTGAAAGAAAGAAAGAAAAACTTCTTTTGAATACCACATCCTTCGTTATAATTTAGAATAATATTTTGAAATTAAAGTTAAGTACAAAAAAGAGGGCTACTGCATATAGATTGGGAGAAAGATGACTAATTAGAACTGTTTCTTTAAATTTTGTACTTCATATTTCAAATTAATCAGTTATCATAATTATTTAGTGCTTCAATAAGGAGTGTCTCCAAAGGGACTCTCCTTGACAAACAGAAATTATTATCTCACTTTAGAAATCAAAAGTCTGAAATCAGGATACTAACTATAAGGGGAAGGCCTTTTGCCTTGTTGGCTATATGGAAGGTATTTTCATTATCTCTGGGCTCAGAATATTTGTGTTGGCATCAACCTTACCTTAGGCCTGGGAAGTTTTCAGTATAGGACACAAGATACAAAGGTTGTACCTCATGTTTAGCTTTACATTCTTGGTAGTAGTAGGCTCCTCTGATCTCTTCTCATTGGTTGAATTTTTTATATTTCAAAAGAATGACTAAAGATACAACCTAATCTTTGTAAATTATATCCAGATTCATTAACATAACTGCCTCATTAAATCATAGATGTTAACATTGAAAACACAGTGGATAATTACATTAGCTCACACAATGAAAGATAATTACATAATACCCAAAATCATCCATCACTTGTCTGATAGTCGGTCTGATAGCTACTGTGGTGACTTATGTGTTTCTGTGATACTGGAAGCTATGTCACTGGTATTTCCATTAACAGTAGGGTCACCCAACATGAAGAGGTTGCCATAGAGCTTCCAGATTAAGAATAGACTACAAAGAATAGGCTCTCTATTTCTGAGTAATTAGGCACTAAACACCTTATAAATAGTTACAGAACATTGTCAGAATCTGAAAGCCTCATGAAAAATTACCTCAGAATGTTACCAGAGATCTTGTCAGCAGAGGGAAGCCTCAGGTCAACAAGCAAATGTTATGACCTCATGCCTTCGCAAAGTGGAAGCAACCATAATGACTTAGATGGAGAAATGCCTTTAGGACCCTTATTTGCTGTTGGAGACAACCCAAAATAAGACTTAAAAACTGAAAATGTATTAATAATTAGAACTTTGAATGCATGAATTATGAATTTAGAAAAATTGAAGTACTCAAAAATCATATAGATCACTTAAAGATCAATATTCTAGAATTAGTGGGCTGAAATGGACTGATATTGGCCATTTTGAACAGACACTCACATGACTTACTATGCTGAGAATTACAAATAATTACAAAATTGTAAATCAGAGTTAAATGAAATGTGACTACATATCTATCCCAAATGTTGACCATACGAAATGCTGGTGAAAGTGTAGAGCAGCAGAAACTCGCATCCATTGCCAATAAAAATGGCACTGTCACTTTAAAAGGCAAGCTGATAATATCTTTTGAAACAAAATATAAACTTATCATCTAATCCAGAAATTGTGCTTCTAGGTTTTAATGCAGATGAGTTAAAAGCATATGTCCAATAAAATCTTAGAAACATATTTAAGTCCAGGTTTTTTTCATTAGTGCAAAAACTTGGGAAGAGTAAGACATCTTCAATATGTAGATGAAAGGAAAAATAGGAACATTAATTCAATGCAGTATTATTCAGTGATAAAACAATTGGATTTTCAAGGCAGTGTCTCTGACACACTTAGAACTCATACAACGTCACCTCTACCAGATTCTACTGGTCAAAGTGAAAAAAGTTGAAACAGTATAAAAAGAATTGGAAAACAAATCTAAATCTTTTGCAAAGAGCTTCAAAGTATTTGTGAAGATTCTTTGCACTTCCTTCCATTTAATAAAGAAAATAATTTAGGAAAAGAAAATGGCCTATTGTTATGTCAAGTAAGTTGAGTCCAAGAATGTACATTTTATTATGAAAATGCAAGAATTCTGTCTAATATACAAAGCAATTCATGAAGCTAGGTGGAATATTAGAGTACTCTGTAATTATTGTGTGGCAATTATAGTCTAACACATGAGACCCCTAAAAAGGGACTAGAGG
>NW_022104099.1:11657-13140 GCF_000313985.2 Echinops telfairi
TTTTCTTGTCCTGAAACTTCCAAAGATTTATGTGAATTGCAGAGATGGACCACAATGAGAGAGAAATGAAAAAGAAAACATAACATTTGTGCCTTTATGTAATTAAAGGAGGTGAAAGATGATGTTAGTGGTTAAGAGAAGTGTATCTTAAGGACATATTTTTCATTATTTTAATAAGGGTTAGTGATGAAAATTTACTCTAGAAACTATTTTGAGAAATATAGAATACTTAAGTTTTTAAATATATTGTAAATTTCTAAAAAAGAAAAAAAAGAAGTACTTAGATCTAGCTTTGTTAGCTTTCTTTCTTCTTAAACTGTCTTGTGAAAACAGTGTACTTATAATCTGTCCTCAATGTCTAATCCTTAATGTAGTTTTATGTGTCTTCTCTGACATATGATTTTGAAGATGACACTATTTTTCTGACTCTTCTATTAAAACAGTATTTAATTAGTAGAGAATACAGAATTTTTACTAGGTAATAGCAAGGATGGTGAGACTTTGTCTTACATAGTTTGGACGTGCTATTAAGAGAGATCAGTCTCTGGAGAAGGACATCGTCTTTGGTCAAGTAGAGGGGCAGAGAAAAAGAGGAAAGCCCTCAAGGAGACAGATTGACACTGGCTGCATCAATGGGCACAAGCACAGGAACAATTCTGAGGATGGTACTGAATCTGGCAGGATTTCCATCTATTGTGCATCAGGTTTCTATGGGTCAGGGCTGACCCGATGGCACCAAAGAACAACACGTTACAATTATTTCTGAAGGAAGAATTGTGTTCTATGTGGCCTTCTTTTATCCTTCTACTTATTCCACAGACCGTTACTCCCTTCCTCTACCTACTATTTTTCTCCTTGATGCTACCGCTGTTTTTAACTTCCCTTTTATAAAACACCGCTAGGCATCCCCAATCAAAAGTATACAATTATACACTAAACCTATGGTATTTGGGTGTGAGGATAGCACTGACTATAGACTCAATGCAGAGAAGTTCCAAAGAAGAGGTTAAATATATGCCCAATCTCCACCTTTCTGACACCTGCCGACTTCTCCTAGGTATTCTTTATTGGGTTAGATAAATCATTGAAATGGAAGGGTCACAGAAAACTCATGGTAACATAGGGGCAAATGATAATTTCAACATCAAAGTAGGATGTAAACAAAGAATAAAAACAGAAACAGAAATGCGGTTCAGGAGGAATTCCAGTTTGGGAACTTAACCACTCAAAGTGAATTTAATTCCATTTCCCAAATACCAGTGCTCATTCTTACTCATCAAGAAGTTTTCAAGCTGGTGTGTAGCTGTTTTATGAGATTTTCTAGAGAATTTCTCTTACCTCTTTGCTTTCTGCTTAACTGGGTCCTATGTCTCAAGTCTGGAGCTGGCAATCCATGTAGCCTGCCAATCCTTGAGTTGTCCTTGCCCCACCATGTTCCTGTAGACCTTGGATTCACATGACCCCGCACTTGGCCTATGGTGTC
>NW_022104100.1:0-1546 GCF_000313985.2 Echinops telfairi
TTCAACAACTATTTTTATATTAAATTCAGTAATTAGTTCTTTTAGTATCTATTAATTGTCAAGCACCATTCAGTAGTGGAAAGGACAGATAATAATGGCTGAGAATTGATTGCATGTGCATATTCAATGACAATAATATAGATAATGAAATACTCATGGGTAGATATGGTATGATTTAATTTTGGAGTAAACTTTAGAAATACTTAGAAGAGGATATTATTATCAGTGGATTAACTAAACAAGAAGTCACTGCCATTGAGTAGATTCTGGTTCTTGGCAATCTGCAAGACAGAGTAGAATTACACTGTGAGTTTCCCAAACTGTAACATTTTTACGGGAGTAGAAAGAGCCTTCTTCCTCATGTGGAGCAGCTGATGGCTTTGAACAGCAATTTTTAAAGTTAGTAGTCCAATTCATAACTACTACTCCACTAACATTGTGATTATACTATATTAATATTTTTGTAAAACTATTCAAAATGTGTATGTCGGTAAATATATGTGTTTTTGTATCTATATATGCATATAAATATTCAAATTTGTCAAAAATCATTGCTCAAAATAATCAAATCTTTTATGAAACAAATATGTCTAAATGCGAAAATATTGTTTCTCAACATGTTTCAATCTAGGTCAATACACTTTGGAAAGCAGGTCTCAATCTAATTTTTCCCATAAAAATGTGCACTCTTTGATATACAGAAATAAAAGCATCACTTAAGCATCATCAAAGAACTCAAATAATTTCCTTATAAATATTCTTGGAATGTCAGGGAAGGTAGTCTAAAGACACACTATTAAGGATTTAGGGGAAATAGGGTATGTTTTATCAATGAAATTATCGTAATCTGTGTATTTCCAGTAGATCAGCTGCTGAACACCTTCTGGATTGCTGTGGAACATTGTCTGATAGAGGGTGAGAAGATGAGCTCCTCAGGGTGAAGCACTCTCATGATATGACTGAGGGGAGACTGAGGTGAACTTAAGGAAAAGCATTTGGATCTTCATTTACTGATGGGCGGTGACTCAAAATGGGAAGAAACAGCTGCAAAAATCCAATCATTTCAACGATTGAGACAATGTCACATCATCCTTGCTTCTAAGAGCATTCTGGTTACACTACCCTAAGACAGATTTGTTCCTTCTTCTTGCAGTGTTTCATCAGTTTTTCATATTGTGATGGCCTGTGTGTTGATGTGATATTGGAAGCTAGGTCACCTGAATTTCAAATGCCAGCAGAGTCACCCAATGTGATCAGGATTCAGCAGATCTTCCAGGATGAGATCAGATTACTAAGCAGGACCACGCTGTCCACTTCTGAGGAAATGACCAGAGAAAACCCTATGACTAGGATTAAAACATTGTCAGATATTGAATAGAAGTAGATTATTGTCAGAGGTAGTACCAGAAGGCAAGTTCCTCAGGACAGAATGCACTCAAAATACGAATGAGGAAGGACTGTCTTCTCAAAGTAGAGTTGACCATAATGAAGTGGATGGAGTAAAGCCTATGACAGTAAAGCTTTGGGACCCTCATTTGTTGATGGG
>NW_022104100.1:2870-4418 GCF_000313985.2 Echinops telfairi
TATATGGGCAAACTATTGAATGATGCAAGAAGTATGACAAGAAGATGGACAAAACAGTCACTGTATCAAAAAGAACAGGTTGACCTTCTACCATTCTGGAAGGACCAAAATGAGAATATGACAAAATTATCACAAAATAGAGATAACTTTGAGAAGAATGTGTTAGTCTGGGAAGACTAGGAAAACCAATTCATAGATACTCATATGTGTATAAGAAAGAGCTTTATATACAAGAGCAATTGAATGTTGAAAAACCATCCCAGTCCACATATTAGCCCATAGATTCGATACTAATTTATAAATTCCTATTCAGACTCAAGCAACACATATAATGATGCCAAATGCAAAAACATCACAGGCCAGTGGGTGGAAAGTCTTGTGGATCCAGTGTCAGTGGAGGCGTCTCTGCACTGGCAGGGGTCTCCGGGTGGTTCTTTCAGCTCCAGTGCTCTAGAGCAGCTCCAGGTATTTGTGCCCAGAAATGTCCTGCAGGGAGTCAGTATGTGTCCCACCTCCAGCAAGCTATTTATCTCGCTTTGTGCCTCCAAATGAGATCATCATACTCCAACCCAATTGACAGGCCAGACTCCACCCTTTCACTCTTAAATTTCAAATTGACAACAGATTATGTAACTACCCCAAATGGGAATTCCATTAGACTTAATTGTGCTCATGTAGGACGTCTACATGTCTCACAAGACAGTTGTTTGAACAGAATACTGCATGGCTTCAAATCAGGAAAGGTGTGTGTCTCTACTTTTTTAATCCTCTAACCATAGTTATTCAATCTTTATGTTGAGCAAAGCTGGAAAAAGCAAGTTTATATGAAGAAAAATGCATCATTAAAATTGGAGCAAGGCTAATTAACAACCTTCCATATGCAGATGACATAAACTAGCTTGCTGAAAGTGAGGAGGACTTAAGGCCAAAAGGTAATAACATGATAAATGAATAAAACATTGAAATTTTCAAAGATCTTGTCTTTTTTTGCATCCACAAACAATGCTCATGGAAGCAGCAGTCAAGGGATGAAAAGACACGTTACACTAAGTAAATGTGCTGCACAAGATCTCTTATAGAGTACTGAAATGTAAGGACTCAGGTGTGCCTGACCAAACCATGATATTTTCACTTGCCTCATAGACATGTGAAAGTTGGATATTAAATAAAGAAGACCAAAGAAGAATGGATTCATTTGAATTGTGGTGCTGCTGAACAATATTAAACATATCATGGAAGGGATCAGGTATCAGGCATTAAGGCCAAAGAAATCACAGCGTTGTGAATGAGGGGGAGTGCGGAGTTGTGACACAGGGCACATCTGTGGGAAATTGGACATCCCCTTGGAGAAGGGCTGTGGGGAGGAGATGAGCCACTCAAGGTGCAGTGTAGCAATGATGAAAGACACAACTTTCCTTGAGTTCTTGAATGTTTTCTCCCCACCACACCCTGCCCACTATCATGATCCCAATTCTACCTTACAAATCTGGCTGGACCGAAGGATGTACACTGGTATAGATAGGAACTGGAGGCATAGAGAATCCAGGA
>NW_022104100.1:6599-12315 GCF_000313985.2 Echinops telfairi
ATTTCCTAGGTTTTGTCGGGTTCATTCTTTTAAAAATGTGTCTTCCTTTTAGAAATACATTATTGTAATAATAAGAATAAAACTCCATTTCCTGGCTTATACTTTAATCTATATTTCACTAATGTTTTATTTTTAATTTATTAATGATACCATCAAGTTCATTAAAAAAATGCCATAGCCTGCATCTTTTTTCCTGAATTCTTTTTCTTTTCATTCTATGACTGTTAAAAATTATTCATTCTATGACTGTTAAAAATGATTGTTTTAAACAAAGGAAAGTGATTCAAATATCTCTTTCTTGTTTGAGATATATGCTGCATGCGCTGGCCTAGTTGCAGAATATGGCTCTAACATGCACAGATAGCATGTAGACCAGAACACAAGAGAAGTGAGGTGATACCACTTTTAGCAGAACAAAAAGAACTTAGGTCTTAGAAGAGAAATTAACATTGCGATATGAAGGAATAAGGAGAGTGTCGTCACTGAGGCCAAGTATTTAGTGAAGGCATAATAGGGGGAGTTACATCTACGGGAAAAAGAAACTAGACCCTATAGGGATTTGGAGATCAAGGTGAGGATGTCTCATTTTACTATCAGAGGACAGGGGTTAGGGGTTGGGCTGGGGGGTGGGGTGGCGAGTGTAGGGATGCAAGGAAGCAATCCTGTGAGAAGGGTTGTAAGAAAATTTTAGAAAATTGCTCTTAGTATACTAGAAAATGTGCCCCAATCGCAGTGCTGTATATTTAATTAAGCTTCATAAAGACCATGTACAATGAAGTACAACTACCCCATAGTGTTTCTTAACATGTAATTTTCACAGAAAGAAACCCTAGCTATTTTATCCTACAGAGCCACTGCTGAGTCACACCACAGACCTTAACCATTACTCAACCAAGAATCCTTAGTGTATCTGTATCTGTGTTGAATAAGAATAATAGTAAGATGTTCAACAAACAAACAGAGCAATCTGCAAAAGAAAAATGAACACAAAAGAAATATGATCGTATTCCATGTAGAATTTCAATGACAATGATATTTAATGCACACACACTCATTTAGGATTCATACTGCAATACAACTTAACTTGTATTTTTTACTGCATGTACATAGCTGGATAACAAAACAATAGAAAGAGAGATGGTAGATAGCCAGATAGGTAGATCATAATCTTAATTCTCTAATTTTACCAGAAGCCACCCTTCAGTTCATGTCTAGATGAAGAACTACACTTCTGCCCTGGCCAACTACACAAATTTTCTTTCTACATATGTTTTGTTATTAGCTGCCTTCAAGTCAGTTCCAACTCACAGCAGCGCTGTGTGCAGCAGAATTAAACACTGCGATTGCACCAGCCTCACAATTGTTTTTAGAGCTGAACCCATGGTTGCTGTCATTATGTCAATAATCTTGATGAAAGTCTTTCTCTTTTTAATTGACCTACTCTACCAGCACGGTGTCCTTTCTAGGACTGGTCATTTCCCTTAACACGTTCAAAGTAAGTGTCATAAAATCATATCCTTATTGCTTTTAAGGTACCTTCTAGCTATACTCCTTCAAAGACAGGTTGTTGTTTTTTTAATTAGTATTCTATTTAATTACGAAGGAGCTTCAAATGAGGTTTTGGTTTTTTGTATTTACAATTTAACATGTGTCCAAGTGTCTGTATTCAGTTGTGCTAAGCACATGGTACACATATTGAATTTAGTTCTTGCCACACCTGAAACAAGATTTTAAAATTCTGCACCCTGTGCAGAATATTTACAGGATAAATAGCTGTATAAAAATGACGAGGCTTGTTTTCACTAATGAGAAGGAAGATAAACCATTGGAGGTATATGGAAAAAGGGTTCTTTGTATAAACTCTATAAATTCAACATTTAATCTCCAAATTATTCTCCAGTTCATACAAAGAGAGGTTTATTTGTTTCTCTGGAAGTCTGTCGTGCAGAGGCAGTGGGTTATTTAGTGTGGTTCCTCTAGCCAAAGTCTCTAACTCCCAACACATGACATTTCCCTGCATGGGCCAGGATCAGGGACCCCGGGTAGGACAAAGACATGCTTGGAAAGGCTGAGAGGAAGCCACATTGATTGAAGAAATGTTTCCAGAGTTCCTGATTCCAACCTATAATCTTTTTCTTCATTAATACATCCCATAACTTTAAGTATGGTTTGTGAGTTTTGGGTGCCCATTACAATGTATTAATAATCCAATTCAAACATTCATAAAGTTAAAAGCAAAATAAAGAAGATGCCAGAATAGACAAAAATTCAAGAATTTGTAACTAGCAGAAGTTCAATACAAGAACTTAGCCAGATTCTCTTGAACAGTCATCTAATGTGTCTCTCCCTGTCTAGAAGATCAAAAGAATGAAAAAAATCAGAAGATTTCATTGGGATAATGAACCATGTAAGGAGCCCTTGTTAGCATAGATTAGGCATTGAGATGCAAGGTTGGCAGATTGAAACTACCAGCCATCTGAGTGAGAAAGATGAGACTTTATACCCCCGTAAATTGTCAAAAACTCAGTCTCAGAAGCTAGTCTCAGAAACTCAGAATATGGCAGTGAGAATGGTCCTTGCAAATATTGCAAATATCAATGTCCACAACCCTGAGACCAGAAGAGTTCAATGGTTCCCAGCTACCACAACCAACTGTGCTGAAAACAATTATATTGGAAAGTCCTGCGCAGAGTGGGAAGAATTCTTAAATTATAATAGAGAACCGTTTTACCAGTCAGACCAGCAGGACACCCCAAACCATGATTGTTAGTCTTCTGTTAGTTCTGGAATTTAACTCCCTGCATGCTAGAATAATAAGTTTAGGATAAAAAAGGTAGAATTTACCCTACGATAAACTTTAGAGGGCTGGGAAGAAATCAATATCAGAAACAAGAAACAGAGAGGAAGTGGAATGGAGACCAGAAATGGGGAGGAAGTGTGTTGACAAGCTTGCAATGAATGAGCTGAGAGAAAAGATATGTGACCTCTTGAAGGTAAAAGTGTGACCTGCACTTGCAAACTTTCATCTAACTCACAATAAAAAGTATAAAACCAAAGGACATGCTAGAGAAAGTCTAACAAGACAAAGAATGTGATATCAGAAAAACTCAGACTCATAGAGTATAATGAAAAACTGGTAAACATGATTAAACATAAAAGGCCATTTGTTCCCTTGATTATTTTTTTTAATATATGACAACCATGAGAAGGTAAGTATAGGAAGTATTCATACTTAATGAAACATTCGGTGGTAGATCACTTATATAAAGTATATTATTAAAAATGAAGGGTATATATTGCAGTTTCCCATGAACTAAAAATTCTTACCATATATAATAGATTACAGGAATCTCTGGTGATGCATTGGTCTATAATAGCAGTTCCAAACCCCCAGTCATTCGGAGGCAGAATGAGGAAGATTTCTACTCCTGTATCGAATTCCAATCCAGGAACCTCCAGAACAAATTCGACCGTGTCCTGCATAGTTGCCGTGCCAGAGTTGACTTAGTGGCATGGATGACAATAAGTTGTAGCATAGGGCGCAAACGTGAATACAATGGAAGGTAAAAAATGAACTAGTTATGTGAATTAAGATGAGTTCAGGACCAGGTTGTACGTGGGGTCACTGTGAGTCGGAACCCATTTGGCAGCAAGCACTTAACAACAGTTATATGAAACAGCTATTTCAAAGGTTGAAAATAGCATGAAAAGATTTGTGCAAAAGTATTTGCAGATGATATATTTAAAAAACCTCAAATTGTAATGCTTATTGGTTGATGAATATTTCACTAAATGAGACATTCATAAAATGGAGTGTCATTTGGCCATACAAAAGATCTATTGATAAAAACAATAAACAAAACCAAACTAAGCCAAACCCCTTGCCTTTGAGTTAATCTGAGTCATACTGACCATAAAACAGAGCGCAGAACTGCTCTATAGGATGCTCTCGGCTGTCTGCTTATAGGAGCTCAGGCGAATCAGCAGTTTGGAACCATCAACTGCTCCAGGTGAAAGATAGGGCTTTCTGCCCCCCATCAACAGTCACAGTCTCTCAGGGGCAGTGCTACCCTGTTCTATAGGCTCCCTGTGAGTCTCTGTTCCCTCGATGGTAGTGAGTTTGGCTTTGGAATCTTGACAGAGGTAAGTGTCACATCTTTGCTTCATGGAGCAACTGGTCGATTCGAACCCGCAGAGCTTTCACTTAGCAGCTAAGCATTTTAATCCAGGACCACTATTGCCCTGGACAAATGCAACTGCATGAATTACTTTCCATTAGGAGAACAGCCATCTTTAATTTCTTTGACACCTCTCTATCGACACTTCTATTACTCTTCACGTGAGCAGGAAACCTTATTTTTCTCTGAGGAGCAGGCTGGTACTTCAGAACTACCAGCCTAATTCATATCATGACACCTCCAGGGCTCTCATGAGTCAAAATTGACTCCACAGCAATAAGTTTGTTTTTGTTTCTTTTTTCCCCCTGAATGTTTATGTTTTTTAGCTTCCAGTATCACATCACATTTTAGTCATCAAAATAGCACAAACTGACAGACGATGCCCCCAAAGAATCTTTGGGCTGCTAATCAGCCCTAGAGCATCTTACAAGTAGATTGCACAAGTTGTTTCATAAGTCCCTTTACAGCTTTGATGTGTATTTTCTTTGATTTGCTTGAGAGCGTGCATTACTGTATATTGTATCTAGCCAACTCTACTGCTATATCAGATCCCGTCAGTAGGGAATAGGGTCCTTCCATGGAAGTTGTACAGTAAAACATCGGTAGAAGGGGCCAATGTCCACTACTGAATATTACCTCACTTGGCTTCTTATTTGAGAGTAAGCACTGCTCCACTCAACATCTTTAACTCTTACCTTCACTGACACCCGCTAGCTATGAAGTTGACAACTGAAGGATGATACACCTCACAGACTCTTTCATGCTCTTTGCCCTCCACCACACAGCGTGACTCTTGAGTAGGTGGTAATAGATAGAACTTTATTTAAAAATTATTATGATAAGCAGAAACCAGACACAAAAGTTACACACAGTTTGATTTATTTACATGCAATACTAAAAAAAATGCAAACAATACCATAGAGACAAAAGGAAAAAGGATGAGGCAAGTCATTGTGTAGAGAAGGGGCAATAAGGGAGGGAATGCCCAAAACTGAACATGAATACACTTGTGGGATGATGGAAATCTTCTGTATCTCAATTTTACTAATGTTTGCATAACACTGATCATTTGTCAAAAGTCATCAAATTGCTTTCAATAAATTGATGTGGTTTATATATTTTTATTGGAACATTGCATTGGAAATAGGAATTCATCAGCATATTGCCTCTGTTTGATTTTCTGCTGCAAATGGCAGCCTTGAGTACCTGGTACTGTGACCATTTGACCAGTAAAACTTGAAATATTTAATACCTGACCCTTTTTAGATAAGAAAATTTCCAAGTTGTAAAACAGAATATTAACAAAGCCAAAATTTGGTCTTCAACAGTGTTCATACATTAAACATGTGGTACCAAGACTGATCACAACCAACAATAAAATGACATAAGATATTATTTCAGAAATGCAAAAGTGGATAAAGTTATAGATAATATAACTATTGGAAGAATAATGTGATGATATGATGGTGTGTTAGACAGGGTTCTCTAGAGAGATAAAACCAAATTCTTGATAATATAATATATTTATTTATAAAGGT
>NW_022104100.1:12415-18350 GCF_000313985.2 Echinops telfairi
ATCTCTTTCTTGTTTGAGATATATGCTGCATGCGCTGGCCTAGTTGCAGAATATGGCTCTAACATGCACAGATAGCATGTAGACCAGAACACAAGAGAAGTGAGGTGATACCACTTTTAGCAGAACAAAAAGAACTTAGGTCTTAGAAGAGAAATTAACATTGCGATATGAAGGAATAAGGAGAGTGTCGTCACTGAGGCCAAGTATTTAGTGAAGGCATAATAGGGGGAGTTACATCTACGGGAAAAAGAAACTAGACCCTATAGGGATTTGGAGATCAAGGTGAGGATGTCTCATTTTACTATCAGAGGACAGGGGTTAGGGGTTGGGCTGGGGGGTGGGGTGGCGAGTGTAGGGATGCAAGGAAGCAATCCTGTGAGAAGGGTTGTAAGAAAATTTTAGAAAATTGCTCTTAGTATACTAGAAAATGTGCCCCAATCGCAGTGCTGTATATTTAATTAAGCTTCATAAAGACCATGTACAATGAAGTACAACTACCCCATAGTGTTTCTTAACATGTAATTTTCACAGAAAGAAACCCTAGCTATTTTATCCTACAGAGCCACTGCTGAGTCACACCACAGACCTTAACCATTACTCAACCAAGAATCCTTAGTGTATCTGTATCTGTGTTGAATAAGAATAATAGTAAGATGTTCAACAAACAAACAGAGCAATCTGCAAAAGAAAAATGAACACAAAAGAAATATGATCGTATTCCATGTAGAATTTCAATGACAATGATATTTAATGCACACACACTCATTTAGGATTCATACTGCAATACAACTTAACTTGTATTTTTTACTGCATGTACATAGCTGGATAACAAAACAATAGAAAGAGAGATGGTAGATAGCCAGATAGGTAGATCATAATCTTAATTCTCTAATTTTACCAGAAGCCACCCTTCAGTTCATGTCTAGATGAAGAACTACACTTCTGCCCTGGCCAACTACACAAATTTTCTTTCTACATATGTTTTGTTATTAGCTGCCTTCAAGTCAGTTCCAACTCACAGCAGCGCTGTGTGCAGCAGAATTAAACACTGCGATTGCACCAGCCTCACAATTGTTTTTAGAGCTGAACCCATGGTTGCTGTCATTATGTCAATAATCTTGATGAAAGTCTTTCTCTTTTTAATTGACCTACTCTACCAGCACGGTGTCCTTTCTAGGACTGGTCATTTCCCTTAACACGTTCAAAGTAAGTGTCATAAAATCATATCCTTATTGCTTTTAAGGTACCTTCTAGCTATACTCCTTCAAAGACAGGTTGTTGTTTTTTTAATTAGTATTCTATTTAATTACGAAGGAGCTTCAAATGAGGTTTTGGTTTTTTGTATTTACAATTTAACATGTGTCCAAGTGTCTGTATTCAGTTGTGCTAAGCACATGGTACACATATTGAATTTAGTTCTTGCCACACCTGAAACAAGATTTTAAAATTCTGCACCCTGTGCAGAATATTTACAGGATAAATAGCTGTATAAAAATGACGAGGCTTGTTTTCACTAATGAGAAGGAAGATAAACCATTGGAGGTATATGGAAAAAGGGTTCTTTGTATAAACTCTATAAATTCAACATTTAATCTCCAAATTATTCTCCAGTTCATACAAAGAGAGGTTTATTTGTTTCTCTGGAAGTCTGTCGTGCAGAGGCAGTGGGTTATTTAGTGTGGTTCCTCTAGCCAAAGTCTCTAACTCCCAACACATGACATTTCCCTGCATGGGCCAGGATCAGGGACCCCGGGTAGGACAAAGACATGCTTGGAAAGGCTGAGAGGAAGCCACATTGATTGAAGAAATGTTTCCAGAGTTCCTGATTCCAACCTATAATCTTTTTCTTCATTAATACATCCCATAACTTTAAGTATGGTTTGTGAGTTTTGGGTGCCCATTACAATGTATTAATAATCCAATTCAAACATTCATAAAGTTAAAAGCAAAATAAAGAAGATGTCAGAATAGACAAAAATTCAAGAATTTGTAACTAGCAGAAGTTCAATACAAGAACTTAGCCAGATTCTCTTGAACAGTCATCTAATGTGTCTCTCCCTGTCTAGAAGATCAAAAGAATGAAAAAAATCAGAAGATTTCATTGGGATAATGAACCATGTAAGGAGCCCTTGTTAGCATAGATTAGGCATTGAGATGCAAGGTTGGCAGATTGAAACTACCAGCCATCTGAGTGAGAAAGATGAGACTTTATACCCCCGTAAATTGTCAAAAACTCAGTCTCAGAAGCTAGTCTCAGAAACTCAGAATATGGCAGTGAGAATGGTCCTTGCAAATATTGCAAATATCAATGTCCACAACCCTGAGACCAGAAGAGTTCAATGGTTCCCAGCTACCACAACCAACTGTGCTGAAAACAATTATATTGGAAAGTCCTGCGCAGAGTGGGAAGAATTCTTAAATTATAATAGAGAACCGTTTTACCAGTCAGACCAGCAGGACACCCCAAACCATGATTGTTAGTCTTCTGTTAGTTCTGGAATTTAACTCCCTGCATGCTAGAATAATAAGTTTAGGATAAAAAAGGTAGAATTTACCCTACGATAAACTTTAGAGGGCTGGGAAGAAATCAATATCAGAAACAAGAAACAGAGAGGAAGTGGAATGGAGACCAGAAATGGGGAGGAAGTGTGTTGACAAGCTTGCAATGAATGAGCTGAGAGAAAAGATATGTGACCTCTTGAAGGTAAAAGTGTGACCTGCACTTGCAAACTTTCATCTAACTCACAATAAAAAGTATAAAACCAAAGGACATGCTAGAGAAAGTCTAACAAGACAAAGAATGTGATATCAGAAAAACTCAGACTCATAGAGTATAATGAAAAACTGGTAAACATGATTAAACATAAAAGGCCATTTGTTCCCTTGATTATTTTTTTTAATATATGACAACCATGAGAAGGTAAGTATAGGAAGTATTCATACTTAATGAAACATTCGGTGGTAGATCACTTATATAAAGTATATTATTAAAAATGAAGGGTATATATTGCAGTTTCCCATGAACTAAAAATTCTTACCATATATAATAGATTACAGGAATCTCTGGTGATGCATTGGTCTATAATAGCAGTTCCAAACCCCCAGTCATTCGGAGGCAGAATGAGGAAGATTTCTACTCCTGTATCGAATTCCAATCCAGGAACCTCCAGAACAAATTCGACCGTGTCCTGCATAGTTGCCGTGCCAGAGTTGACTTAGTGGCATGGATGACAATAAGTTGTAGCATAGGGCGCAAACGTGAATACAATGGAAGGTAAAAAATGAACTAGTTATGTGAATTAAGATGAGTTCAGGACCAGGTTGTACGTGGGGTCACTGTGAGTCGGAACCCATTTGGCAGCAAGCACTTAACAACAGTTATATGAAACAGCTATTTCAAAGGTTGAAAATAGCATGAAAAGATTTGTGCAAAAGTATTTGCAGATGATATATTTAAAAAACCTCAAATTGTAATGCTTATTGGTTGATGAATATTTCACTAAATGAGACATTCATAAAATGGAGTGTCATTTGGCCATACAAAAGATCTATTGATAAAAACAATAAACAAAACCAAACTAAGCCAAACCCCTTGCCTTTGAGTTAATCTGAGTCATACTGACCATAAAACAGAGCGCAGAACTGCTCTATAGGATGCTCTCGGCTGTCTGCTTATAGGAGCTCAGGCGAATCAGCAGTTTGGAACCATCAACTGCTCCAGGTGAAAGATAGGGCTTTCTGCCCCCCATCAACAGTCACAGTCTCTCAGGGGCAGTGCTACCCTGTTCTATAGGCTCCCTGTGAGTCTCTGTTCCCTCGATGGTAGTGAGTTTGGCTTTGGAATCTTGACAGAGGTAAGTGTCACATCTTTGCTTCATGGAGCAACTGGTCGATTCGAACCCGCAGAGCTTTCACTTAGCAGCTAAGCATTTTAATCCAGGACCACTATTGCCCTGGACAAATGCAACTGCATGAATTACTTTCCATTAGGAGAACAGCCATCTTTAATTTCTTTGACACCTCTCTATCGACACTTCTATTACTCTTCACGTGAGCAGGAAACCTTATTTTTCTCTGAGGAGCAGGCTGGTACTTCAGAACTACCAGCCTAATTCATATCATGACACCTCCAGGGCTCTCATGAGTCAAAATTGACTCCACAGCAATAAGTTTGTTTTTGTTTCTTTTTTCCCCCTGAATGTTTATGTTTTTTAGCTTCCAGTATCACATCACATTTTAGTCATCAAAATAGCACAAACTGACAGACGATGCCCCCAAAGAATCTTTGGGCTGCTAATCAGCCCTAGAGCATCTTACAAGTAGATTGCACAAGTTGTTTCATAAGTCCCTTTACAGCTTTGATGTGTATTTTCTTTGATTTGCTTGAGAGCGTGCATTACTGTATATTGTATCTAGCCAACTCTACTGCTATATCAGATCCCGTCAGTAGGGAATAGGGTCCTTCCATGGAAGTTGTACAGTAAAACATCGGTAGAAGGGGCCAATGTCCACCACTGAAGATTACCTCACTTGGCTTCTCATTTGAGAGTAAGCACTGCTCCACTCAACATCTTTAACTCTTACCTTCACTGACACCCGCTAGCTATGAAGTTGACAACTGAAGGATGATACACCTCACAGACTCTTTCATGCTCTTTGCCCTCCACCACACAGCGTGACTCTTGAGTAGGTGGTAATAGATAGAACTTTATTTAAAAATTATTATGATAAGCAGAAACCAGACACAAAAGTTACACACAGTTTGATTTATTTACATGCAATACTAAAAAAAATGCAAACAATACCATAGAGACAAAAGGAAAAAGGATGAGGCAAGTCATTGTGTAGAGAAGGGGCAATAAGGGAGGGAATGCCCAAAACTGAACATGAATACACTTGTGGGATGATGGAAATCTTCTGTATCTCAATTTTACTAATGTTTGCATAACACTGATCATTTGTCAAAAGTCATCAAATTGCTTTCAATAAATTGATATGGTTTATATATTTTTATTGGAACATTGCATTGGAAATAGGAATTCATCAGCATATTGCCTCTGTTTGATTTTCTGCTACAAATGGCAGCCTTGAGTACCTGGTACTGTGACCATTTGACCAGTAAAACTTGAAGTATTTAATACCTGACCCTTTACAGATAAGAAAATTTCCAAGTTGTAAAACAGAATATTAACAAAGCCAAAATTTAGTCTTCAACAGTGTTCACACATTAAACATGTGGTACCAAGACTGATCACAACCAACAATAAAAATGATATAAGATATTATTTCAGAAATGCAAAAGTGGATAAAGTTATAGATAATATAACTATTGGAAGAATAATGTGATGATATGATGGTCACCATGTGGCAATAATATAATCTTTGAATGAAATGAGCAAATTTCTCCAAAACAATGAATATAAGAAGAAATATATATATGAATAGTTTTACTTTTCATTTAGAAAGGAATATGCAATTATTTGTACCCTCTTAAAAAACACATAAAACCAATATCCTCAGAGAAAGAACAAAAGATATAACTCCAATATCTTCTTTTGAAGGTGGAAGGTGGGGGAAGGGGCAGAATCAAGCCAGCATCAAAATACACTCGCACATGCACACATAACTAATAACCAGAAAACTAACCATCACAAAGAAAGTAATTTGTGACCTGGAAGCAACAGCACGGTACGGTAACTGAACAAAAGAAAAACAATATTATCTCCAGATTTGTCATTATTTATAAAGTGATGACTTAAATAGGTGTTCTCTAACCAGATTTGAAAATGATCAATCTCTCTTAAATATTCAATGAACTTACATTAATTCTATATTACCTTATTCAATTCAGATCAAGGCATTGTTAATATTGGGTCCTCTGCTATTCTCTCTGTTGTTAAATTAATAGATGAATCCTTAATCCAAAGAATATTTA
>NW_022104101.1:0-1278 GCF_000313985.2 Echinops telfairi
CCAGATGCTACATATTTTGATAGCTGGGAACCATCAGTTTTCTTCACCACATTTGCTTATGCACCTACTTTGTCTTCAGCAATAATGTGGGGCAGGTGAGCATTATGGAATGCCAGTTTAATAGAACAAAGTGTTCTTGAATTGATGGAGTACTTGAGTGGAGACTCAATATCCACCTGCTACCTTAATACTAAACCAATAAATATATGTACACAGATCAATTTCCCCAACATCATATACATGATATATTGACATCTGTACATGCCAGTATTTAGGCTCTATAAATGCCCTTTGCCTCCTAGCTCTTTCCTCTACTGCCTTTGACTTTCCTCTTGTCCCCCTATCATGCTCAGCCTTCATTTGGGTTTCAGTAATTCCTCTTGGTTACATTGCCCTTCATCAAGGGCCTCCTACACCCTCCTCACCATTGATTTTAGATCACTTCCAACACCCGTTTTTAATGAACACTCTCTAAAATATTGGATTAGAAGGGAAAATTCTCAACATAATAAAGGCCATACATGAAAATCCGATAGCCACTATTGCATTGAAGGGAAAAAGGCTGAAAACATTTCTAAAGAATAAGGGAGCCTGACACGGATGTCCCTTATCTCTACTATGATTCAACATTGTGCTTGAAGGCCTAGCCAGTCCAATAAGACAATTCCAAGAAATCAAGGGAATAAATAGAAAAAAAAAGAAGGGAAGCTTTTGCTATTTGCAGAACATATGATTTTACATATTGAGAATCCCAAGGAGTCCACAATAGGATTAATGGAAAGAAAAGAGGAGTTTGGTAGTATAGCAGGATAAAAGATTACCAAGCAGAAATCATTTGGTTTTCTATATGGCAGAGATGGGAATGCTGAGAAAGACATCAAGGAAACAATACCATTCACAACAACCATGCAAGAGCTGTAATACTTAGGAATAAACCTAACCAAAAAAACTAAAGACTTGTATCGAGAAAAGTACAAAACATTACTACAAGAAACCAAAAGGGATTTACAGAAATGGAAGAACATCCCATGTTCATGGATTGGAAAACTCAATATTATGAAAATGTCAATATTACCTAAAACACTATACAGATTCAATGCAATCCCAATCCAAATCTCAGCATCCTCCTCCAAAGAAATGAAAAAACTGATTACGAACTTTATATAGAGAGGGAAGAAGCCCAGGATAGGCAAGGAACTCAAAAAGGAGAATAAAGTAGATGGTCTTGCTCTACCTGAGCTCAAAACTGACTACTATATAGCTTCAGTTGTCTTAACA
>NW_022104101.1:5818-7339 GCF_000313985.2 Echinops telfairi
TATTGTCTACATTATCCTATTAAAAGAGATGTGTTACTTGAAGTGTCAAGTTGCTTGCATAGTATTTTGCTACTCTCTTTCTAGGTCTATGACAGACCTAATGGCTTAGACCCGTGGGCCTTATCTACTGTGGATATTACCAACCTGCAATAAAGTATATTCATTATTACTGTCCTCCAATGGAACACCTAAATGAATTTTAGTACTAGTAAATCTCAACCAAGCTTCTCTTATCTTGTGTTCTAATTTGACAGGGAGGTATCAATGTCCTGAAGCATCAAGCTGTTAATAGCTACATTTTAACAAGTTTGCTTATTTATACTGTTTTCTCTCTTTACATATTAATAAATGGAAGCATATATCAAACCATATCATTATAATTTGGAATGTCGTTCCTAGTAAATGACTTACTGATGTTGAGTGATTAATCTTTCTTTAAATCTCGATATAAAATGCGTTCTTACACATATATGAGGACAACTGATTCTCTTTCTTTGGATCATGCAGCCTAACACACTTAGAAATTCTATGGGGCAGTTATACTGCATCCTATATGGTGGCTATGGGTCAGAATCAACTCCACAGCAATGTTCATGTTTATTGTTGTTTCTATGTTTTTGTTTAGGCTTCTATTTCAGAATTATTAGACAAAATCAACTAAGATTAACTGTAATATTACATATACTTTGCTAGTCTGGGTTGGCTAGAGAAATAAATCCGGAGACACTCATATGTGTGTAAAAGAGAGTTTTATATCAAAAAGTAGGTATATATGAAGAAAAATCCCAGCCCAGTCCAGATTATGTCTATAAATCTGATATTAGCCCATATATCCAATATTAAGTCTCTAAATTCCTCTTCAGAATCATACATCAAATGCAATGATGCCAAATGCAGGTGGGTGGTAAACATTGTGGATCCAGTGGTGGTGGAAGAATCTCCAGGGCTCTGGTTCTCATCAGTGTGGCTCCATGTGGCTTGTCATCAGGAATGTGTAGCAGGGAGAGAGTTCCAAGAATCCTCTTAAGAATCCTCATAAGAAGGCCATGGCCACAAGGAGGGATCAGGATGTGACCTGATTGGCAGGCTAGATAGACTCCACCCCTTCTTTCTTATAGATTTAGTTGATATGAAATTGTGGTTACCACATATACTTTAACTAAAATTCGCTATAAAATTATAATTTCCATAACTACAATTTTGAGTTTCCGCCACCCTTAGCTGCTGTTGAATCAGATCTGACTCATGAATCAGTTCTGACTCGTGGCAACTGCAAAATTCAGAGTAAAGCTATTCCATAGAGTTTATGAGGCATTCATCTATCTGTAGCAGATCCCATGTCTCTTGAAAAGTTTCATGAAGGTTCAAACCAACGACTCTTTGATTAGCAGCTTTGTGCCTAATTGTTTGTACCACTCCGGGACCCAGTGTATTTGCATAGAGCAAGATAAATACATCGCTTCTCTTGGTAGAAAATGTGGGCCTTACAAATCAATGCAACACCACAACTCTGTGATACAG
>NW_022104101.1:8630-9957 GCF_000313985.2 Echinops telfairi
TCTGCATGAGCACAGAATGTTCTGGAAAGCCTAGTATTATCAAGGATATCCTTTTTTTGTTATGATCCACACAGTCAAATGCCTCGCAGTCAATAAAACACAAGGAAACATCTTTCTGGTATTCTTTGTTTTCAGCCAAGATCCAACTGACATCAGCAATGATGTCCAATGTCCTCTTCGGAATCCAGCCTAAATCTGTTAGCAACCTGTCAATGAACTGCTGCAATATTGTTGGATTTGGATGATCTTCAGGAGAGTTTTACTAGCATGTGGTATCAAAGATCTGGTTATAAAATTTGAGCATTCTGTTGAGTCACCTCTCTTTGGAATGGGTACGAATCCGAATCTCTTCCATTTGTTTGGCCAAGTAGTGAACTTCCAGTTTTCTTGGCATAAATGACTGAGTGCTTCAAGTACTGCATGAGCTTGATGACTTATTTATACTCCTGGAGCCTGGTCTTTAGCGCAGCTTAAACGTTTTCCATCAATACCATTGGTACTTTATCATATGGTATGTCTTGACATAATTGAATGGCAACTAATTATTTTTGGTACAGTGACTGTGTATTACTTACACTTTTTATGTTTCTGGCATCATTCAATATTTTGCTCATAGAATCTTCAATATTGAAACTCGAAGCTTGAAGTTGTTCTTGAATGCCTTCAATTTAAGGGATGCGGAACTTGTTCTTCCTCTGTTTTCAAAGTTGTACACATCTCATTTTAATGTTTGACTTAGTTTTCTCAAGCTTCCCTTTGAAATTGTCTGCTTAGTTATTTCCAGTTTGATAATGTATTGCTTTCCTCTCCTGTAGATGACCTTGTTCTTACCGAATGCATAATGCTCTGTGTGTCTTCCCACAGCCCATCAGTCTTCGGCGCGGGGAATCCATTCGTGACGTGCTCTCAGACTTAAATGGTGTGCCCTCAAGGTTATATTTTGGCTCTCGTGGACTTGTTTTCTTTTTTTCCCCAGCTTTAACCTGAATTTACATAGGAGCAGTTGATGCTCTATTCCCCAGTAAGCGTTTGGCATGGTATTAGTTGCTCATATTGAGCTTCTTCGTGGTCTCTTCCTACCAATGTAGGAAGTTTTATATCAGTGTATTCCATCTGGGAAGTTCACGTGCAAGCTTCCCTTTGTGTTGTTGAAACACTGTATTTGGTATGAACAAGTTTTGGATCTTGCAAAATTCTCTCATGGGATTGCTAGCTTCCTTTCTATCACCAAGAGGATAGTTCCCAATTACTGTTCTTTCCTCTTTGTTTTTCCATTGGTATTCCAATATTCAATAGTTATAAATTCATCTTGATTACATGTTTGATA
>NW_022104101.1:11436-13101 GCF_000313985.2 Echinops telfairi
TTTTTTGGATGGCCCTCTAATTGGTAAAGCATGAGGCACTTTTGAGGGACTATTCTCTCATGATAACATAGTCAACATATTATAGAGGAAGTCTTGCCCCACTTGCTTCTAAGGGACGTTCTGTTTGCATATGACTAATTTGTTCTTCTGAGAAAGCATCTATTCGAGTTTGAGTCTTATTTACCTTCAGCAATCTCTCTGTGTGGACAGGTTTTGTTGCTGCCGGTGTCATTTGAATAAACATCAAATGCAACACCATCTCTACAGGACTCACAGGTTTCCGTGGTTCAGCAGTCTGGACTGACCTGGAGAGCATATCTTTCGTGTCATGGTGGTGGTTGTCCTGGTATCTTAGAAACAGATTTCAGTGACATGATCATAAGAAAAACTAGACCTGGTACAGATTTGTATTACTGGTCTATAAGACACCCAAACTAAACTTTTTAAACTACAGTCCCACTTTGCTGAAATTAATGTCACCTGACTTCCAGAAGCCCCAGGGTGGGAGAGATGACAATTCAACTTGGGCAGTTTCTCCAGCATGTTCATCAACAGCACTATCTGTATATATAGTTTCCCTGTGTTTTCTATATAGTTACGTAAAGTTCACCCTGAATAAAATGCATAAATTATCCATTTCTTGATTTTACAAATGCATATACCTACATAGCCTAAATACCTATCAAGTTATATATTGAACACAAATGTCTAGTCATTAATCCCCAAATTATCAATGCCCATTTTGAATTTTTCTGCCCGCCCCCCATTGTAGTTAGATTTACATCTTGTTACATTTTATAAAAGTGGAAAAGTAAATGATACATTTTTTTCCTGTTAGCTTCTAGTCACCATAACATTTTTCAGATTTATCCATGCTATCTTCTAAATGAAAATGACCATTAAGGAGATGCATCATCATAGTGGCAGTGTGGTCGTTACATAACCAGGTGTTATTTTGAGATGATTACGAGTGTAGGGGTGGAGTCTGGTGTGTCAATCGGATCATAGCCAATGAGGCCTCTGTGTGGGCATGGCCTTCTCCTGAGAATTCTGGGAAATCTGGTACTCCTTCATAGAGGCGGGAGACATTTCTCTCTCTCTATGCTCACTCCCTGGGAGATATTGCAGCTGACAAGACGCATGGAACTATGCTAGCCCTGAGCTGAAGAAGCCCCATGGGCCTACCCTGATGCAACCAGACCGCTAAAGTCTGAGACCCCTGCCAGTTATGAGATGCTTACAACGCCACTGGATCCAAAGACTTTCTACCCACTGGCCTGTGATCGTCCTGCATTTAGCGTCATTGCATGTGTTTCATGAGTCTGAAGAGGACTTTATAGATTGGTATCAGACATATGGGCTAGTATCACACTTATGGACTTGAAATGAACTGGGTTGGGATGCTTTCTTAATGTACAATTACCCTTAATATAAAACTCTCTTTTTTTTTACACAAGAACTTATGTTTATTGCAAATGAAAAAATAGAGAGTAAAGCTCTCTCTTATACACCATGAGTTTCTATGGACGCGTTTCTCTAGTCTACCCGGACTAACACAGGCAGCAAAAATGGTCTCAAATATAACAATTGTGAGGGTCACTTAGTGTTTCATTTTGTTGTGCATAGGTAAGTATGAGCCAAAACAAACTAAATAATAAACTCAAT
>NW_022104102.1:0-967 GCF_000313985.2 Echinops telfairi
ATCATATAAGCAAGCACCAACATTACTGAAGGAAGAAGCTCAAATTGCATTAACCAAAAATAAGGCTCCCAGAACTGATGGAATACAAATTGAAATGTTTCATCAAGCTGATGAAGCCCTGGAAGCCCATGCTCATCTATGCCAGGAAATTTGGAAGCCAGCTACTTGGCTACTTGACTGAAAGAGATCCAAATTCATACCCATTTCAAAGGAAGGTGACCCAATAGATTGAAAACCAGGGGAAAGTAGCACTGTACCACATGCAAGTAAATTTTTCTGAAGATCACCCCACAACAGTTGCAGTGGTACATTGACAGGAAGCTGCCAGAGTCAGGCCAGATTCAGGAGAAGACAAGGAACAAGGGACATCATTGCTGAAGTCACATGGATCTTGGCTGAAAAACAGAGAAAACCAGAAAAATGTTTACTTGTGTTTTATTAACTATGCAAAAAAGCATTGGACTAGGAGACCCTAATGAACTATGGAATAATGGGAATCCCAGAACACTCCATTGTGCTCATGTGGAACCTGTACGTGGCTGTACAAATGGAACAAGTTATACAAGCAGAACAAGGTCATACTGCATGGTTTAAAATCAGGAAAAGAGTGCACCGGGGATCTATACTCTCACTATACTGATTCAATCTGTGTGCTGAGCAAAGCACTGGAGCAGCTGGGTTATATGAAGAAGAGCGTGGCATCCAGATTGGAGGAAGGCTTATTAACAACCTGTGATATGCAGATGAGACAACCTTGCTTGCTGCAAGTGAGGACTTGGAGCACATGCTGATGAGGGTCAAGGGCTACAGCCTTCAGTGTGGATCACAGCTCACTGTAAAGAAGACCAAAATCCTCACCGCTGGACCAATAGGTGACATCATGATAAATGGAGAAAAGGGTGAAATTGTCGAGTGTTTTTGTCTTGCTTGGATCCACGATCAATGCTCATGGGAGCAGAAGCTGACA
>NW_022104102.1:5318-6638 GCF_000313985.2 Echinops telfairi
ATGTGACATGTATTAATTTCTAATTTAGGGCAAATTAAACAAAAACAAAAAACATAGAACCAGAAATGAGTTCTGGGCTCTCACGAAATCCTAACTCCAATTTAAGAGCAATTAGTTCTATCCACATAGCCCTGCTTGATACTCAACTTCATGAAACAATCACAGAAGATAAGAGGCTACAGCAAAGTGTGGTGAAGAAAGTAGATGGTGCCTGGCTATCAATCAAAATGCTGTCTGGATTCTTAAAGGCTTGCATTCAAACACGAAGCCATCTAAGCAAGGAACCAATTAAGTCCACACGGAAGAAGCACACCAGTGTGAGTGATCCAATGATGACAATAACAAAATTCAAATATGGTGAAGATAAAAGTATCAGAGCTAAAATTAAGAACTCCCAACTGGTAGAAGCTATGGATGACAGTGGGAGGCTAAAACCCATCTGCAAAGTTTAAAAAAATATATTGGTAAAGGGTATGATCTTACTTGTTAGGAATAATTATATGACAAAATAAAAATAACTGCCATCAAGTTCAAAATGTCTTTAGGACTGTGTGGGATATAATTAAATGCATATTAAGAGCTGCCTAGAAGGTCATCAAAAAAGAGGGAGACCATCAACAGGCCAGATGGACACACAGTGGCGGCAACAATGGCCTCGAAGCTTGGGGGGATGATGTGGGCCTCGGCGCTGCTTCCTTCTGCTGTACACAGGGTCGCCATGCGTTACCACAAACTCAGCGGCCCCCAACAACAAACAACAGAGCTAAAGAAATACACATCTACGCAGCCCCACAACTTATGGCTTCTTTGACCTACAATGAACCACACTTACTCCCATTTTATTGTTAGTAATATGCAATGGTGTGTCGATTGCTGATAGTGTAATTCTCAGATGTTCACTTTCAGAAGCTCAGTTTTATGACTTACTACACTCAGATTTATAAAACCCAGTAATAGAAGGCAATAATGCTGCAAATGGGTTTGGGAATGAGGCAGAAGAAGTGGGGATGATGGAGCTGATTGGCACAGTGTCTGCAATTAGTAGTGTTTAGTTCTGTTATTCGAGTTTGAACCAACACGATAGCAACTAACAGCAACAAGTTCAGCAACTGGTTGAAATCGGGGACTTTTCAGTTGAAATCTTATAAAATGTTCCATGTGAAATTTAAATATTTAGGAAGATGTGTGAATAATTACATTAAAGTTGAGCAGATTTACAAATGTATTTCTTTGGAGTGCTTACTGTTAATTCATTAAGCTTCTTAAAAGAGAGCACACCAAAGGCGGGGAGAAAAGTCATATCCTTGTCAATGAGGGTGG
>NW_022104102.1:8492-9899 GCF_000313985.2 Echinops telfairi
TCTGTCCTGGATTCCCTGTTTCTAGCTCTTATCTGTACCAGTGCACATGCTTTAGTCTAGCAGATTTGTAAGGTAGAATTTGGGTCATGACAGTGGTGGGGGGTGGGGGAAGCATTAAAGAACTAGGGGAAAGCTGTGTGTTTCCTCAGTGGTATACTACACCCTGACTGGCCTGTCTCTTCCTTGTGACCCTTCTGTAAGAGGATGTCCAATTGTCTACAGACGGGCTTAGGGTCTCCACTCCACCTTCCCCCTCATTCACATCGGTATGATTTTTTGGTTTGGGTCTTTGATGCCTTATACCTGATCCCATTGGCACCTCGTGATCACACCGGGTGGTGCGCATCTTCCATGTGGGCTTTGTTGCTTCACTGCTAGATGGTCACTTGTTTATCTTCATGCCTTTAAGACCCCAGATGCTATATCTTTTGATAGCTGGGCACCATCAATTTTCTTCACCACATTTTCTTTTGCACCCATTTTTGTCTTCAGAGATTATGTCAGGGACGGTGAGCATCACAGAATGCCAGATTGTTAGAACAAAATGTTCTTGCATTGAGGGAGTACTTGAGTGAAGAGTCAATGTCTGTCTGCTCCCTTAATAATTTATAAATAAATATATGTACATAGATCTATTTCCCTACCATTATATATAAATGTATTTACATATGAACAGGAGATAGTTTTCAGTGTTTAAGGCAAGTTAATTATCATGAGTCCCTGACAAACAAATGTTCCATTTGCTGGATTTAGAAAGTTAGAAAGAAATAAGCTTTGCATTTTGTTTAACAATTATACACACACATATATTTGTAAAACAAAATAACATTCACAAAATATTTTGAGTGAAGCTACAAAATTCAGATCATAACAAAACCCACGTTGAAGGAAAAAGGCACCGTTGCAATGGTGACCTGGAGCCCTGGTGACATAGTGGTGACTCATTGGGCTGACAACCAGGCGCTCACAAGTTTGAAACCACCAGCCCGTCTGCAGGAGAAAGATGAAGCTTCTACTCCCATAAGGAATTACAGTAGTGGAAACCCAGAAGGTAGTTTTACCCTGTCCTACAGGGTCACTACGAATTGGAATCAACTTGACGGTGGTGAAGTAATGGTGGCCAAACTTGACATAGCAATTGCAGGACAGCTCTCGTTATGTTTCTGCTGATGGAATGCACTATGACAGAGAACTTCTCCTCAAGTGCTGCTCTAGCAGAAATACTACAAGTGGAGGACGTTAACACACAGAAACGTATTTTCTTACAGTCTAGGAGGCTAGAGGTCCAAATTCTGGAAAGCTCTCTGTTGGCCCTTACAGAAGGTCCCTTGTCTCTTCAGCTTGAAGTTCTTGGCCATTGGTGAACATCATGTGATATAGCATCTATCTTTACTCCTCTCTGCTTGC
>NW_022104102.1:11998-13099 GCF_000313985.2 Echinops telfairi
AAAAACCCCATCAAAACAGAAAAGTAAATCATTGTCAGTCATCCCCCTGGAGTAGAAGACGATTGTACTTGTGACATCATCAATTTTTCCAGCAACACCTCCCTCTGGCCACTGTCAGTATGAGGAGTCTCTGAGAGTACAACTGCACCATTGGCCGCACCCGTGAGGGCTCGCTCCACACAGTTCCATCTCCCATGCGATTGAGCTGTTTCACCATGCATGGGACTTGGTGCCAGGGGAAACTTCCTGGTTCAGTTCTTCCAAGTTCAAACCCCTAGCCAACAGATCAAAACCTGTCATGTTGCTGCAAGGGGGACATTGAGGTACAAGATACACAGTTATTCTGGGTCCCTTTCTAGTGGACACCCACCAATCTGGCGGTGTCCCAAGATCCAATGACTACCACTTCCACAGGTCCAGGGCAGCCACTCTGTGCTTCCTGGGCTATCCGAGTACCCCAGACCTCAGTCCAAGGGTACAGGCCCTTTGCGGCCTGGGTCAGTTCATTCAGCCAGGCCTCTACGTTAAGTCCTTCTGGGGTAGCCTCTGCATTCTGTCAGGCTGTGCCCAAGGTCAGCATCCAAGGTCATCATGGTGGTTAGCCCACGGTGCGCTTCACTGAGTGTTGGGTAGAAATGTATTCGGAACATACAGCTGGCCCCCTGCCCGCCTAGGTTCCCTGCACTCGTTGGTTAACCTCCCTTCCCGAGGTGAGGTCACTCCATGTATATTGAATGGAAACACAAACTGCTCATTTTCTCTTTTTATCCATTTCATTCCAATGTATTCCATTCCATTCCATTCTCTTCCGCTTTCTTCCCTCTGCTATCCCATCTTATTTTAATTTTATTTTTGAAAATGTTTTTCATGACCCACTAGATAATTACCACTAATGGTTCGCAAAGCTGATGCTTGCAGAGAATAAATTCAAAATTTATGTGCGTGCATATTTGTGGGAAACCCAGGAAGCAGCTGACCGGATGCGGTACAGAGCTATTATACTGTGGGCTCTGAAAGGATCAGGGGATGTGCTGATGTCAGCAGTGCTGCTGCACATACCTTGAAGCCTGGCAGGTGACAGAAATCTCGGGCGAGAACACC
>NW_022104103.1:0-703 GCF_000313985.2 Echinops telfairi
TGTAACTCTTTTTAAAAAATCCGTTTTCTTGGCACGTCTCGCACATGTCATACAATTCAATAGTTCAGTCATATCAAGGAGAGTTGTAAAATCATTACCACAATCAACTTTAGAACATTTTCTTCTTCTGTATACGCATTGTTATTCGTGTACTTTTTTTTACTGTGGCAAAGATATGGACAACAAAACATGCCCCAATTCAACAACTTCTACATGTTTAAGTCGGTGCCACTGACCGTATCTCTACCGGAGTAGAAGGACTCTGTGGGGTTGGCGGGTGGCCATGACAATGGCCTGGAACCCAGCAACCATCATGAAGATCAAACACACCTATTGCGTGAGTAGCCTCACCATGAGCTGAAACCCACTGGACATCAGCTACCTTAACAGCATCAGAGTGTTCAACAGGAAGGCCAGGTACCTGTTTAGATATCTTATTTGTGTGTCTTGGGAGCTGGAGGGTCCCTAAGAGTTGTATGTATGGAAATGGCTCCCACACGTTAAAGAAGAGGGAAAACAAAAAGCCCAGACTCGCTGCCTTCAAGTTGATGCTGAGCCGTGAAGACCCTCTAGGGCAGGGTATAACTGGCCCTGCTGGCTCCAGAGACTGTAGCTCTTGAGGGGTGGCTGGTGGTTTCCAACTGCTGACCTTGCAGTTTGCAGCTGTGGTAATTACATAATCTGTTGTCAACTTGAGACTTAA
>NW_022104103.1:2822-4292 GCF_000313985.2 Echinops telfairi
CTTTGAGACCACAGTGCCACCCAGTCGCCCCACAAGCATCCACGTACTCTGGACATGTCAGGAGAGAGCAGTCCCTGGAGGACATCATGTTTGGTAGAGTGGAGGGACAGTGAAAAAGAGAAAGGCCCTCAACAAAATGGGTGGACATGGTGGCTGCATCCATGGGCTCAGGCATGGGCACAATGGTGAGGATGCGCAGTGTTTCCCACATAGTAGGATCGCTATGTGGTAGGACTGACTTGATGTCACCTAACAACAACAACAACATCCTAATCTTTGGAACCTGTGACATTGGCCTTACCTAGCAGGTCAAAGCCTGTACTGTCGCTAGCTTAATGATTTGGAGGACAGATTATCTTGGGGCCCAATGTAATTGCCAAGCCAATCACAATCAAGTAGACTTCCATTCGCGGCCAGCCCATGTGTCCCAGAGCAGAAATTTTGTGTTAATTTTTCAGCAGCTGGTTGTTAGGCCTTTCTTCTGAGAGTGTGCCTCTGAGTGGACTTGAACTGCCAACCTTGCAGTTAGAAGCTGAAAACATTCGCACTTGAACTACCTACATGTTGGTAGGTCCTGAGAAATGAGCAGGAGTTCACTGGGGTAGCAGGGGCAGGCATCCCTGACCAAGGGGCCTTTTTCCAATGGAGGGGGCAGGTTCTGTCTCAAGGAAAGAGCAGAAGTTCCACTGGTTGGAGCATATGAGATAGTAAGGCAAGATGAGACTGGAGTGTATAAGTGGAAGGACTGAGTCACAAGGTTAAGCCACGCGGGCTTTTTCTGCAGGTACCCAAGTGGGAGCAGGGCACGGGCGGCTTCATCGGATTTAAATGCAGAAGAAAGCGTGCTCCAGTCCAGAAGACGGCTGGATAGGCAGGCAGGGGAAGAATAAGAAAAATCGTGGCGGCTGAGCTGGCAGAGGAGTAACAATGGAGAGGAAGATTTGAAATAGCCCCAGTGTTTGTACAGGAGACCCAAGGGCAGAGACCTGCAGCCTGTCTTCAGAGACCTGCCTCCGCGTGGCTTCCCACAAAGTCAGCTGCACCACCCAGGCTCACCCAAGCACTGTTTCTTTCGAGAAGTTCATGAAAGAGCAAGACCTCCTGGCCTGTGCTGCAAGCATGGCCCATGCAGAGGGCACACGCCTTTGGGAAGGTCCCCGGCCCCACCCCACAGCATGCACTGGGCTCATTTGCATGCATCCTGTGCTGCAGTGAATGCTTGCTGCCAGCCATGCCAGTTGTTCCAGCACCCCCTCTCTGCACTCTTTCCACAAACCCTTACTGAAGGGGGGTGTAAAACTTGGCCTAGAGTAAGGTGATCAGACGTCCCACTTTTGGCGGGACAGTCCCGATTTTTGGCGTTTTAAAAAAGTCCTGATTTTTGGAAAGAATGCACGACAAGCTAGGGAATGGTCTATTTGGTCCATATAGACCAAACTTTTATTCAAGAACCCCCACCTCCCACCCCCC
>NW_022104103.1:8441-9987 GCF_000313985.2 Echinops telfairi
TGTCACCTATTTTGGGAGAAGGCTGGTGACAGTGATGGCGCTCTCAGGAAGTCAACATCTGGCCTCACAGAGGCAACTCGAGAGAATACTGACCCCGGCCCCCATGGGAATGAAAGCTGGGCAAGGAGCAGGGACGGCCGAGGACAGCCCTTAGAATTGTGTTGCCGGTGAAGAGACTGCCGGCGAAACAGGTGTATCCACCTGAGAAGAAATCATACCTGGAACGCCCCTTCAACTCCCTGACTTCAGACACACCTATAGAAAAGACCAATCACTAGAGGAGGGCATCACGTCATAAAGCAGAGGGTCATCGAAAGTGGGAAATGCTCACTGAGATGGGTTGGCCCAATAGCGGTGACAATGGGTTCAGATACACCAATCACCATGAGTGAGGGGGAGACAGGACCGGCAATGCTTCCCTCCGTTGGGCAAAAGGTGCCTGCAAATCAGAGCTGACTCAGTGGTAACTAACAATAACAACAGGGAATACTAGAAAATGATGCATGGCCAATGTCACTACCAGGCCTGGGAATTTCAGCACATAATGCTGCTGTGTTTCAGGGGAACTCAGGAACCTGGAATCACTAGGGTGTGGGATATAAAAAGACTTTTCTCCAGCTTTGTCTCCCCCCAAATATGCCAAACATTAGAGGCTGTTTGCCAGCACTGGGTGGGAGGTCAGATGCTTAGAGATATTCTCCCTGAAGGCATTCAGCCATCCAGAGCAATCAGACTACTGTCTGGTCCTCTGCAGGTGGGGCTCACACCCTATGGATAGGATAATGATTGTTCCCCTGCAGAACTTAGAACATGTCAAACCTGCTCAGTGACATCCAAAGTTAGGCTGCCTTCCTGAATCTAACATCCACCCATCTTGTCACATGCATACCCCCAATCACCTCCCTTTCCTATTGCATGTACACCCTTAGATTTCCCCCTTTCATTACTGTATTACCTATAGTACAACCCCTTCCTGTGACATATGTCTTTACCTGTAATCAGGGGGCGTGCACCCGCCCAAAAGATATATAAGCCTTGGTTAGTAATAAATTGCTTTTTCTCCCCTACATTCCCAACTTCCACATCCCCACGTGGACCACTAAGTGGGGCTGAGGTGAGCATGCTACCATGAAATGTGTCTGACTCCTTTATTTCACTCTCTCTTCTATCTCTCTTATTCTCTATGACTTTACTATGATCTTGATATACTATCGCTGTACAATTGTGCCTGCCTGCCCTGTGATGATTTGTTAGGGGCTGGCTCCCCTGACAGTGGGGCATGTATCACACCAATCAGGATGATCTCACTTTGCTTTCTTGTTCAAACAACCCTCGGGGATCATCAGAGAGAGCAAGAGGATTCCACGGATGAGGAAGAAGATACCACTAGAGGCGGAGATGTGAGATTCTGACTGAGTTTTCCCAGGTCAATAAACAGAAAGGTGGCCACCAGTCTCTCCTAGTCTTCCAGTTGCATCCCAAAGTTAGAAAATGGGAATCTCCAAATCTGGAATAATTAGTTAGCAGCTCTAGAATCACCACCAGT
>NW_022104103.1:11475-13057 GCF_000313985.2 Echinops telfairi
CTGTCCTCTAGGGCGGCTGTGAGTTAGAATCGCCTCGAGGACAATGTGTGGCTCCGTGGCTCACGGACAGGGTCTCAGCCGATGGTCCCATGAGAGGGGCGCTGCGCTAGTTTCCACGGAGAAAATGAGACACCCGTGCCCCCAGCAGAGAAAACAATGAGGGCAACGATTTATCAAGCACACCTCATATGCCAAGCGCTCTGCCTAGGGGACTGTTTAGCCCCACCCCAAGGAGCCCTGGAGGCGTGGTGGTGAATGCACCCACCAAAAGTTGGGGAGAAGGATGGCAGCCCTCGGAGCCCTCGGCAGGGGCAGTTCTGCTCCGTCCTGTCTCGCACACTGCCTCTGTGGCAGCGGGCTTCTAGGTGTCGATCTGCCCACGCCAGCTATCCTGGTGCCCATTATTCAGAGCTGGTAGCAGCTCGGGGAAGGGAAGTGACTTGCCCAAGATCACACAGCTGGTCTGTCAGCAGACTCAGAATTTACGCTCCAAGGCACATTCTTTACGACCAGGGTACGGCACCTCTCTGGATGGCATTCAGGAGCTCAGACTATAGCCCCAGATTCCAAGGCCAGGGCTCTCGGGCTGCTACTTATTTGCATATGATACTCATGAGGACCTGACCTTATCAGGTGTGCTCAGTCTCCGCTACACCATCTGGGTTCCTACCACCTCGGTGCTGCCTCCTGTGGCCTGCCGGGGCTCACACCACAGGCCGAGGTGGACCTGGCTCCCGGCCCTCACTCTCCAAGCCCACAGGGAGATGTTCGAAAACGGTTTCCTTTCCTAGCTAAGCCCCAAGCCAAGCCCACGGAGATACCAGTCAGTGGACGCAAGTGGCCCTATATAAGGTCTCCTGCAACAACTGAAACACCACTGGCTTTGGCTCGCTGGTTGCGTCCCCACGATGGCACCGCCCTTCTCCCACTTCCTGGAGGGGTTCCCAGTGTCCAACCTTCCTCCATCCCTGGCCTTTCTGGATTTTGTCCTTTGGGCCTGGGCGCTGCCCTTTGATCTCAAAGAGTCAGTGGTTCTAAGGCAGCGGTTCTCAACCTGTGGGTTGCAACCCTTTTGGGGGGTCGAATGACCCTTTCACGGGGGTCACCTGATTCATAACAGTAGCAAAATTAGTTATGAAGTAGCAACGAAAATAATTTTATGGTTGGGGACCACCACAACATGAGATACTGTATGAAAGGGTGCGGCATCAGGACGGTTGAGAACCACTGCTCTAAGGTGTGCATACCTCTAGTGCTATTCTTGTCCCCTACAGACCTGTCTGCAGTTTGGCGGACCAGGCAGTCCTGGGGCGAGTGTTCACATCCAGACTGCGGGGGGTGGGGGGGTGGCTTAGGCCCAGGTCTCTGTTTTCTGAGCAGAACTCACTTTGGTTCCACATGTTGCTGTCACTCACTCGCTCCACGGCCTCCGCATGTGATGCAGAGGAAACAGTGATGAAGGGCGGCGGGGCGGTGACTCGGAACACGTGTGTGCTCCAAGGACCCTCAGGACCGCACAGTTTACAGCGCGGCCACGTCTCTCACCTGCCAGCTCTCACAAAGCAGCAGCCCCGTTGAAACA
>NW_022104104.1:0-841 GCF_000313985.2 Echinops telfairi
ACCCTGTAAAGACGTCAGAGAGGATAGGGGAGTTACATTTCCCCTGCAGCACACACTAAGCCTGGATTGTGCGGTGGACCTGCCCCGGCTTGTTCAGCTTCTAGGGCTCCCAGGTTTCCACATGCCCTCCTCCCTCTTTCCAGAGGCTGCAGTCCACAGCAGGAACGCCTAACATGGGCACAGGGAGCGTGTTTTACGGCACGCTCCTCATTTACGAAACATGCACTGAGAACAGCTCCATGTTCTGGGCTGCCACGGGACCGGGCAGTGAGGAAGACAGGCTCTGCTGGGAGGGGTCTGCAGCCCTGAAGGGAGGACAGCAGAGTGGGGGCTCGTCCTCAGAGGCAAGTCCAGAGGCAGGAGGCGGGGCCACAGAGCTCAGTAGTGAAGAAAGCTCCCCCCGCCCCCCCGTTTTCAAGACTTTCCTTGATATGTATGAAATATGTAGATATTAGGAATACATAATATATAAGAAATACATATATTTTATTTAAGACATATATAAAAATATATGACAGTCTTAGAAGTTGGAAGGATCTGTATATTTAATGAGGAAATGCTGAACATAGAATCACGACATGATCCAGGGATTCTGCTGCAAGGAATATACGCAAAAAAATTGAAAGGAGAGTTGCAAACAGACACTGGAACAAGAACGCTCGTAGCAGAACCGCTCAATCAGCCGGGAGGCAGAAACAGCCCCACGTCCACCGCCTGAGGACCGGATGCGCACCTTGTGGAGGCCCCACCACCTCGGGTTGCTGCTGCTGTTTCAGGAGCCATCGAGTCAGTTCCAACCCACAGCCACCCTGCCTCTCCCCTGACTGCATCCGGTCGCCCT
>NW_022104104.1:2887-3977 GCF_000313985.2 Echinops telfairi
GTATTTCACATCCCAGTCGGGTCACCGTGGTGGACAGCCTTCCAGACAACGACGAGGAAGAAGGGCCCGGTGATCTCCTTCCAGACACTGCTGCTGCCTTTGTGTTGTTAAGGGGAGCCATCGAGTCCGTGTGGACAACTCACAGGCACCTCGAGGACAACAGAGACCCTGCTTCCTGCCGCGCAGGCCTCAGACACATCGCTCGCTGTCTCAGCCCCTTGTGGCAGCAGCGGCACCAGCCTATCTCACCAGACCTTCCGCTTTATCGAACATGACGTCCTTCTCCAGGGACTGGTCCCCGCTCATAGCCTGTTCAGAGACGTTGAGACAAAATCTCTTCCTCTTCCCTTCTAAGGAGCATTCTGGCTGGGCTTCTTCTGAGAATGCTCTGTTCGTCCCCCGGGGAGCCTGTCGTCTAGTAAATGTTCTTCGCCAACGGCATGGCTCCAGCATCACTTCTTGGTTGTCTTCGTCCCGGTCCAGCTCTCTCATGCATTCGAGAGGAGTGGAAATGCCACGGCCTGAGGCGGGCGCACCTTAGTCTTCAAAGTGACTGCTTTACTTTTTAACACCTTAAAGAACATTTTTTTGCAGCAGCAGCACAGATTTTCCCAAGGCAGCACATCATCTGATTGCTTGACGGCTGCACACGGGGGCGTTGATCATGCATCCACGAAACCCAGAATCCTCGACAATTGCGATCTGTTCTCCACTCACCACAGTGTTGATTATCGGTCCAGTTGTGAGGATTTTTGTGTTCTTTCTGTTCAGGTAGACAGTCCATACGGAAAGGTCCTTGATCTTCATCAGTGTCAAAGTCCAAATGTGAGCCCATCAGGGATCACAAGCGAATGGCCAATGTAATGCCCCCTGGGTTGAAAGACAGGAGCCCTGGTAGTGTAGCGACCCAAAAGGCCAGCCGTTCAAAACCACCAGCCACCAGAGAGAGATAGACAGGGCTTTCTACTCCCATGCAGAATTTCCGTCTCGAGCTCACAGGGGCAGTTCTACGCTGTCCTCTAGGGTCGCTATGAACTGGCATTGACTGGATGGTAGTGGGTCTTTGCGTGTGTGCTGAGCGACACCCAGA
>NW_022104104.1:6596-8032 GCF_000313985.2 Echinops telfairi
TATAATTAAAATCACATTGTAGTTCCCGTTGGTTGCCGAAGTGACGAACGTCTTATGCTCAATAATACATTGCTAGGACAGAATTCCCTGTCATAGAAAATTAACTTTAAATGATAGCTCAGAAAAGAAATATAAGAAGCTCTCGTGTCGTTTATTATTAATGTGCTCGATGTTAACTCTCTCACTAGAACGCGGGGAATGTGCCAATAAATTAGCTCAAGAAATGATGCAAAATTAAATATTCATGAAGTGCTCCAACGAGCACCAATTATACTGCAGTATAATCTTGTAAATATTGCCACAAGTGCAAATGGCACGCTAGACCAGGGAAAGAAGCATTGTTGATTTAGCGACTGTGGTTCGGCGCGGTCGAGTTTGCTCTGACACAGAGTGACCTGTCCAACAGGCGTAACACCGTCCGCTCTGCGGCGTCTTCACACTTGCTGGGAGAGTCCAGCCCACCCGGTCCATTCATCTTGTTGAGGGTCTTCCTCCCTTTCGGTGCCCTTCCGCCTTACCCAGCGGAATGTCCTTTGTCACGTCTCTCACCACCCTCGCTTCTTAGGAGCGGTCTGGCTGGCCTCCTTCCAACGTAGCTGTTTGTCCTTCTGGCAGTCCCTGAGACATTCAGTAATCATCCCCAACAGCATCATCCAGACCATTGATTCTTCTTCCATCGTCTTCAGTGGGTCTTTGCGTGTGTGCTGAGCGACACCCAGAACACAGTGTCCGCAAGGACAGACTCCAACACACCGCGATCATGGAGACGGCCCAGCACGGAGCCACGCTGCACTCTGTTGTGCTTGGGGCCACCAGGAATTGGACCCAACTTAGATGGCCACTAACGACAACATGGCCTGTGGGCTCCACATGACTAGCAGGAGCCCAGCTGAGTCTGGACAGAGCTGGGGCAACCCTGCTGCTACCAACAAGCCTGGTGTCCATAAGGCCGGGCGGCTGCAAGTCACAATCCAGACAGAACCCCAAGGTGCCGAGAACAAAGAGTGGGTGGTTCCATTTGCACCAAGACGTGCTGCCCTCTGCCGGAGACTGGGGATGGTTCCAAATGGGAATCGCCCTGGGGGGAGGCATGGGGTCAAGTCACTATGTCAGAGGGACAGGAGCCACTGCCCTTATTAAAGTGATAAACTGTAAGGTCCAGGAGCATCTGTCTCCGTGTCTCTGGGTGTTGATAAACATCCCGCTCCCAAGTTGGAATCGAGACTTATTTGGCAAAGAATGCGGTCCTTGGGGAAGGAGACTGCAAAGAGAAGGGAAACGTGGGTGAATTAGCTTCTGGAGACTCAGATACGGTTTATTTGCCTAAGGTTCTGGTATTTTTCTAACATAAACAATTGAATGGTGGGGACTGCCCAGAGGAGTGCGTGTGCGCGCGGCGTTGGAAGTGCACGCAAGGAAGTGGGAGAGGCCGTGCC
>NW_022104104.1:11878-12999 GCF_000313985.2 Echinops telfairi
CATCCAAACCTCATGGTGCAGCCACGGGCCACGGCACATCAGCCTGAGGACCAGCTGCCAACTTGGAAATGGGCGCCTGAAGTTGGCAGCTGCCGTCAGTGGAAATTACGAAACTAAATCATGCAAGGGGGAGTACTGCTTACCCGGAAGGGGAGATTTATTTTATTCTCTCGTATTTAAACAGAGTAACTGGCCTCCCAATGAACTGTCTGTCTCACAAAAGGGAATGTAAGAAACACAGTCTAGAAATCCCTCATTTTTAACAAAAAGGACTAGACATACAGTTTGGATTCTCAGAACATCTGTTTCTCCCCACCTCCTCATAATGGGCATACTAGAAGGCTGCTCTGGAGGGACACAGAGATCTGTCAGCCCTGGACCTCGCTCTCAGTCACACCTGTGGCTACACTGGGGTCACTTGATCACCAATGCCCAGACCACAAGGGCTCTTTGTGCTGGCCTACACCACATCCAGGTGCTCACCCATCCCATCCCTGTGGGGGCCTCCCTGTGCCCAAGACCCAGCCTCCTGGAGTCAGCCATGCCCCCTGTGCTTCCAAAGGGGAACAGACTGTGTCAGCTCCTGGCGCTATGCAGGGACGGAGATGTCTCCTGATGTCACATGGTCACACGGCCTCTGCTGGCACGACAGCAGACCAACGTCTGTTAGGACCGACAGGTGGGAAAGCGAGAGAGGCTCCCACAGCTTCATGCCGCCCTTTGCCAGCTGAATACATTCCAAGGGCCTCCAGCCTCCCGTCACCATCTGGTTTCTGGCCCTGCATCCCTCCCCACCAGGTGCGACACCAGGTGCTCGGCTGGGCCAGGCAACACCCTCTCTTCCCCTCCTTTCTCACATCCTCCTCCTCCCAGACTGGCCTTCTTTCTGAGCATCGGGACACCAGAACGTAAACACCGTGAAGGCAGGGGCTTTTGTTGTTTTCATTCACCCTTGTAACCTTGTGTCAGTCTGGGCACTTTAGAGAAACAAATCCACAGAAACTCATGTATAAGAGAAAGTTTTACATAAAGGGTAAGTGCATATCAAGAAAACATCCCAACCCAGTGCTGCCCAAGCCCACCAAGTCCAACATTAACCCATATGTCCAACACCAGTCCAC
>NW_022104105.1:0-965 GCF_000313985.2 Echinops telfairi
TCTAAATCAGTTCTTGCAGGTATATCCACAGATGAATAGGTGCTTTCTGGGTTCAGTTAACAAGTGCATGCTATTATTGCAATGAGGGGATGTACAGGGAGAACCTCAGGGAGTTGAGTTGTCAGAGGAAGGAAGATTATTTGCGAAACAGACATTTGAGAGCTACGTCTCAAGAGGCAATTACTCAGCTCTGTGGACTTTTCGACGCAGGGACAAAAGGGGTCCTTTCCAGGGGTTAGGAAATTCCTAAGCTCTCTTCTTCAGGATAATTATGTGTCTCTGTACCAACTTACCATCTCAGTGTGTTAAAATAGGGTCCCTAGAAGTCAGCGTGCACTTGACCTTAAGCAGGTTAGAGTTTTTATGGTTTCTGCCGCTCTTAACAATGTGGGACAGCAGGTCATGCGTGTGTCAGCAGCCAGTCAGGGTATACCTACCACCGCACCCACCCTGTTCGTTCCACCTAGTTACTTCTAGGAGCTTCCCTCTCTCCCAGCTCCTGCCCAACACAGCTGGCTGCTGGCACAGCCTGGCCTCCTGCTGAATGGAATGGGGTGGGGGGTTTCTGACTTCCACAGGCTCCTGGTTGGTCCACGGGCCTGTTCTTCCTAGCCCTGCTTTGTGCATCCTCACTGCTTACCCGTCCTCCCTTCCTCACCCAGTGTTCTCAGACTCGTGCCTCCTTGCCCACCCTAGATCTGCACCACCTGGGTCTGATGGGGCCCTGCCTTCCAGAGCCCTGCCTGGACAGTGCTGCAGGTGGGAGACCCATACCATGTGTACCCTGGGGTCTGGAAGTTGGGGACAGGACACTGGCTCCTCCTCATTGGCTTTCAGATCCTTACTCTAACACCTACCCCCACCCCCAGGCTCATTTCGATTGTTTCTGTCTGCCACCTCCCATGCCTGCCATCACCTCACATCTGTTGGAGATTTGGCATCTGGATTTCGGCCTTCTCCTGTGC
>NW_022104105.1:3367-4730 GCF_000313985.2 Echinops telfairi
GCTTTTGAGAACATCTGCCTTTTTGAAACACTTTCCTGTCTCTTGGCTTCTGGTTCATTAGGCCAGCCTGCCATTTTTTCTCTCTCTGCTTCACCCCACTTCAGTCCTTTGTGGGCTCCAATTCCCCTGCCCACCCCTTTTGTAAGTTAGCATGCCCCCACGTGACCTTTGCATTTCCATAGCTTCAATCGCTTCTACTGTGTGTGACTCCCAAATTTGTGTATCTAGCCCATGTCTGACTCTTGAGCTCAAGTATGTATGCCAAACATCTGCTTGATTTGTTCATGATAGGCTTGACAGGCATGTGCAATGGAACAAGTCTAAAGTGACTCCTTATTGTCCATGTTTCCCCCATGCGTGCTCTTGTATCTTTCATGCCAGCAAGTGACATCTACCCAGGTGCTGGGTTGGGCCTTCGGAATAGGCTGAATCCAAAGCCCACGTTGATGCTTTCCTTTCCCTGACACTGGGGCGCCCTCTGGTACTCCAAGGTTCTCCCGTTTAAGAAAGATTTCTGCCTACTGCTCCCATGGTGTTCTGGGCTCTGTTTGTTCTGAAACCCAACAACCTTCAGCCCTACTCCTTTGCTCAGTGTCTGCCTCTCTCATGAGAGTGCACGCTTCCTGAGCACATGCTTTGTTTCCTTTACTGCATACTCTTCAGTGTGGAAGAGGAGGTGTGTTTGGCACCTGCTACATATGCAATAAACCAAAACACCAAACTCACTGCCTTCGGGTCAGTTCCGGCTCATACAACCCTATGTCTATATAGGACAGGGTAGAACTGTCCCTGTGTGTTTCTGAGACTAACTCTTGTTGGGAGTACACAGTCTTTCTACTGTGGAGGGGCTGACCATGGGTTAGCAAACCAGTGGGTCACCAGGGCTCCTTACATACCAATAAAGAGGCATTTTAACGGGAGAGGACTTTTATTTTCAATGTGAATTTTTTTAAGTGTGGAAGCTTTGCTCCTTTGTAAAAACTGTACTGATGGAATATTAGGAAAATATCACAGAACTACTATTCTTCAGACATTGTTCCTGTTTTGAGTCCATTCCGACTGTCAGGTGACTGCAGAGATAGAGTCAAACAGTCCCCAGAGGGTTTTCCAGGCTGAGGCCTAGTGGCGTGGTGGGTTACACATTGGGCTGCTAACTGCAAGGTCAGCAGTTTGGAGCCACAAGCTGCTCGGCAGAAAAGTGAGATTTTCTACTCCCATAAAGATTTACAGTCTTGGAAACCACAGGGAAGCCACAGTTTTCTGATGCACTTGTGAATGTTGATGGTGTACTCTCTGGTCACAACCTCGTTGGTAGCCGAACGGCCCTTCTTCTCACTGCCCTTCTTTGCAGGAGCCATCGTGC
>NW_022104105.1:8724-9776 GCF_000313985.2 Echinops telfairi
TCCCCAGTCACTGGCGTGATGTCATCCCCTCTTCTGTACTCCTACCTGCATCGAGGATGTATTGATCTGCCAGCCATGCGTCTCTGACAGTCACCTTGGTCCTCTCACACCCTGTCCAAGCTGCCTGGTTTGTGGTAAATCCTTGGGTGGCAATTTGGCCTCATGGAGATGATCTCCCTCATCCGGATGAATTGTCTTTGTCCTGTTTAAGATGTAATGATTGTGTCTCTTTAAATTATATTTGACTTTGGGGTCTCTTCTGCCAGCCACAACAATATCGAGTGATTATTTTTATTACTTTTATTGCTAACACATGGCCCAACTGCAGCGGGAACCTTAGTTTCTCCGGCTCCAAACCTTAGACTTTGCCTGCTGTTTCTCACTACTCTCATTGCTGTGAGGAGCCCTTGGGCGTGGTGCAGAGGTTGGCTAGAGGCTCGAGTCTGTTCTAGGGGAAAAAAGACCCCACACTCTTTTATTTAAAAAAAAACAAACATTTTACTGGGGGCTCATACAGCTCTTATCACAATCCACACATACATCCATTGTATCAAGCACATTTGTACATTTGTTGCCATCATCATTTTAAAAACATTCTCTATTTGAGCCCTTGGTATCAGCTCATCCCCCACCCTCCCTTCTTCATGAACCCTTGATAATTTATAAATTTTTTTTTCATGTCTTACATCGACTGCTGTCTCCCTTCACCCACTTTCTGTTGTTTGTCCCTCTGGAAGGGGGTTATATGTAGATCATTGTGATCGGTTCCCCCTTCTCCCCTCACCTTCCCCTCCCCCTCCTGGTATCGCTACTCTCATTATTGGGGTTTATCTGTCCTGTATTCCCTTGTTGCAAGCTCTTATCTGTACCCGTGTACATGCTCTGTTCTAGCCAGATTTGTAAGGTAAAACGGGTCATGATAGTGCGGGGGGGGCATTAAAGAACTAGAGGAAAGTTGTATGTTTCATTGGTGTCAAGTTGCATCCTGACTGGTCCGTCTTCTCCCCACGACCCTTCTGTGAGGAGATGTCCGATTGCCTGCAGATTGGCTG
>NW_022104105.1:11018-12981 GCF_000313985.2 Echinops telfairi
GTCTTTTATGGCTGGAGGAAAGACAGTGTAAGATTGGGCAGCGGAGAAAGTGATGGCTGGAGTTTGAGGAGCCCTCATCTTAAAAGCGTGTGGTTTTACAGCAGCTCATCCAGCGGCCTTCGCGTGTTGTTCAGAGGACTGCTGGAGGACGGATTAGTTTAAGTCAGTGAAGTGCAGGGTTTTTCAAGCAGTACATTTACCTGTTATTGTTGTTAGTTGCCATTCACTTGATTCTGCTTCATGACCTCCCCACTCATGGCTGACAAATCAATTTAATTGCATCACAACAAGAGTTGCCCAAACCTGACACAGTAGAAAGGCTGGGGTGTGCAGCTTGTAGTAAAGGTTATGCAGTGCTTCCTGAAGCTTTTGCTTCAGCTGGTTTTTGTCTTTTTGGGGTGTGTGTATTGGGTCATAGAAAAGCTTGACAATGCGTGGCTCTGGAGGGTGTTCCAGGAAGTTTATAAAGTTCTTTTGAGCTAGTGTGACTGTGTCACAGGAGGAAACTACCTGACCACGGAGTCTCTCTCCAGCACCAGCTGGGTGGATTTGGGGTGACCCTCCTTTGGAGTTAAGACTTTGGACAAAGCGGTGGCATTGCTTTGTAATGTTTCCCTGGGTTCTGGGCTCCCACTCAGCCCTCTCTCAAGGGCCTCTCTAGGGGCTGTGGTTATACACAGACAAGGCACAAGGTCATATGCACACATACAGAGTAGATATGACTATAGCATATTCAAATTGAACATGTCTTCTTGCTTCTCTGAAAGCTGTTTTTCTTCTACGCTAAACGTTCCAGATCCTTTACAACTGAATGATACCCATGTGTCCCAGATACCCATGTGTCCCACAATAAGAAAGACCAGTGTAGCCAAAAAAAGTGGATGTCAAAGGAGGGCAGTCAAGCCTCCCCAGGGTCAAAATGTGTGTAGTAAACCATTGTCTTAATTCTGCAAACCAACCTGACTGTCATCATCGGTATTCTGACCCATGGCAACCCTGTAGTATAGGACAGGGTAGAACTGCCCCTATGAGTTTCTGAGACTGCAGCTCGTCACAGGAGTAGAAAACCTTCTCTCTCTCTCTCTCTCTCTCTCTCTCTCTCCTTTTGACAGGTGGTTTTGAACCGCTAACCTTGGGGTTAACAGCCCAATGTGAACCGCTGTACCACTGGGGATCCTTTTAATTTAATTTACTAAGAAGGCACTGAAAACACAGGGAGACTGGGCAGGACGTGGTAACTGAGGAGAGAGAGAGAAACAATGACCATGATCAGGACTGCTAATCAATCATAGTAAAGGATTAAACTAGAGAAGGCAAAGTCTTGCTAATATCTTGTTTTCAGGCATACACTGTACATGGGAAGATTCCTTAATTTAACCTTTGTGGGGGTCATCATGCATCATGAATTTTAGCAAGAGTAACACAGGTTGTGGTTTGTTGTAAGGCGACATCAAAGCACTTCGAATCGACCCTGTGTGCACCGGGAGGAAGCACCACCCGGTCTGCAGCACTTTCACGGTTGTTGGAACCACTGTGTCGGTTCATCTTGTGGAGCAATCGCTTCCTTCCTTTTTGCCGACCCGCTACCAAACATACCCTGCTCCCAAGCTGGGCCCTCCTGATAACATGGTCAGTTTCTCCTGTTTCGATTTTTTTTTTCCCCTGTAAGGAAAAATAGAAATGGAAAATAAGGTTTGTGACTTCAATTCTGCTGTCAGAGATGAAATAAAGAAAATAAGGTGGTCATGCCCTTCCTAATACTGGAGCACTGGTGACGTAGGAGTACATGTTGGACTGCTAACTGCAAAGTCAGCAGTTCAAAACCACCAGCTGCCCTGCCGCAGAAAGATGAGGCTTTCTACTCCTATAAAGAGTTACAGCCTCAGAAATGCACAGGGCAGCTCTACCCTACCCTGTAGGATTGCTGTAGGTTGGAATCTACTCAATGGCAGTGAGGATTTTT
>NW_022104106.1:0-1193 GCF_000313985.2 Echinops telfairi
TCCCTTCACCCACTTTTCTGTTGTCTGTCCCCAAGGGAGGAGGTCACATATAGTTCCTTGTAATCGGTTCCCTCTTTCCAACCCACTCTCCCTGTACCCTCCCAGTATCACCACTCACACCACTGGTCCTGTAGGGATCATCCACCCTGGATTCCCTGGATTTCCAGTTGGTCTGAGTTTCTGTTGTTACTCCAGTACCACGTTGTTTGTACTACTGTGGCTGTGTGGGAGGTGTTAAAGTCAGGTAAAGCATCCCCTCCAAATTTGCCCTTCTTCCTGAGGAGTTCTCTGCTAATCTGGGTTTCTACCACCTCCATATGAAATTGGTGCTTCGTTTTTCCAATTCTTTGAAGAAGGTTGTTGGTATTTGAATTGGGATAGCATTAAACTTATAAAGTACTCTGGGTAGGATAGCCATTCTTTACTACATTGAGTTTTCTGATCCATGAACATGGGATATTCCTCCATTTGTGGAGGGTGTTTTTAGCTTCCTGTAGTAGGGTCTTGTAATTTTCCTTATATAGATCTTTTGGGTTGTTTTTTTGTTGTTGTTGTTGTTGTTGTTAGATATATACCTAGATATTTCAGTTTGTTCTCGTCTATTGTGAAGGGTACTGCCTTCTTGATCTCCTCTTCCATGGTCTTGTTCAATGTAGATATCAAACCATTCGACTTCTGTTTGCTGATCTTGTTTCAAACCACTCTTCCATATTCCTCTATCACTGCCAGTACATCAGTTGTGGAGCTTTGGGGATTTTCAGTGTACAGAATCATGTTGCCTGCAAATAATGATAATTTCCCCTCCTCTTCTCCCACTTGGGTACCTTTGATGTCCTTCCGTTATCTTATGTTGCTAGCTAGGACCTCCAGTACAAAACCGAATAGAAGTGGGGTCAAGAGACATCCTTATCTGGTCACCTTTTTCATTCGGATTGATTTCATCTTTTCTCCATTAACTGTGTAAATAGCTTGTATTAACTTGAGGAATTGACCTTCCATTCCTATCCTCTCGAGTGTTTTAGTTAGGAATGGTTGTCAGATGTTGTGAAATGCTTTTATTGAGTTTATAGATATTATCATGTGACTCTCATACTTTTTCTTATCAATGTGGTATATAATATTGATGGATTTTTGGGTGTTAAACCATCCCTGCATCCCTGGGATGAAGCCTACCTGATCCTAGTGGATGGTAC
>NW_022104106.1:3689-5075 GCF_000313985.2 Echinops telfairi
TGCTTAGCCACTAGACTTCCTGGGCTCCTTTGCTGCTTTGGTAGCTTTTCCTTATCTAGATGAATGAAATTACCTGAAATTGTCTCTTAGAAGTACACTATTATTCCTGAAATTTCATCCAGGCAATATTTTGAAATTATATCCAATCAGTAATACACTTCTCACCCTTTACATTTTCCCAGATCAATACTTTTTACATCAACTATATTTTTTATGGATGTAGTACATTTCTTCAAGTATCTTAAGCATGGCCACACATGTTATATGAAGACAAGTGTTTCATTAGAGTAGTGCCTAAAATGGATTTTGAGTTCAGATTGATTTTTCCCACATTAGTAACTTAAAATGGCTTTTATAAAGCAGATATATAATGGCATTAGCGGCCCTTGCCAAAATATCATAGGGAAAATATTTTTAAAGAAATGAGAGTAGGCATTAGGGAAGAAAACCCATATTCTTCCTTTTCTAAATAGCCTTTGGGACGTTTGTGTTTAAGGATGTTAATGTGTTTCATGAATTTTGATTTATAGATGTTTTTAACATTATGCCTTTAAGGTAAGAGCTCTCAGTAAATTAATTGTTCTCCCTATTTATAAAAGCATGAAGGCTTACTGGGAGTACCTTAAGGGGACTCACAAACAAAATGTGTAGGAATCAGGTTTGTTAGGAAGGCTTGATATAGAATAGAAAAGAGAGATCAACCATACTGTTCTGAATTTGAAAAACATGTTCACGATCAGCAATAGAAAGTAACATCAATTCAATCAGAATGGAAGGCAGTTAAATCCCATTATCCAGTAAAAATCACGGACTAGCTGGGGAACTCCAGTGAGTAACAAGACAGGACATCACTTTGTGAAGGTTCTGGACAAACAAGACTGTATTGTCTCTCCCCAGGTACATGCTGCTTCCCTGTCCTTAAAATCATCATCCCTTAGTAGAGTGATAGAAGTAATTTGAAAAACTATAATGAAACTCAAATGTAAGACTTTCTGATTCTACTATTAAATTAATTTCTTCCCTTTCAACTATAGTAAAATCATGTACTTTAGTAGTAAAGACAACCTCAGAAAGTGTTCAAAATGGTCATTTGGCAAGCAATTTTCAGATTTAAATTTAATTAAACTAAATGCCAATAACAAAAATAACATAACATTAAATGACCATAATATAAAAAAAATTATCTCTAACTTTATGAAGAAAGCATATCTTAGGAGTGTAAACATATAAAATGAGTTGCATTTTAAATATTTTTTCTAGTTAAAAACAAGGTAAAATAGATACATTGTTATTTTGTTTGTAATGTGGAAAAAGAACAAAATAAATTTAAATATTTAGAGTAAGAATGAATAAACAGAAAAATTTAGATTAGTTAAACATACAAAA
>NW_022104106.1:7004-8660 GCF_000313985.2 Echinops telfairi
TTTTCTTTTCCATTCCTCTTTCGTTCCTAACCTCTGTCCTTGGGCAAATGGTGCCCTTTTGATATTAAATGATTAATCATTCTCTTGTACCATAAGGTATGCAATTCCAGACCTGATGGGTGACTAAGGGCTATCATCTTGGGGTCCCACCAGCTCTATACCGCCAATAAACCTCGTTTCTTGTGATTTATGATTTTTAATTTGGCTTCACATATTTCTGCCCATTCTGTGCAGGATCTTCTAACGTGGTCCTTTCCAAAGCAGTTGGTACTAGTAGCTGGCTTCATCTAGCTCTTTTCATCTTAAGGTTGTGAAGACTGATGTCTTGTGGTCCACTACGCCATTGGACTAATTTTTTCCATAGACCTTTGGTGCTCATCACTCTTCTTTCCTGTGGATGAGGAGAGATCAAGAATTGCACCTTAGATAGCAACTTCTGTGTTTAACACACCAGCAGAGACTCATCGAAGTAGCATGTAGAGCATTGTCTTTGTCAACCATCTTATGCAGTTGACTTTGGTATAAAATGAGACTGTTTTCCTTTTAATTTAACTTTTCATTTAGAAATAATTGAAGATTAACAAGAAACTGAGGAAATAATAGCAAGAAATCTTAGAAACTATGATCCAGTCCCACGACTAGTAATGTGTGGATTTTTTGGACAGTATCCACACAAATGTCCATAGCTCCATATACCACATACCACACATAAGTCTGTGATCATATACAGAGTTCAAAAATCCTGATCAGAGCACAAGAAACAGAAGATGCAATAACTCTCTTCATGAAACATATGCAGCTAATCTCCATGACTGTATACAAATCATTGCACTGTGAGATGAATGATGATACAGTACATTTATAAGCTCTAATATATATCTCTTGATAGTCATAATAAACATCTATGCTACTGTCTCATGTAACTTGTGTACTAACATTTAGCATTGTATTTTCTATCAAAAAAAGCTTACTATGTAATGGTGTAAGTTTCAATTTGGAGGCCACAGTACCAAATATTGTATTTCACTTGTTTCTTGAGTGTGGTAGCATTATCAATATGTTTAATTTTCCTTTGGAATTATCACCATGCAGTTCATCATGTGTCACCAGTGCTGTAAGCCCGCCCCTCCTGAGGGCTGTGCGCACTATCAATGCAGAGCAGTGCCTAGAAAACCTCCGAAGAGGAGGATGTAGGTGGTTGCTTTAGAGCTCATGCATCCTGAAAAGGCTAACCACGTGTTTCCCAGGACTGGAGCACATAAAAAACACATCTTTGAGTATTATATATTGAAAATGATATCTGTTAGATTAACAAAATGTAGCACTTAAAACAAAAGAATACAAAAAAGAAAAGCTTGGGATAGTAGCAACAGGAAGCAAAGGAGAGTTACAATAAAAATAATCCTTTTATGGGGGGCTCTTACAACATTCCATACATCAATTGTATCAAGCATATTTGTCCATATATTGCCATCATCATTTCCAAAACATTTTCTTTCTACTTGAGCCTTTGACAGTGAAAAAAAAGGTGGAAATTCTGTGAACGCTTTGTCAGAAAAGTATTGCTGCAATAACAAAACCTTTGGTTAGCAAAAACATAGACATGTGGCACGAGTACCTTTTGATAAGTCCTTTACCTAAGTCTAGAACTTCTGA
>NW_022104106.1:9725-11513 GCF_000313985.2 Echinops telfairi
GGGATTGGCAGAATACCAATAGAAATGCTTACATAGACGATGTAGCACTGGAAGCCCTGACTCATCTATGACAAGAACATGTGAAGAGAGCTACCCAGAGAACTGACTGAAGAAATGTGAAAGTGTGCCCATTCCAAAGAAAGGTAGCTAGAGAATTTGGGAATAATCAAACAGCATCATTAATATCATACAGAGTACAATTTTGTTGAGGATAATTTAAAAATGATCACAAAGGTACATTCCAGGGAGTTGCCAAAAATTATTCAGATTCAGAAAACAACATGAAGCAAGGGACATGATTGCTGATATCAGGCAAATCTTAGATGAAAGCAGAAAATATCAGCAAAATGCTTACTTTTGTTTTATGATTTTTGTAGATTTTATTATTTTATATCATTTTATTTTATTTTTATTAATTTTAAATTAAATATTTATAACTTTTTATTATTGACTATGTAAAGGCATTTGCCTGGTTAGGTCACATAAAACACAAACAAAAACTATAGATAGCATTGAGAAAAATGAGATTTGTGTTCATGCAGAACCTGCACAGGCCTTAGAGGCAGTCTTTCAAACAGAACAAGGAAATACTGGGCAGTTTAAAATTGGAAAAGATATATACCAAGGTGGTATCATTTCACTATAATTATTCAATCTGTATGCTGACAAATAATAACAGAAGCTGAATTATAAGAACAGCACAGCATCAGAATTGGTGGAATGCTTTGTAACAACCTGGAATATGCGATGACATAACCTTCTGCGCTGTAATTTAGGAGAAATTGAAGCACTTGCTGATTAAAATCAAAGATTGTAATATTTCATAGGGATTTCACCTGAATAGAAAGTGGGAAGTAATCCTTACAACTGGATCTACAGACATTATAATAAATGGAGAAAACCTGATATTGTCAAAGATTTTATTTTGCTTGTATCCACTGTCAATTCTCATGGAAGCAACAGTTTAGAAAAAATCAAATTATTTCATTGGCTAGATCTTCTGCACGAGACTCTTTAAAGTAACGAGGAACAAATATGTCACTTTGAGGACTACAGTGTACCTGACCCCAAGCTATTGTTTGACTGAACATTGAGCCATGGGGTGAGTTCATTCTCAGAATTTATGAATGAATAGGAATTATATTCTCAGGGGTTCTACCAGTCCCTATTGAACCAGTAAGCCTGGTCTTTAAAAAAATAATAATTTTGAGATTTTAATGCATATATGACTCTGGGCCAGCAAGTCTTTTCTTTGTATTTTCACAAATTTTCTTGCCATTTATTTCTGATCTACGTGATTCAAAGAAGAAATTCAAAATGATTCTTACCTGCCTCCCAGCCCTTTGGCTAACTTGTTTCTCCCTCATGTTTTTCTTTTTGCTCTGATAGTTTAACTATTGATGTGGACGTCTCCCAGTTAATCTTTTTTTTTTTAATTGTAAAATAGTTAGCCATTTTTTCTTCAAATTTCTTCCCTTTTCTACTCTGTTCTAGAACCTGAAGATGCTACACCTTTGGCTATAGCAGCATTGTCCCATCGGTCCTTTCGTTTACTTTCTCTATTTTTATTTAAGAAGTTATATTGTTACATCTTCTAGTTCACAGGCCTTTTCATCTACTCCTCCTTTTACTATTGATACCCTCCACTAAGGTTTTATATCAGTTATTATACTACCCATTCATTTCAAATTAATTTATCTTTCTATTTGTTTTATGAGACTTTTGTTGTTTCAAGTATGTTTAAAATGGCTGTGGAACCATTTTGATCGTGGCTCCTCTAAAATCTTT
>NW_022104107.1:0-1688 GCF_000313985.2 Echinops telfairi
GAAGTGCTGGGCAGGGTAGAATACACAGGAGCAACACTCTTGTCTGTGATCAGCAGATCGTCCTACCTGTGTCTTTGCCACCAGTGAACTCCGTCTTCCTGCTTTGGCAGGAACACAGCGGAAACTGTATTGTCGGTTGCCTGTGACTTTGGCCTCTGTTTACTCTTGGGCCTGGGCAAAGGTGGCGGCCTTTGGTCATCTCCCCTGTTGGACCAAGGACTCCAACCAAGTTGTTGAGTGTGCTAGGTCGTCAAGATCTGGGGCCTATGCAGTCAGGCCAGGGGCCTCACGCTGCCAAGGGTCCTGGGCTTGCTTTGAATGCTAGCCTGTTTGCTATCTTTAAACACTCAGTCCCATACCTTCTGTTTTGCAGCAGGCACCCCCAAAGGGTGCTGTCAGACACAGGTGGATGTCTAGCTTCCTTTGCTATAAATATCAGGAAGTCACAGCCAAGAAGTGTTTGTCATTATTCCCAGTGCTCCGGACACCCTTGGGGCAAAGGGCAGAGGTGGTCTGCCCACCCCCCTCCCCTGATACAGCACTTCCTGCTGGGGCCTAGGAACCAGAGAGGGTCAACTGGGTGGGGATGTCACCAGAGTCGTCCTCCACTTGACACACTCCCCACCATCACCCCTTGGGGTCATCAGAAACGGAGAGGCAGGTGGCAGACAATGCCTAGCATGGCAGCCTGGGGGGGGTGGGGGGAGGGACTACCTTCTTCCTGATGCCGGTGAGCCCGAGAAAGAGGCGGCGTGGGCTCGGGGAGGAGCCAACCGTGTGCATCTTTCCGGACAGCCACCCACAGGAAACACATTCATTTCCAACCTGTTGGCAAGGCTCTGACAATGTGGGCAGTCACAGCTGTGCGTGTGGAAAGGTTCAGAGCAGACACAATTTCCCAGGCCTGAGCTGCTGCGGAAGGAGAAATTGAACACTTATTTGTAATTTCCCCCCCAAGGTCAGGGTGGTGGTGGTTGGTGGTAGTGGGGGAAACTGATTGAAGCAGGCACTTGGGCTGAAGGGTAAAGAACGTGCGAAGCTGGAGACTTCCTCCCTTGTCGGAGTTCAATACCACCCCCTTCCCCACCCCGCAAAACAAAACCCCTTGAGCCTGACATGTACTCTCAAGTAGCAAAAGGCAAGAACTGATACCCGGGGATACCTTAGCTGTCTTTAGCCAAGGGCTTTGGTGCTTTAAAACCTAGTACTGTGACTTGCTGGGTGTCCTTGGGCAAAACTGGATTTTGTTTTTTTTTCCTTCAGTGCAGAAAATCTTAGAGCTGAGTTTGAATCTTCCAGTTGTAGGACTTTGGAAATGTAGCTTCATTGATTTAAATCTCAGCCCGCACCTCATCTGTGAAATGGTTGCGGAGATACGAGCATGTAGATAAAAAGCAACGGACTGTGGCTGGCTTAAAGTCCCTAATGGTATATGTAGCTGCCTCTACTTCAGGTGTTCGGGGTTTCACATTGCCCCTCCCTCCTCCTGGGGGCCCCCTGAACCAGACTCCCTACCATGGACTCAATGCTGATGCATAGGACAGGGTAGAACTGCCCCTGTGGCATTCTGCGACTAACTTTTCACGGGAGTAGAAAGCTTTTTCCCTCGGCACCTGATGGTTTCAAACTGCTGACCTTGTGGTTGGCAGCCCAAAGCGTAACCAGTAAGGCAGCAGGGCTCCTGAGGG
>NW_022104107.1:7426-8389 GCF_000313985.2 Echinops telfairi
GTGTGTGTGTGTACACAGTAGAACCTGTCCATCTAGAAAGCTCTGTGTAGCCGTTCATAAGAAGCAGGAAGACATGGCAGCCCCCTTTGATTCACGTACCTGCTGTTTCCATCTTGTGACTTCCATGGGCAGAGCCTGGGGAACCTCTGCCCTTTCCTCTACGGAAAGCTGAGAGATTAAGGGACAGGTACTGTGCTGCTTTCCCGTCCTGGCCGAGAAGAAGCTTCTTAACTGTTTTGTCGACAATCGAAACAGCATTCACCTTCCACTTAGAAGATAAAATGAGAAATGTTCCTTGGGGAACAAGCAGACCCTCCCAGGAATGGCATCCATGCTCTCACCCCCTCTGGCTCTAGGACTGTTTGGTTGTTGTTTTTTTTTAATCATTTTATTGGGGGCTCATATAACACTTTTGACAATCCACACATACATCAGACGAGAGTAACTGTGTCCTCTCCCATGATGCTGGTCACCGAGCTAGTCCACGAAGAATCTTCTGGCTGCAGGGAGAGTACTGTGGACCCCTGGGCCACCTGCAGCCCAAAGGCTTTCTGGAGACGAGGTTGGTGGAGGCAGGAACTGAAATCTTGCTCCTGCTTTAGACTGCTCCTCTGGTGACTCGTCTGCTGACCTGGCTTCAGAGGCTAGCGTAATTGTCCACCATGCTGCTGGCCACTGGAACAGAAAACAGGTCGGCTTGCTTCCCTCTGGTTCCTGAGGGCAGTCTTTCCATCCTGGACTTGCCCTGACCTCATCTTTCTTCTACGCGTCTGCTGCGGCTGGAAGAACGTGTGTGTGAAACCTCCACTTGCGCTTGAACTTAGTCCAGAGGTTGGGAAGTGGTGAACTCGCCATTTGTGGAGTTTCTTACAGAGCTCCACTGGGGGTTCCAGTGTGATCCTGTCGGAAGAGTTGATGGTTCGTGCACCATGCTGACTTTGAATGCCACATTCGAAAGTTCTT
>NW_022104107.1:9030-10658 GCF_000313985.2 Echinops telfairi
GAGAGACTCTTTAGTTGAGGAAGCTTCTGTGCTTTAACAGCAGCTGAATTGCACCAAGAATCCATTAAAATCAAGTCCATTCTGAGTCCTAAAGACCCTTATAAGATGAAAAGTACATTGATTACCAGCCTGGAAAATCCTCTGGGGCCAGACTTGCATCGTTCTGCTAGCGAGTGACTGCTGGGTTTGAACTGCCAACCTTTCGATTATCAATCAACTACTTGGCCACTGTATCATGTCCCTAGATAGTAGGAACCAAGTCCACTGCCATCAAGTCGATCCCAACTTGGTGATTTTGCAGGACAGGGTAGAACTGCTGCTTAAGGTTTCTGAGACTGTAAAGCTTTACAGGAGTGGCTGGCCTTGGGCCTCCTAGAAGGTACTTGGCTTTACTTTCTCACTGGGCTGGGAATTCCACTGCTCTGCCTCATGCCTTGACTCTCGGCTCTGCTGCATTCCTGTTGCTCCTCTGGCGTCCGTTCTCTCCTGGATCAAGGAGGCGCAGGGTTCGGGGATCTCAGGATCCAAAGGGCATGCTCCACTCCCGGCTGTTTCTCTTGTTGAATGATCATCCTCACTTCCTACTTCAGAGACATCTGTAACTTCTGTCCTGTTTGGGTAAAATAGTCTTGTTTAGCAATCACTCACAACTGAACCCTGTCAGAGTCTTCCCTCACCCTCTCGCATCCAGATCCATCGGGAAAAGGGTGTTTGATGGGAGTAACCAAGGTGGATGGCAAGGAGAGCCGTAGGAGACGCTCACTGTGTTGCGTTGGCCCTGTCCCCTTTGTGTCTTGTGCGTGATGTGAAGGCTAAAGCTCCGGGGGGAGGGGGCTGTCCAGTGTGTGCAAGGGGGAGGAGCCCCCGTCTGCCATGGGCTTGCGTGGCATGATGGTGACTATTCATCTTCGAGCCAACTCAATAGCCTTCCTGTTTAGCAATTCCTGGTTGTAAGATGCGCTTGCCCCATGCTGCGCCTCTGTGGCCTGGCTCCCCAGCTATTGCGAAAGCTGTGTCTTTGAAGGGGAGCTCTGCAGATCTGGCTCTAGGGGCTCGGCTCCAGGTTCCAGCATTGGCTTTGCAAAGCCGCACCTCTCAGGGCTGTGCCCGCCCGTGGCTTTCACTACCATGTCGCCTGCTTTCGGTCCTTGCGCGCGCTAAATTTGCCAGCCCTAAGGCACTCTGGGTTCATGTGCCCAAATTCCCACTGTGGTTTACTCTTCATCTGTTCCAGACAAAGACTCCATTGCCTGGATCCAATGGAAAACTAGACTCCTCTAGTGTGATGCCCTGGGAGAGAGGGGCTGTGGGGTGGGGTAGGGGGTGGAGAGACAGAAGTGAAGTATAAAATATCACCTGCTGGATGGTGGTTCTCATAAACCATCAAATAAGGCAGGGAGCTGAAGTTGCCTTTCATCTGGTATGTGGACTTCCTGTGTGTTTTAATGACAGAAAACCAGTAGGTGCTCTGCGGGAGGGAGACCACCGCTTCCCCAGCCGGTCTGGCGGTGATACATCTTCTCTTTTCCTTTGAGTCTCCTTTGCCCCCACCTGATGCACAGCGGGGCGGGCTTTATTTTCCGTGTACCCAGCGTACCTAGTAGGGGCTGCCAGGCTTTGCTGGCCTG
>NW_022104107.1:11956-12840 GCF_000313985.2 Echinops telfairi
GAACCCAGCCTACCTGTCTTTGTACTTTCCCTGTCTTGGGGAATCGATTGGCCCTTCTCGTTGCTTCTGGTTCCATTTAGTGGGGAAGTGTCGTATCTAGAAATTCTGGCTACTGACAGGGTTCGCTGTTCCAGGCCATGTAACTTCAAGAGACCATAAATGAGATGGAACGGTGGTAATCTAGCAAAACAGCTCTCTGGTTATAACAGAGATGCTGCTACTTTAGCAGTGTCAGCTCAGCCCTATTTGCTGCCATTTCTCCAGTGGACTCACTTTCTGTCCCACCTCAGGAAAGTTTGTATTCTACTGGCTAGTGAGGAGAGGAAGTGGATGCTACACTTCTCCAGCTATTATTGCCCAGGAACCAAGTTTATCACAGAAAATGATATCCATTACATGTCTTGAGGTGCACAAGACCAAGATGGAAGGCATCCAATCATCTAATTGGTTACTCTCCCTGCCACCTCCTTAAGTAATCCAGGATTGGATCAGCCGCATTTCTCAACCTTGTGCCACCCTGAATCAAGGTCTCTCAGCACTTTGGCCATCAGACACCAAGCTTTGATGTTCCCCATGATCGGTTGAGGGGGGAAGAGAATCTGCAAGGCGTGTCCATCCCCAAAGTGTGGCCTCTGAGGGCACGAGCCTCACAGTCCATTGGAATTCCCCATTTCTCGTCCCGCTGTAGGCAGGGCTGGATCTGAAAGACCCATTGCCTACTTTCCCCAGCCTAAAACCAAGGCATCCTTATTGGATCAGAACAATTGGGTTGGGTGGGAGGTAGTTATAAATGGGAGAGAGAAAAAAAAAAAAAAAAACCTTGGCAGGGATTGTCAGTGCATGGAACTCACCCCAGAAATGTGTTGATTCTTGGTGACGAGACC
>NW_022104108.1:0-2493 GCF_000313985.2 Echinops telfairi
CAAGGTCTAAGAATCCTGTGTGAGTTCCTGAACCGCCGCCTCCTTCCTGCTGCCCAGCGCAGCCCTGCTCCTGCCGCGCCTCTACCCGCTGTCCCCTGAGACAATGGAGCAGCTCGCCCCCCCAACAGGGGGCGCTGTGCCCAACAGTGGAAGTTGGTCCCAGCAGGCATTCCGGCAAGACAAGCCTTTCACCACCACCCCACCCAGCATAACCAGACTCTCTGCCGTTGCCTGGTGCACCAAACCTTGTGGACAACATAACGGCACGGAGTGGAAACTAACAGAGAAGATTGCAGGGCCAGCTCTAATCCCAGCTATGCTGGCCACCTCTCCAAAAGAATGCACTATAGAGGACAGCACTGAAGATATAGCCCATTGACAATGGTGGGTCTGCCCAGACAACATGGGAGCAAACTAAGAGGGAGGGAGAGAGAGAAAGAGAACCACATCCTGGCCCATGCTGCCTCAAGGATGACGTTCCTGCTTGGAGCAGCCAATGCACAAAGAGGACCGTAGGGCCCCTCCACAGAACACGACGTCCCTTCACTGACCCACAGCGATACAGGGGATAGCACTGGAGACACAGTGGGGAAATTGTCCCTGGTCTGACACCCCCATCTCATCCTCCACACACACACCCAGGGGCAAAACATGAAGGGAGCACAACAGAGGAGCAATGGGAGCAAAGCACCTAAGTCCTGGAGGAAGCCCCCAAACAGACTTCTGTCTCAGAACGTAGAGCTTTGAACATCATCAGACCCCATCAGAAAACATCCATAAGTGTCATCAGACAGACCTAGAACTATCTATAGGCCTTTTTCCCCCCTCATGTCTCTATATATGACAGGCAGGATTGTTTACAATCCCAAGGGGAAAACAACTGGACCGATGGATCCAGGGGGACATGGGAGAGGAAATGTAGGGAAGGGAAGGGGTAGCCAACAAACCAAGGGACAAGTGAACAACAAGTGATCTAAAACAGATGGCTTGGAGGGCGTAGAATGCCTGGTGGGGTTTGATCAAGTGCAATGTATCCCAGATAAATCACTGAGAGCCGAATGAAGGTCAATTATGATTGTGGGACACACACAAAGTAAAAGGAAATGGAGGAAAGCACTAGGAGGCAAAAGACATTTATAGAGGCATAAATACAGCCATGCATATATGTAAATATATGAATATATAATGATAGGTCTATGTACATATATTTATAGATTAATTATTAAGGTAGCAGACAGACATTGAGCCTCTACTCAAGTCCTCCCTCAACGCAATTCCTAAAGAATTGAAGTTAAATAAGTGTCCATCTAGCAAGGAAGCAACAAAGCCCATGTGGAAGGAGTACACCAGCCTGTGTGGTCACGAGGTGTCGACAGGTTCAGGTATCAATTATCAGAAGACCCAAAGCAATCATAGTGATGTGAACGAGTGGGGTCAGAGTGGATACCCAAAGTCCATCTCTAACAACTGGACATCCCCTCAAAGAAGGTTCACAAGGAGGGGATGAGTCAGCCAGGGTTCAATATGGCACTGACAAAACACAACATTCCTTGAGTTCTTTAATGCTTCCTCTCCACCACTATCATGACCCTTGTTCTACCTTACAAATCTGGCTAAAGCCAAGCATGTATGGTGGGACAGAGAATAGCCATTGACAGATGGAATCCAGAATAGACAACCTCCTCAGGAACATTAATGGGAGCAATACCATCAGGGTAGGGAGAAGGGGTGGCAGAAAAGGGGGTAACTGATCACAATGATCGACTTATAACACCAGCCCCCCAGGGTGTTGAATAACAGAAACGCTGAAGAGAAACAGTGGATGGTGTAATATATGAAAACAATAATAATTTATCAAGGGTTTGTGAGGGTGAGATAGTGGAGGAGGGAGGGAAAACAGGAGCTGATACCAAGGGCTCAAGTAGAAAGAACATGTTTTGAAAATGATGATGACAACATATGTACAAATGTGCTTGATACAATCCATGTATGGATTGTTATAAAAGTCCCCAATAAAGTGGGTTATATATTGAAAAAGAGAGAGAGAGAGTTACAGTCTCAGAATCCCATAGGGACAGTTCAACTTTGTCCTATACGGTAACTATGAGTCGGAATCAACTGGATTAGAGTGAGTTTGGTTTGCAGTTTTTCGATAGGGTTGAAAGAAGCCCTGGGGATGCCAGGAGTTAAGCACTGCACCGATATGCACAGGGTGGGTGCTGCAAAAATTTCCCAGACTATCCAGGGAGCAAGATGAGGCTGTCTGCTCCTTTTAAGATTTATTATCTTAGAAAGCCTGCCTGGCGTCCCTATAAGCTGGAAAGGGAGCACCGGTGGTGCAGGGATAGGTATTGGGCTTCTAATCACAGTTAGCAGCTAAAACCCGAAGACAGCTCCACGGGAAGAAGATGTGGCTTTCTAGACCTCTAAATAGGCTGAGTTAGTTAATTGTGCCAGCCTGGCTGATAATCACATGTGGTGCTGGTTGAAAGG
>NW_022104108.1:7065-12833 GCF_000313985.2 Echinops telfairi
TCTCCACCACTGGTGAACCCGAGAAAGTCTCCACGACTGGTGAACCCGAGAAAGTCTCCACGACTGGTGAACCCGAGAAAGTCTCCACCACTGGTGAACCCGAGAAAGTCTCCACGACTGGTGAACCCGAGAAAGTCTCCACCACTGGTGAACCCGAGAAAGTCTCCATGACTGATGAACCCGAGAAAGTCTCTACAGCTGGTGATCATGGTGACCTTGACCCAGAACGAGTGCTTCATTAAGTTCAGAAAGGTAAGAATGGAAACATATTCCAAATAGAAATCAATTTCCTGACACTCTTTTCTGATAAAAAAGAAAAAGAACCAATTTACTTAACAGACAAATTGATCACCTAAGTGGTCATATAGAAAATGAAACAATCTATTATCCTATTACCCAAATTTGCCACTTTTTACCATTTTGGGCACACACCCGCACAGCAACGCACAAAACCATACATTCTTTTCAATCAAGAAGGTCTACTTTAAGGGCTTAGTGGTTATGCGTTGGGCTACTAACCTCAAGGTCAGCAGTGTGAAACCACCAGCCAGCTCCATGGGAGAAAGACTGGGCTTTCTAATCTTGTAAAGGATTAAGATCTTGGAAACCCACAGGGGCAATTCTACCCTGTCCTATAGGGTAATCATAACTCAGAATTAACTCCATGACAGTGAGTTTGAGTTTTTGACTTTGAATACTTCCATGTACTCTTTAAAAAGAGGGTGTGTCCTAATGGCATCTCAGTTCTCAGGTGGTCGATTCTGGATGAGTGATGGTGATGAAGCTTTTCTCCTTTCTGTTTCTTATAAACTGTGTAGGGCTAATCATAACGACGGGGTGATACCTGAGAGAAACTCCCTCTCCTTCTCCCCATCGCCTCCTCCTCCTTCTGTCTCCCTTATTAAACTTCTTTCCCCCTAAATGTCATGCCTATGGCTGAGACCAGCCATATGTTTTCAGAGATAGAAACTTGAGTCTTTGTTAAGAATGTTCATTTCTGTGAAAAAGTTCTGGGTCTACTGTGCTCATGGGGGATTTTGGTTGTTGTTGTTTTACATTTTTAGGGAAGGCCAGCATTTTCATCTGAGTTCCACACATCTTAATTGTTGTTGAAGAAGTTATACCTGGAAGATCTGCCAAGCATCTACAGAAGAAATACCCTGAACATCAACCTACATCAGGAAGAGCCAACACCAACTGGCTAGAGCTGAAAAGGGAGGAGAGGAAAAAATAGATGCTTTGGCACCTGTTGGGGGTGGGGGTCAACGGATTTTGTAAGCATTTCATTTCTCAGTTGGGACAAGAGTTGGGGGATGCAGAATTTTTTTAGTTATATGCTTGAAAGACAGTTTAAAAAAGGGTTATACAACTTTCATTAATGGTTTATCTACAATTAGTCCCTTTTCTATTCTCACAATTATGAGCTTTGGGGTATTTGCATTTCACACCTCTTCATTTTTCCATAGCTGTCACTGGCTTTGAGCTTTTCGATTTCTTTTTCACATTTTTAAATTTTATTGGGGGCTCTTATCACAGTCTATACATATAGCCATTATGTCAACCACATCTGTACATATGCTGTCATCATCTTTTTCAAAACATTTTCTTTCTACTTAAGCCCCTGGCATCAGCTCCTCATTTTCCCCTCCCTCACTAGTCCTCTCTCCCCCATGTCACCTTGATAATTTATAAATTATTCTTTTTTTCATGTCTTAACATGGGTAGCTGGGTTGCATTTCCAAGACTGGATTGTTCTAGAAGCCTGTGGTATTTTCTATATTCTTCACCAGCACCACAATTCACAAGGTAGATTGCCTGGAATTCAAAGGCCCCCTGCGGGCAAGCTGAGGATTCCCCCTTGAACCCCTGGCGGCCTTGCACCTCCTGAAAGTAGCTGGTTGAGTCTGACGAGTCAAACCACACTCACTCCCGCTGGCTTCATTCTGACTCTAGAGGCCCGAGGAGGGGGGGGCAGGGTAGACCTGCCCCCCATGAGGTCCCGAGACTGCAGCGCTCACTGCCATGGAGGCCACACTGACTCATGGCGCCGCCTTTGTGGGGTTCCCAGACTATAACAACTTCTAGGAGTAGAAAGCCCAGTCTTTGTCCCTTGGTGCTGCTAGTGGGTTTGAACTGCTGACTGTGCAGATTGCAGCCTAAGGTTCCAGCAACACCTGGTCTCCCTTGGAAGAAAATGAGGACGTGCTTACCTGAGAGGAGAGTCCCTTGCCCACCTGACAAGGGCTGTTACACTAAGAATCCTGGCCAGAGCCCCAGACAGCTTCGCAAGGTTCTAGTTCCAATAACTCCAGAGCCCCACAACGGGTGAATCCTAGCTATGGGAGAAAAATGGCCAACCACTTAATTCCCTCTCCTGCCTCCAGGCTGCTGTCTGAGTGAAGGTGATGAAAGTTTGTACTTCCCTGTGTGCCATCTCCCCATGTGCCTCCAGCCTCAATATTGCAGCCTGGTCCGTGAAAAAGAGTCAGGTTTGATTCGGGGTGGGGGGAAGCGAAAGTCTTCGTCTCAATCAAAGTCTTCCTCCACACTCTCACCAGTTATCCAGAACACTCCAAGCAGACCTCCCACCCACAGTCTGTTCAGGACAATGCCCTGTGTTCAGGGGACCATCCGGTGCAAAATCCAGTTTGCACTCAGGAAATACCGTCACCCTGGGTGTGCCCTTCATTTAGGAAGATGGAAACCGGAAATTGAAAGTAGTAAGTTCAGTCCCCAAAACTGCCTCCCATCAAGCCCACTAGGGCTGGAAAAGCAGGTCCGGCTCCATGTGATGAAGTGCTGGCAGCCCTTGACGTGACGTGCGTTTGAGGAGGCCAGGCCTCCAGACATTTCAAAGGGGTCCCACACAGCCAAGCACCGCTGGCATGCCGCACCACCCCCACCCCCTGGCTGCCTGCCTTTAGAGGATCCTCACTGAGCTGTGGTCATTGTCACTGCAGAGAAGACAAGCAAATTGCATTTTCACAATGGCTTCTAAATGCAAATGAGGAAGACTGGATGTCCATGGCACACTTGCAGGAGCCTTTCCTCCCTGGACTCAGTCTGTAGGCGCCCTTTCGGGTTCCAACTCCAGCCCTCCCCGGACCAGGGCCTGGGGCCACCACTTGTACCTGTTGTGGTGCTGCCCCTGAGACAGGGCCACAGGCCGCATCCCTCTCCCTCGGTCAGTATCAGACCACAGTGTTGCTCTGCATCTCTCAAAGGGACCCTGTGCCCAGCCTCAGGTCCCAAAGATAGTGTCTTCATGGTGCTGGAGGGACAGCGTGCCCTCCTTGCCTGCTCCGCAGCACACTGCAGGTATAAGTTGGGGGTCCTGTCTGCAGAGGGGGCCGAGGACAGGGCGGTCCCTCACCGTTCGGAAGGCACCTTCAAACCAGCCGCATGTCACATGTGAGCCCCCAAAAACTTGTCCAGCCACCTGTCACATGTGAGCCCCAAACAACACCCAGCCTCCCTCAGGCGCTGAGCACCAAACCTGGAGCTCCTGGCGGCGACAGAGACAGAAGGTATCTTCCTCCCACCGGAAGTGGGTGCATGTCACAGGCTGGAAAGATGCCATGGCAGAGAAGCAAGAGTGGGGCTGTGCTCACCGGTGGGTGAGGTGATGGCATTGCAGGAATACCAGAAGTTATGGTCCAGCATCCTTGGGGCCACTTCCAACATCTGCCTTAGGTGGGGAGGGACTTGTCATCTTCTGAGTCAACTCAGACCGTTACAGCTCCTGAGTCTTCATGTTCCAGCCACGGCAACTTTTCACACCGATACTGCTCCTGATTCATCCGCTAGTCACCAAGTCAGCCAGCAGGTCTCTGCGCCAGGCAGGGTGCAGGATGCTAGGGGCTTGGTGCTGGCCCCAGAGAGTTTGCATTGTGGAGAAGAGGGTCGAACAATCAATCAGCAGGTAAAGTACTAGAAAACCCAAACTCACTGCCCTTGGTTTGATGCCACAGAGCAGATCTGCCACAGAGTCGATAGTCCCGTGTGGGTGTCAGAGACTGGCAGTCTTTATGGGAGCACTCTTTATCCCCATGGAGTGGTTGGTGGGTTTGAACTACTGACTTTGCAGTTAGCAGCTTATCCAACAGCTCCACAAAGGCTCCCGAGATGGAAATGCCCAAGCCTGGCAACAGAAGAGCACTTTCCAGGAGAGGGAATTGGGCTTCGGGGTGTGTGCTGTGTTGGGTTGGGTGGTGAGGAAAGACAACCCAACCAGGTGACCACTGAGCAAACTTCAGCGGGTCATGAGAACCAGCTGTAGGAAGATCTGGGAATGTGCTTTCCATGCTGCGGGAGCTGTACATGCAAAGGGCCTGGGGTAGGACTAAGCCTGGCGTGTTGGGGAAACAGAAAGGAGGTCACCATGACCCAAGTAGAGAGAGGACCCTTTAGAGTGTTGGGGCATGAGTGCAGAGAGATAGGCAGAGCCCAGACCAGTAGGACCCGTAGTGTCTGGTCAGTCATTCAACTTTAAGGGGATTGCCCCGAGGGCATCAGTTGATCTGACTGACCTTTTCTGAAGATCCCTCCAGCTGATGGGTGTGAGGAGTTCCTGGAAACAGTGAGGTAGAGTGGACACCGTGAGAAAATCAGGCGGCAGGAACCATCTAAGCAAAAGGTGGAGATGGTGGAAAGTCACCAGACCTAGATGTATAGACAACAGCCGCATTGACAAAAGCATAGCATTGGGCATGGGTACGAGAGAGAGGAAGCAGGTGAAGAAATGCAACCTGTGTCTGAGAAACGAGCTGAAAGGCGGCACCCCTCAATGTGGTGGAGATGATTATGCCAGCAAGATCTGCGGGTTGGTGTGGGCAGGCATCAAGGGTCCAGTTTTGGTCAAGCCAAGGTCGATACATTACAATTCAAGTACAGATGCTGCGCTGGCCCTTCAATATGCAGATATGAGGGGGGGTGTTTCAAAACGTTCATGGAAAGATAGAGGGGAAGGCACGTGGAATTCGTCCACGGACATGTCAAACGCACCTTGTGTACATCTGGGGCGAAGAGAAGACTCTGAATCACCCCTGGGGAGATGATAGAGGCGATGGCACTGGGAGTAAGCACCAGGCATGGATGGAGAGTAAAGAACAAATGAAGTTGGCCTTGCTGCTCTCCCGCATAGAGAGATGGGAAGAGGAGGCAGTCAACAGGAATACGACGCAATGGCCTTGGAGCAGGGTGGGGGGCAGGCCAAACATGGGAGACCTGGAGGCCAAGGGAAAGAATATATATATATGTATATATATATATATGCATTCCATATATATATGGAAAGAACAGAAAGGTAAATGCAAAAGGGGCACAGGGAAAAAGCTACTGTATACAAACACTCCAAGGCTCAGGTCCAGGTAGTATGGCCAGGGCCAGACCAAATCCAGGGGTACATATGGTAGCCAACTAAAAAAAAGGCGTGGGGGAGGAAAGGAGAAAGAAGAAAAAAGGGTGATAGGCGATTAGGGCACTGACCCACCCAAGGGGAGAGTATTGTTTGTGGGCTCCACATGGAAAGAGGGACCAGATTTAAAGCCAGTGCCAGATGAATGCAGCATGCCGGCAAGGAGTGGGGAGCCAGAGGAGGGGCCTGAGGGCTCAGCCCCCATAGGAGCTATGTGGACAACTGCCCCTCCCCCCAGAAGAATTTACTTGAAAGGATGGCACTGAAGCTGCAGCCAGGGGAGAGGGGCATGTCTGATCAGAGCAAATGGGAGCAAATGAAGGGGGAGGAAGAGAGAGTGGAGCACATCCTG
>NW_022104109.1:0-1087 GCF_000313985.2 Echinops telfairi
TGCATAGATAGAAATGGTAGTTATCTGCTTATAAACTCACTGCTATCAAGTAGATTCTGATTGATAGCAGCCCTATAAGACAGGGCAGAACTGCCCCTGTTGGTTTCCAAGACTACAATTGTTCATAGGAACAGAAAACCAGCTGGTTGTTTTGAACTACTAACCTTGAAGTTAGCAATCTAACGCTTAACCACTATGCCACCAGGGCTCTTTTACCACTAGGATGATATTTAAATTCATGTGTGTATCAAAAGTTAGGACTTTGAAAAACTAAGTTGATTTATGTAAACTGTGTAAAAATATGTGTTCTATTATTTATATGACTATTGTCCTGTTCCCCAAAGTCATACAAAATTATTGAAAATTATTGAAACTTAATGATAACATTGAAATTTTGGGTTAACAATGTGGGTTTTGTTACCAGAGATTAGAGTTAAACTGCGACCATATCCTTACTATCTGTGAGACTTTGGGAAGGTGACTTGTCTTGCTGAGTTTTCTAATGTTATATAAGAGCATTGGCTAATATCTTAATGTTTTTCTAATGATTAACTGAGATGAACTTTGTAAGTTGTCTAGAATAACCCAAGTTACATAAATACTTGGTGATTTTTACCTTTGAAATCTGATAAAATGATTAGTTATATCCAGTATTATTTTAATGTTCCATATATTTTATTACACTTAATGTCATTGAAAACAAGGGAATATGAAAATTTAAAACTTAGTGTATAGTTAATTACCCGTACAAATAATTATATCATCAGTAATGTCAATCACCATAGTAATTTATTATCAGTGTTTAAAGGTGGAATGATTTCTGTATTTTCAAAAATACTACATAAATAATGGGGTGTTGATTTAAATAATACAAAAAGGGAATATTACAATCTGATGTGCAGTCTCACGTTTTTATTGGGAAATCTTAGTTAAGACTTTATTATGAATCAGCATTAAGCAAAGCACTTTAATGTCCTTTAATTTCTACAAAAAGTGCTTGAAAGGAGATATTTTACAGATAGGAAAGTTGAGGTACAAAATATAAAATTATTTCTAAACTTGTAAATGTTTGCATGTAAAAAAAGTC
>NW_022104109.1:2000-3263 GCF_000313985.2 Echinops telfairi
CACATCTTCCTATTGGCCAGGTTGGCACAATAAACCAACCTATCATAATTGAATTTCCAGAACTCTGAGAATGTGAGAAAAAGAGCTCTCTGGATAGTATGGACAGTCAAGCATTTAAAATAAAAAGATTCAGCATAAAATTGCTATGTGCAAGGGATAGGAGTTGTCTTAGAAGGGCAGAGGTGTGTAATGATGTCTACTTTTAAAAAATCATTTTATTGGGGACTCTTACAACTCTTATCACAATCCCTACATAAATTCATTGTGTCAAGAAAAATTGTACATATTTTGCCATCATTGTTTTGAAAACAGTTTCTTTCTACTTGAGCCCTTGGTATGAACTCCTCATTTTTTCCTCCCCCACCCTCCCTCCTTCATGAATGCTTGATAATTTATAAATTGTTATTAGTTTTACATGTCTTACACTGACCTATGTCTCCCCTCACCTGCTTTTCTGTTGATCGGTTCCCCCTTTCTTCCCCCACCTTCCCCTTATGCTCCTGGTATCACTACTCTCATTATAAGTCCTGTGTTTACAGTGTACATGCTCTGGTCTAGCTGGATTTGTCAGGTAGAATTGGAGTCATGATAGTGCAGGGGAGGAATCATTAAATCTCTTTCTTATGACCCTTCTGTAAGGGGATGTCCAATTGTCTAAAGATGGCCTTTGGGTCTCCACTCCACATGCCCCCTCATTCTCATTGATATGATTTTTTTGTCCTGGGTCTTTGATGCCTGATACCTGATCACACTGGCTGGTGTGCTTCTTCCATGTGGACTTTGCTGCTTTTCAGCTAGGTGACCCTTTGTTTATCTTCAAGTCTTTAAGACCCCAGATGCTATATCTTTTGATAGCAGGGCACCATCAGCTTTCTTCACCACATTTGCTTATGTACCCATTTTGTCTTCAGCCATTGTGTCAGGAAGGATTCATGGAATGCCAGGTTATTAGAATAGGAGTCCACTCTTAATCTTACTTAACAAACTTGGGAAAAATTTGGAGTTCTCAGAAGGTGGTAATTGTTGCCAGTTATTGCAAGGAGAGTTTCTACACCAGAGCTTATCCTGACATTTCTGCCTATCAAGACCCAGGCTTTTTATTTTAATGTATGGTCCATTAACAGGGTCAAGATTTGTTTAAAAAGATGGTTAGCACCCTTGGTCTCCCTTACATACATGCACAAAGAAAGCCACCATTACAGAAGGAATTGAGAAAGCAGATACACAAGTTTGGTCCCAATAATTTGCTACTGGAATTAATTG
>NW_022104109.1:3994-5968 GCF_000313985.2 Echinops telfairi
AAAAAAAAAAAAGAGCTATTTTCACTTCCTTGTGCCTCATGGTGTACACAGCAGAGTTCAGAAGGGGTGTAAGAGCAGTGTAGAAAACTGCCACCACTCCACCCACAACATCTTTAGAGCTTGGACTCAGGTAAATGAAAAGACTGGGGCCAAAGAAAGAGATAACAACAAACGATGCAGTGGGAGGCACAGGTCTGGAAGGTTCTACATCTCCCCTCCGTGGTGCAGATTTTCAGGATAAGAGAAGTCAATGGACACATAGGAAAATGCTATTAGGAAGAAGCAGCCAGAAGCCAATACCCCAATGTTGACAAGGATCACCATCTCGTTAATGGAGGTGTCTGCACAGGCCAGTGCGAGGATGGGCGGAGCATCACAGAAGTAATGCAGGATTTGGTTGGGTCCACAGTAGGACAAACGAAATATCAATTTTGTCGGGACAGCAGAACGAGGAGAGCCACTGGGCCACGTACTGGGAGCGGCACATGTTCTCCCACCAACTATGCTGGTGTACCTCAGTGGGTAAGTGATGGCCAGGTAGCTATTATAGAATATGACTGTGTAGAGGAAACACTCCATGCTGCCCAGGAAGTGGAAGGAATAGATCTGAGTCACACAGTTGTGAAAGGAACTATCCCTGCTCACTGGAGAGATAAAGGTCATCAGGATTTTGGGCACTGTGACAGTGGGGAACCACATGTCAATGAAGGACAGGTTGGCCAAGTAGTATGTGGGTTGTGGTGGTGGGATTCCACCCTGATCACCAGCAGCATGAGGAGGTTTTCTACAACAGTGAGTACATAAATCACTAAGAAGATTCCAAAGAAGGTGATGTCCAGGGCTGATGCATGAGAACTGTCCAAGAATATAAAAGCTGTCGCAAATGATAATTTATAAATTATCAAGGGTTCATGAGGGAGGGAGGAGCTGGGAGGGAGGGGGCGGAATGAGGAGCTGATGCCAGGGGCTTAAGTGGAGAGCAAATGCTTTGAGAATGATGAGGGCAATGAATGTACAAATGTGCTTTACACAATTGATGTATGTATGGATTGTGATAAGAATTGTATGAGCCCCTAGTAAAATGATTTTTTTTTAATGAATTTTAAAAAAGTTGTCACAAGGCTCAAATTTGACATTTTTTTCACCTTGATCTCTTATAAAAGGGAATATAAAGATCACATATTATTTAGTTGAAAACTGAAAACCCATTCCATACTTAGCAACAGCATCATTAATGAAGGAAAAGTGTAGGCTTAAGCTGGATTTTACTTTTAACACTCCCCTTTATTTTGGTAAAGGTAATAGAATTATTGTAGCAGTGTTCCTCTCTTCCCTCATCTTCTGCCTCCTTCCCTTCTTTCTTTCCTCTTTACTCCCCTTCTCCTCTCCTTTTTCCCCTTCTTCCTTTCCTATCTCCCTTATTTTTCCTTTCCTTATTTCTGTATTCCCCCTGTGCATGCACACACACACACACACACACACACACACACTCATACATTCACACAAATAAACATACACAGAGGCATACAATCAAAATAGGAGGAAGTTATTACATTAGTTACCTAACATCTGTCACTGAGAAATTCAGATATATAGTTTCACTGTATCTGTCACCTGATTCCTTGGCCCAAGTTCTCACCAGGTTGCAAAGAATGTATCACCTCCTCTCATAGTAAATGAACTCTTATGAAGATCATGTCTTTCATGTGTTCCCCTAACTGCACTCTAGGTGGTGCTGTTAGGTACCATCAAGTCAGCTCCGACTCATAGCAACCCTATGGACAACAGAATGAAACATCATGCCGTTCTGTGCCCTCCTCACAAGTATTCTCATGTTCGAGCCTATTGTTGTGGCCACTATGTCCATCCATCTCGTCGAAGGTCTTCCTCTTTGATTTCTGCACCTCTACTTTACAAGCATGGTGTCCTTCTTCAGGGACTAGTCCCCCCTGATAACATGTCCAAAATACCTGA
>NW_022104109.1:6263-8402 GCF_000313985.2 Echinops telfairi
TATATATATATCAATTTTTTAACAAGAGAGATGAATCAAGTAAATGTTATTTATTGACTATTTACAATCTAAGAAAAGAAAAATAGAACTGAAGCAAGTAGAAAGGACACCAAATTTTGGCATTCTGTACAGGTGAAAATTAAGCAGAAGTTATATTATCTCACTAACAAAAAATTATTCATTGATTTCCCAAATTTTTATTTATTGCTCTGTATGTCCAGACTTTGAAAGAAACAAAGATCTCTGCTTTTAGTAAGCACCATGTTAATTACATTCTTTCCCAAGGGAATGTGACTTGAGGAAAATTGTAGGTACATTTGCCAGATATGAGAATAAATAACAAATACAAAATCATTATAATCACCTAGATGAACATCAGAATTTTAAAAATGAAGTAAATCTATTTCTGGAAGTTCTATTCCACCAGCAAGATCCAATTGATATTTCATCAAATATGAACATTTTTAACAGATGAGGTCCAAGGTAGCCTGATACCTAAGACCACAGCGTCAATCAGGAGACTTAATAACTGACTTGTTTGTCCATGTTTCTCAATGTAGTCTCCATTTGTGGTGGACTACAGACCAGGTTAGAATTACTATAGACCAGATTAGAAAATTTGGAAATCAATCTAGTAATTACCAAGTATCTCAGCTGTAACTGGAAGTTAATAGGAAGTAAAGGAAAAATAAGACAAATCTATCCCAGAATGCTCCTTGCAATCTAATACTGTGAGGCTTCACTTCATGTACTTTGAACATGTTATCGGGAGAGCCTCATCCCTGAAGAAGGACATCACGCTTAGGAAGTCAGAGGGTCAGTGAGACAGAGGAAGACCCTCAGTGAGATGGATGGACTCAGGAACTGCAACAATGGGCTCACACAGAACAGTTGTGCTGATGATGGAACAGAGACAGGCATTGTTTCTTTCTTTTGAATCTAGGATCACCTGTCTAAGAAGTCATACTGGCGTATAAGAGTAATTTCAGTAATAAAACTCACCTGAGTTTCCGCCCCAACCCACCCCCCAAATTTTCACTTTCTACATGCCATATAGAGATATTGACTTGCAAGACATTATTCAAAGGTTTATTCAAAGCGAAGATACAACATTGATTCCTTGCTGTGAAAGAATTGTTCATTTCTATTGAAGGACTTTCTGAGTTCCAGGGCAGAAAATGTAAAGGAGGAAGAGCTTAACTTGACTGAGTGTCAGGAGCGAGGATTGTTCTTGGGACCTCAGTTTCTCTAGATGAACATAAAAACAATGGGTGCTTTTTAATAGGCATGATCTTCATCTGTGTTTGTTAAACTTTTGAGAAGAGTCCATGTCTTGTGGAACTCATTTTTTTAACCTAAGGGGAAAGAAGGCCATATAAAGGAATATTTGGTAACATTATTCTTAAATTTGAAGATGGCAAAGATACTCTTTCCTAAATAGGAGTCCTTTTGCCATCTCTCCTTCACTCTCTTACTATTTCCTATTTGTTTATTGTAACCTCACATACCTTGTTCCAGAATGAAAGGAATGATAAAATTCATATTGTTGTGTTGTTGCTAAGTGCCATTGCATGGGTTCCGATTCAGAGCAGCCCTGTGTACAAAATGCAAAAGCGCTGCTCTAACAAGCATGGCTGTGCTTGAAAGCGCTGTTGCAGCGCTAGTGTCAGTCCAGCTCATTGAGAGTCTTCCTAATCTTCATGGACGTTTTTCCATGTATGACGGCCTGCTCTTGTCTAAGGATTATTCTGGCGGAACTTCATACAAGACACTAAGGAGATGTTCAATATTCTTGGCCAAAATTCAACTCAGAAACATTGATTCTCCTGTGCTTTTGGGTCTTCTGTTGTTTAATTTTCATGTGCATATGAGTCCATTGTTAAGATGATGGCTTGAGTCAGGAAGACTTTAGTCCATAAAGGCATCTTTGCTTTGTCACTTTAAAGAAGTCTTTGCAGCAGATTTTTCCCAATATAATATGTCATTTGATGTTTTACTGCTGTTTCCTTGGGCTTCTATTGTGACCCCAAATAAAATAATATTCCTGCCAGCTTTCATCTTTTCTCAATTTATCATAATGTTGTTTTTGATCTAGATATGAAATTTTGTTTTACATAGAATTGGAATCAATACTGAAAA
>NW_022104109.1:8621-10271 GCF_000313985.2 Echinops telfairi
GGAGCTTGCCATCTAATGGCTACTTGATATTTTGTGTACATATTTTTTTAGCTTTCATTGAGAGAGCATAGTTCTTGGAACTCTCTAGCCTGTCAATCAGGTCACAGCCTGATGGTACCTCCTTGGGGGTATGACTACTCATAAAGTGGGTCCTGGGAACCTCTCCCCCTCTCCCTCTGCTCTTACTTTCTTGTTGGGGAGCCATGTTGAGACATGCCACAGCCCCGTGTTGTTTCCACCACCATTGAATCCACAAGTTTTTTCACTCCTCTGCCTGTGATCTTTCTGCATTTTTCATCATTTCATGTGACTATGTGAGTCTCAAGAGGGACTATGGACTAGAATGGGACTTATGGACTAGTATCAGACTTATGGACTTCAGTTGGACTGGGCTGCAATGTTTTATTAAAGCATGATTGCTTCTTGATATACTGCTCTCTTATACATATGATATAACTCTGATATAAAGCTCTGTCTTACACATATATGAATGTTCCTGGATTTGTTTCTTTAATCAACCTGGATTTGTGACTATCAGGATAAAACTAAAATGCATACAAATCAAAATCTGTCAGCCTCATTTAACCATAATACTCCATAAATAAACAAAACAAAAATATTCTATACTTAACCATTGCAGTTATGTGAACACCTACACCTTAATCCTATAATTCTATCAATATATTACGCCACCTGTGATAGTTTGGGTAAACTAGAGAAACAAATTCATAGAGACTCATATGTGTATGAGAAAGAAGTTTATATACAAGAGCAATTGAATATTGAGAAAATATCCCAGCCCAGTCCAGATCAAGTCCATAAGTCCAATATTAGTCCATATGCCCAATACCAATCAATAAATTCCTCTTCAGACTCAGGAAACACATGCAATGATACTTAATGCAGGTAGATCACAGGCCAGTGGGTTGGAAGTCTTGTGGATCCAGTGGCGTTGCAAGCATCTCAGTGATGGCAGGGGTCTCCACCTAGCTTCTCCAGCTCAGGGCACCAGTGTAGTTCCATGCGTCTTAGCTGCTATGTCTTCCAAGAAGTAAGCAGAGAAAGAGTATATCTCCTGCCTCCAAGGAGAAATTAGAGACGTTCCCAGAATCCTCAGGAGAAGGCCATGCCTACACAGAGGCCTCATTGACTATGACCTAATTGACAGACTAGACTCTACTCCTTCACTCTGAGCCCTCCCAAGTCCCAAATTGACATTATGTAACCACATTATGTAACTATCACATCACTTATGAAAGTTTATAAGCCAGGAAGTTCTTGCTTTCATCCTCCCTATTTTGGGTATCCACTTTCTATAGTGTCCGCTTATATCAACCCAGTCCTCTAAGGAGACAAGCATGTGCTTAGATGTGAAGAATCTTCATTCCAGTTGGAACGTTGTAAGTCCACATCCATAAGCGAAGGCAAATCAGGACAAGCTGTCCATAAAATTAGCCACAAAATGTACCAATTCACAGGCTCAAAAATATTCTCTTCATCTGGTTGGGTTCTGGTCATCTCACTGTGGGCAACCTCACTTAGCCTCACTGGGATGCGATGCCCACTAGCACATTATGGTGCCAGGAGTGGGGTTTGAACCCACACAGACATATGTCCATTGGATGTGTTAGTCTGGGTACTTTAGAAAAA
>NW_022104109.1:11809-12755 GCF_000313985.2 Echinops telfairi
TTAAATACAGCAATAATATAGATACACAGACATACTAATTCTAGTCAGGAATATAATTATGATATTTCAATTTTTAAAATCCACAATTAATGTTTAATAAATTACACAATCATAAATCACAGATTTGGCTGAAATGCATAAATTTGTAGCAAAGCTTTGTAGTTACAAAATAACCAAAAAATTATCAATCAATGTACAAAATGCTTTTTCCACCTTTGTGTCATATTCCTGGATCCTTCACCAGTGTTACTTGAGGAAAAAGAAGAAAATCAAACCAAATGAAATACTGAAATGAGAATCACTAATGCTATTAAATAGGAAAAGAAATAAATTAAAATCTAGCAGCCATCAGCAAAAGTAGAGCAAAAAAAACCTGCTGTAAAAAAGAAACAAAGAAATTTGTTACAAAACTGTATGTATCATACTCTTTCAAACCAGCACAATATGATCCTGAATACAATGGTACATCAATCTTTTCTTTTTTCCTGGAAGATATGGAAATTCAAGTTCATTTTTGGATATTTTGCCTGGGTAGATGTTTTGTAATGTGAATTCTACTCAGCTATTACAAAGTGGACCAGGAAAAATATTTATGGATTCTGGGGAAGATGAACACTGTAATACATTGATTGGGAAAGTGGATACTCTAGTCAAAATATGGGACTGATAACTAATCATCACTTTTGGAGGAAGTCCTAACCTGGCCTTGCATACTCTCCCTCGAAGCTTAACAGCATCTCTGTTTTCACAATCAGTAGTCTATATTGCTATCTTATTACCTTTAACTATGACATTAACAATAGCGCTGCATACATTATCACTGTAATCATCAAAAGATTCTACAATCAGGCACAGCAGTGTCTCTAGCCAAATGATTGAAGTCACTTCATTTCTGCTGTTTGTTAATGATAATTAACCACTGTCTTCCTCATTCATTCTTCTTATC
>NW_022104110.1:0-955 GCF_000313985.2 Echinops telfairi
ATATTTGTTCTCACAACAGTTTATCTTTTAAAAATTGAATTAAAGCAGACAGTGTTAGGAACAATTCCTCAGAATGCATCTAACCCTCATTCATCATGAGTGGAATGGCCAAGTTGGTGCCCACACACTTTCAATCAAGTACCTGCAGATTCAAGGTGAAATTAAGCTTTATAGTTACAGAAATTATATTTAATGCACAAAATCAAGGGGGGGACTGCCAAATCTAAAAGTACTAATTGATAAGAAGCATTAAAGATATTTGCTAACCAATGATGACCTTAGTTTTCAGTATCTCCAGTATTGTTTACTTGCATAATGCCACCACTCTATGTGGGAAAGACTTCTTGGAATACAATTACAGAGAAAGCGCATATTTGGTTATTTCATAGCTCAGAGGACAGTAAAGTATTTATTGTCATCTTTATCACAGCGAGCTTCCCTAATCAAATAATGTTTTGCTTGTTTAGAATCTAAAAATCTAAATACTACATAAAACTTATGGTTAACTACCAAAAAGATTGAATTTAATAGCATAAATTTTATTATTTGTTTTCTTTTGATTTTCCCCTCAGATATTTCCTCCACTTTATATAAAGTCAGCATTAACTTGAAAAAATAATTACTTCTATTAAGACATTTTGGATATTAATTATATTTTATACTACAGGAATATATTCTGAAATTAATCAGGTTTATAAAAAAAACTCTGAACTACAATTTTAAAATGTTGGAAGAGTGACAAAAAGTTGCATCCTCAAAAAAATCTTGTATTCAGACCTACAAGAACTAAGCACAAGTGATAAAATTAATCTTCTTACCTCTTACCTAACCTCTTCTGTACTCTATCTTATTATGTGATACAGAGTATAAGGGTATTTAGTTTTTAGCAGATAGTTAAAAACATATTTGTGGATCATGTATTACTCCTTAGAAGAAATATATTTACTTTACTTAT
>NW_022104110.1:2025-3342 GCF_000313985.2 Echinops telfairi
GTTTTCTCAGTAAACAGGGTGTGAATATTTCTAAATACATTTTCTATTACAGTTACTGTTTTGTTTTGATGTAAAAGTTCTTAAAGTAAAAAAAAACAGAGACATCAAGTTACACTTTGCATTTGGCAAATCTGCTTCACAAGACCTTTGCAGAACAGCTAATTACTTAATTTGGCTCTTCGAGCCTTAATCTTGCTAACCTCCAAAACCACCTTTCATGATTGTCTAGGCAAAAAGATAAGGCAAGATGCGGATAGGATTCAGTCATGAGAACTTGTTAACAGAATACATTATGATCACCATCTTGCTGCATATAGAAAACACTATCTCAGAAGTCTGAGGAGGGATCATACTATCAGCAAGAGCCAGAAGTGGAGTGCCTACACCTAGACCCTGATATCCTTGCTCATTGACCTTCTTTGATCCAAGATATAGCTGTGACATAGGAGGATTGTCGGAGGAGCAGCAGCAGAAGTAGAAGGTATTGCATAAAGCAGAGTGGTAGACTTCCCAGCCTATAGAACACGTAAAGCTGATCGCTTTTGGCTAGGAGACAACTTGTGAAGCTAGTTGCCTCAGGACACACTTGATTTTGGGAGCTGGGTTTTCTGATCCATAAGCTGGAACAGAGTGCTCAAGCTGAGGCAAATTATGGATTGGCGTCACCCCCTGGACATTTATTAGGAAGCCCAAAAAGCACTTTGTAACATCCCCTAACTGAACAACCCTGCTCCGAACATTTTCACCTGAATTATAACCCATTTACTTCCACAATAAACCTCATAATCATGGGCATTGTCTGTGTGCTCTGTGGCCATGGGAATGAATTATAAAACCTGCTTGTAGAGAGGACTGTGTGCAGTAGCACAACCTCTTTAACATGTTAAAGAGCAAATATGGCACCTTAAGCACTAAGGTGTGTATAACCCAAATTACCACCACTTGCCAGTCAGTTTGTCATACACTGGTGTCTGTGTGTGCTGTGATGCTGAACGCTGTCATTGGTATTTCAAACACCAGCAAGGTTACCCAAAGTGAACAGTTTTCAATGGTGGTCCAAGACTAAGAACAGACTACAAAGAATGAATAGGCTTTTATGGAAATAGCTACTGAAAAATGTATGGATAGCATTGAAACATCGTTAAGGGATTGACATAGTGGCTGCAAAAATGGACTCAAACAGAAGAACAATTGTGAGGATGGCCCAGGACCTGGCAGTGTTCCCTTTTATTTTACATAGGATTCCTAGGCATTGGAACCAACTAGACAACACCTAATAACAACCCAAGTCAGGATGTTTTCAAACTGTCTTGCTCC
>NW_022104110.1:8464-9417 GCF_000313985.2 Echinops telfairi
TTATGAATCAGGTGACCCCTGAAAAAGGGTTGTTCCACCCCCAAGGGGGTCACGACCCACAAGTTGAGAACATCTACAATTGTAGATTTTCAGGTTATGTCCAATTGGGATTTAATGAATGTAATCAGATTTTGAAACTAGTTAGTCTCTAGGACGACTTTGATTTGTGATAAAGTCATCATTTGACTTGTCCTTGGGCCATAGTTGGGGACAATTACTACCTATGAGGATGAAAGGTATACAAGATGAAGCTGCCAGGTATTTATGGCTATTGAGGTTGCACACCCACCCCTGCATACTTTTCATATGTGAAAACAGGTTACATAGACAATAATCATTGTAACAAATCTAATAAATTAGGAAAAAGAATTACAGAGAATTTTTGTTATTAACCATCCACACATACTTAATACTAACATTAAAGTCAACACAGAATAAATCCAATTGACTTTTCAGAAACAAGGTTTGAGGAGGCTCTAAAAGTTTTTTTTGAAAGTAAAATTAAAATATAACAGATTTTTTCTATGAAATCCAAAACTTCTTGTCCACCAATAGTTCCATATTTCCCCCCACTTATCCAGTACCTTCTACTGTGGTCTCCTTTTGAGAAGTTAGCAGAGGTAGCTAAACACCATCTAGTTCTTTTGGTCACAAAGTCATGAGGGATGATATTCCTCCTGACTGATCGCTTCCATGGGTCCTTGTTTTTTTTCCTTCTTTCCTTTGAAAGGTGAGGATCTACAGTTGAGCATTAGATAACCTCTCATGAGTTTTGAAGAATCCAGTCAGCAACTACTTTCAATAGAGTGTAGAATATTACTTTTATGGATTATGTCAGTACCAGTTGACCTTAGTGTCCCCCTACACCTTTGTTCTGAGAACCTGGGCCCCATGGCATATCCCTTTAAGATGTTTGTTTGTGTCTAAGAAGATCATATAAGTTTCCTTGCTGT
>NW_022104110.1:10847-12703 GCF_000313985.2 Echinops telfairi
TTTTTTTTTCTTCAGCTCTACCCTCCCTCTGTGTTCTCCATCTCAGATAATTTAATAATCTCCAACATGCTCATCCACTTGTTCACCTTACTATTTCCCTATTCAATTTTCAAAGGCTTTGAAGCAAGTCACAAATTAAATCTAGTCTATTCTGAAATATGTTACATTTGCCTTCTGGTTTCTGTGTGTACTGTTCTCTGCCTCAGTTTTGTCTGTGGACAATACTGCTAGCCTTTTCATGTCTGTATCAGCCTCTTCGTTAAAAAGCAAATGGAAATAATTTAATGTTTATGGGATAAAAGTATATATAATAATGAGTGCAGATAAAATGTGAGAAATACTATGTACATAGAAAATATAAAGGATATAATATATTTGCCCATAATTCAAATTTAATAATGTATGTCAATTTGTTCTGTAGTTGATTAAGCCAGAAGTCGTGAACATTACACTCAGCTAAACAACAAGGTCATAGAAAATTTACCTAGCTTGAATTAAATCAATATCATTTTGTTACTCTTTATTCTAAGCTCTAAAGACCACATAAAATCAACAAACTATTGATGCAACTAAATCTTCTCCAGTGAGATTTATGAGGCACTGATATGAGGTTGGCTCAGCAATAATCTGAGATATGAAATATTCATTTTTTTCCATGAGACTCCATTTATGTAGGTTTCCTTGTTTAGAACTTCAAATTCACCAAAGTTCAATAGCACTGCATAGTTTTAACTCACAACAATACAATTTTATAAAAATAAAAACCTTGGTAATTACAAAGAGATCTCAGGTTTTATACCATAGACAATGTTTTATCTCTCAAGTTTAAATGCAAGCCCAAGTGTATTTTAGAGGCAGGAAGAATGCATTTGTCTAAGAATGATTGAGTATACCTAAACCAAATATGGGAAATTACCTTATTGGACAATAAATGGGGGAGATAATTGACTAAGGCAGAAACTTAACTGAACAATGTTCTTAAAAACTTTCCCTCTAACCTATTTTAAAGCTTCCTTATTATTTATTCTTTGTATTATTAGGTTTATATTAAATATGCACCTGAGGATAATTTTATGTATTTTAATAAATAGTGATTACAAAGTTTTATATAATTGTTTTAGCTAATTTATTTTTGTTTTGGTTTCCTTTAAATCATTTCATGAACAGTATAGTTGCAGAATCAAAATCAAAATTACAATTGGTTTTAATGATATCTGAAACTAATTTTTAGATCATTCTTTGCTAATCAAAGTGCATTGTTTTCTCCAATCATATTTGCCTGTATTTAACAGAAGTAGTTCTGTTTTTATTTTTTTAATGTTTGTGTTTTTATTTATTTGAACAGCACTGGGGAGCATGATCATTATTATCCCATCAATCATGAGATTGAATATCCTTGGTAAAGTGTTGTGGTAAACATTAGAGGGAAGCCTCAAATTTGAAGCAGGTGAATAATTGGAGTATAATTATCTCTAAATTCACTGCAGGCAAAGGCTAAGTGACAGAGAAAGCCATGATTGTGGCCTTGGATCCCATGCTTTTGGATGACTTTATTACAAGCAAATTTCTATGATTTGCATACTGGTTGCCTTCCAGCACTCCTTTCATTAGGCAGTTTTTATTCTGACTTCTGCCTAATCCGCCAGAGGCCTATTGTTTTATTGGTTATGAGAAAGGTAGCCATACGATTTAGTCTCAGACTGGGGCAGCTAGCTGCTCATGGACAATATAGCTAGCAAGGTAATTATGACAGAGGACTTACCTATAAACCAAGAGAGTTGTAGATAAATCAGGATAGATGGTATTTCTGGGTATAAGATGTCAAAAAATAGATGAAGCAAAAGTCTGACCTCCTC
>NW_022104111.1:0-1582 GCF_000313985.2 Echinops telfairi
TCTTCTCAGGTGCCATTTGACATTTTTTCCAGCTCTTTGACTTCACCATGTATTCCATTTGCCTTGGCTTGTCTTTGATTCAGTGTAAGTTTGAGAGTCTCCTCTGACATCCACTTTGATCTTTTGTTCATTTCTTATCTTTTTAATGATCTATTTTTAACAATTTTATTAGTACTTCATCAACATGTCATAAATTCAATAATTCAGTCATATGAAGAAGAATTGTACAATTACTACCACATTCAATTCTATAAATTTTCTTCTTCTTTTTACTCATTGTTTTTATTTTTTTCTAATTTGGGCAAAAATTACTAAGAAAAACTCTCCAATTCCACAAATTCTCCATGTATAATTGAGTGCCATTGATTGTGCTCCATATTACATGAATCATTGTTGATATCCTTCTCCAAATTCTTCCACCACCACCAGGAACATAAACTCAATGCCTCCTAAAGGAAAAATCTTTCTCGACGCATAACAATGATTGGTCAAGTTAGACTTCTTGCCTTTTTCCTTTCTTATGAATGATGCTCTCGATGTTCTCCCACAGCTCTCGAGGTCTTCTGCCTTTAGAGTTATTTTGCAGTTAATCCCTTCTTGAGATGTTCTCAAAATCAGCTGAGATAAACTCGTTTAAATTTTTGCTGCCATGGACTTGTTTTACTTTTGGCAACTTCAACCTGAACTTACATATGAGCAATTGTTACAGAGCCTACTGCTGGCCTAGTTTTAGATGTTGGTATTAAACTTTTCCATTGTCTCATATTTCATCTGGAGAGGTTCTTATGTATAGCTACCGCTTGTGATATTAAAAAAGGATGGTTTCTAAGAACAAATCTTTGTCCACCCAAAATTTAATCCTGTGACCCCCACCTTCATTTCTATCACCAAGTTTCAATTTTCCAACTACTGTTCCATTTTCTCTTTTTCCAACTTGGGCATTCCAACTGCCAATTATTATCAATGCACCTTCATTGCATGTTTCATCAATTTCACACTCAAGTCTATAGAATTCTTCAGTGTGTTCATCACTAGCTTTTGTGGTTGGTACATACATTTGAATAATAGTTGTCAAATTGGGTGCATATCCTTGAGGGGGAAAGATATATCACAGACCATGTTGTGCTTCCAGATTGATTTTGCAATGGCCTTTTGACAATGAATGTTACGTCATTTCTCTGTATAGTGTCATCTCCTGCATACTATATCATATGATTTCTGATTCAAAATGGCCAATACCAGTCCTTTTCAGCTCCCTAATGCTTAGAATAGCCATTTTGATGTGTTTCATTTCATTTTGATGACGATCAATCTTCCTAGATTCATACCTCACACATTCCAAGTTCTGATAATTAGCAAATTTTGCAGCAACTTTCTTCTTCATTGATTCATCTTAGTCTGGAAGTTCCACGGAAACTTGTTTACATGGGGTGACCATGCTGACATTTAAAATATCAGTGACATAGATTCTAGCATTACAGCAACACAAAAGCCACCACACTATGACAAACTGACAGACTATGACAAATAGACAGTATTACCTTTTCCTGCATGGAATTAGTAAGAATGGGGGTGGGGTGTG
>NW_022104111.1:8920-9853 GCF_000313985.2 Echinops telfairi
AAATTTAAGCCAATGTGGTAGTTACATAATCTGGTGTCAATTTGAGAGGATTATGAGTGTAGAGGTTGATTCTGGCCTGTCAATCAAGATATAACTGAAGAGGCCTTTGTGTGGACATGGCCTTCTCCTGAGAATTCTGGGAACTCCTATATTTCCTCCTTGGAGGCAGGCAAAAACTCTCTTTCTCAGTTTAGTCCCTGTGAGATATCCTAGATGAAAAAAAGTTCTCCCGTGGCTCACTCCCTGAGATGCTCTCCTGATAAGACACATGGCACTATGCTGATAGATCCTGTACCCTGGGAACTGGAGAAACCATGTGGAGACCACTGCCAGCACTGATATTCTTACAACGCCACTGGATCCAAACACTTTCTACCCACTGGCACTGGATCCAAACACCTTCTACCCAATGGTTTGTAATCATCCTGCACTCGGCATCATTGCATGTGCTTCGTGAGTCTGAAGAGGACTTTACATATTGGGATCTGACATATGGGCTAATATCAACCTTAAGGACTTGATCTGGACTGGGTTGGGATGCTTTCTTAATGTACAATTACCCTTTATATAAAATATTCTTCCTGGATTTGTTTCCTAGTGTACTCAGACTAACAGCCGATATCACTCCCTCCTTCAGATTTGGATTTTGTTATTTACAATCTACGGATCACACAGGCTGGTGAGCTATTTTCATGTGGGCTTAGTTGATGTTTCACTTGGATGGCTACTTTTTTAAGGCAAGACTTTATGTCCCCAGGTGCTATTCTTTTTTTTTTTTTAAATTGGGAGCTTTTAAATACTCCATGATTCAATTATATTAAGCATGATTTTACAATTTCTGCCACCATCACTTTCAAAACATTTTATTTTTTCTTGCATTCTTTAGTATCAGCTACCCTATCCCTGTCTGCCCTCATCCTACCCACCCCCCCC
>NW_022104111.1:11818-12750 GCF_000313985.2 Echinops telfairi
GGATATTTGCTTGTTTTGGCCCAAACTCCAATGTATCAACTGTTCAAAATTTTCTCTCATCTGTGTTCTACTCCATAGTGCCTGCCTTTGTGAATCCACTTATCTTTAGCCTGAGGAACAAGGAAATCAAGAGTGCTCTGGGCAGAATGATGTTTAGATATTCCAAGTTCTCCTAAGGCTTGTGGTTCCTTCTGTGTGTTTGTGTGCTCCTTTGTTTTTCTTGAAAAAAATATTTCAATCACATAGTCTTTAACTTTGACATTCAGATAAAGTTAAAAATGTGATACATTTTGGCTTTTGATAAACAAGGGGGGTATATAATTATACAGTACTTAATCATTTGGAAAAAGTTTTACTTAAATTCAATGAGTTATTATTACTAGTAAATCCTTTTGTGAATATTAATAATTCTATGTTAAATATTGGATAAATAGTGCAATATTATTAATCCAATAGTGTTTTCCATAAGGAAATATACTAGGGCCTTAAATCATATTCTCATGTCTTCTCTCATTGTTTGATAAAGCTTGGTTGAAAACTCAGAATTCTATAGCAATATTTTCCTTAATTTTTAAAATGTACACATCAAAGTATGCTCTAAGTTGTCAATTTGCACACAAATATTCAACGATATTTGTCTGATTTTTTCACTTAGATTCTATATTGTGGTTATTTTTGCTCAAGTTGTTTTAATCCCATTGATTTTGACTCACCCAAAACTTCATTTTTTTGTTCCGTTTACTTAGTGCTGTCTGCTAAGTGTTGGACTGCTCACTACAAGATTAGTTGGTTCAAACACACCTGAGTGATAAGACGAGCTGCTCACATAGCAATTTACAATCTAAAAACCCTCTGAGTTAGTTAATTGTGCCAGCCTGGCCGATAATCACATGTGGGGCTGGTTGAAAGGCGGAGGGATAAATGGGTGGTGA
>NW_022104112.1:0-1613 GCF_000313985.2 Echinops telfairi
GAGACTTGCTCTGATTGTTTCACTGAGAAACAATAAGGCCCGTGCTGGGATAGAACAGAATTGAATAGACATTTATCTTTTCACAGGACAAATCAATGAGTAATTTTCTGCTTTGAATGCTATATTTAACCCGCTGTCTGGGGAAATGCTGTCAACTATGCCCTATTCCAACGTAGCTTTATTAGAGAGATTGTTTATTTTAAAAAAATCATTTCAGATTCTTGGGACTAAACCTTGACTTTGTTTAAACATTCCCAGCGAGTCCTTGCTCCCCATGCTCTGACCTGGTGTGCAGAATCTAAGAAGGAGGCTACGCGTCCTTGTGCCAGAAGCCTTGCTCCAATTCCTGGGAGGGGGCCAGACCTACGGACTCTACTCCATCAATTCACAGGTCAGCTTTAGTGCATGTCAAAGCCAAGGCTGGAAAGACACGTCTCCTTGCCCAGTGTCATCCTAGGGCCCAAACCAATAGAGTAGGTAGGGACAGTTGACAGGGAGTCCAGGTGGATGCCTTCTATTGTCCTGAACCCTGGAATAGCAATTGATTTGCTTTCCACTTGGAAGCTAAGACTCCCCAAGCTTCAGAGTCTGTCCTGGTTGTCAGTTTCCGTTTCATGCCGGACCTAGGGTAATGTCTTCTGAGGATGGGTCCATTCTACTGCCTATAGAAGCAATGGCAAGGTAGATGGAGACTGAGAGGGCACATGGATAGAGCAAGAGGTTGGGGCTAGCTTGTATCTGGGGCATCTTAGGAGGAACACTTAGATATTTGAAGCCTCCCATCAGAAACCCTCTGACCTGTTAAATAGGGACATGAGTAGTTGCTAGGGCAGGTTTTAGTCACACATGTCTATGTGTGGATTAGATGAGATTATGCCTTATGCATTGTGGGGACTTCATAGAAATTCTCCACTGAATTACCAGAGATTCTCCACAGATGCTCCATTTGGGAGTTGGCAACAGCTTAATGGCAGTGAGAGTATGAGGGGCGCTGAGCTGTACAAATGCTGTTTAATTGTTATTTATATATAAACATCCAGACATTACAGATGGGGGCAACTGGGAGAATAGGGTCACGACACTACAGCGAGCTTTCCTTATGTGTATTTAGGAACAGACACAGACTTCATACTGGTGGTAGGAAAACCAAAGACTCCCTGGTAATTCGTGGGTTACGCATTGGGGGGCTAAGACCAAGGTCTGTTGGTTAAAACTCCCCAGGGGGGTTAGTAGGTTTGGATAGAAAAACTGCTTCTGGAAACCCTTCAAGGCAGCTTTCAAAGAAAAACGCCTTGCAGTGGGGTAGCCCTTCCTGTGGGGGCAGCCTCTTGGTGCCGACTGAATCCATCTTTGTGGCTTAGTCACAGTGGCACTAGCTTAACATTGTGCAAGACAACACGTTATGGTCCAAACAGCAAAGCAGGCAGGCCCATGCCCTGGAAAGCAATGCCTTCCTACCCTCAGCCTGTTCCTTGATATGCAAAGGCTGCTGGGGATGAAGTGGTGAGTTCCTGCCAGTTCCTGGATCAGGAATGCCTCTCCGAGCAGTTCTCATCATGGACTGTAGATGGCGGTGTTGCACCACAGAAATCCTTTTCAGACAGGTGGTGGGC
>NW_022104112.1:2270-4128 GCF_000313985.2 Echinops telfairi
GCTTTCGTTAGTTGTTTGTTTTTGTTTTTGTGGAAAGACACCCTCTCCCCACCCCCACCCAAGTCACTTCTGAAGCTCTTCTTTGTCCATGATCATCATTTTCTAGAAGGCTCTCCATCGTGCTCTGCTTCCTGGAAGTGAGGGCCGGAGAACCTTGAATGGAAGAAACAAACCCGAGACAAGTTAGCCTTTCAGCTGCCTGGGCTCTCAAACAGCGTTGCCTCTAAGAATGCTTTGGGAGACTTATAAAGATCACCCACGCCCCTGGGTTGTATCAAAGGCAAATGAGTGCAGGATCTCTGGGGCTGGGGCTCTTTATAGGGTTTCGCTGTGTCCTGTGAGCAGGGATTGACAGCCACAGCAAACGCCCTGGGCTCCCTGACATTGTTAGGTGCCTGGGGGGACTTGGGCCTGTGGTTTCCCAGGCGGCAGAAGGATGTCTCTCCTTTCCTTCCTGAAAACACAGTGGAGCTCCTCGGGCCGCAGCACGTGCCTGGGGAAGGTTGGTGTTGGTGCACTTTGTGCAGAGTGGGCGGCCCAGCCATTCTCCCGTAGACCCACTGCCAGGATTGATTCGCCCATCTGTTAGGCCAGCAGCTGAGCACTCTAACCTTTGCGCCACCGAAGATCCCTGTGTGGGTTTCAGAGAAGCGTTAGGATCCTGCATGGTGCCGTCCTACTCCCGCCCCCACACCCCCCAAGCCACCCCTCAGGTCTGGGAAGACGGGCTCTCTGCTTGCTACAGAATACAGCCCTGGGAGCCCTAGAAGGGTCACTATGTGCCGGCGTCCCCCGCGTGGCTGAGGATGTGCTTTTGGATGTAGTCAGTGCTCATAAAAGACCCCTGGTGGGACTGCAGAACACGCATTGGCTTGCGAACTGCTTGGTCGGTGGTTTAAAGCTTCCAGACACCACGTGGGTGAAAGATGAGGCTGTCTGCTCTCCGAACACTTAGAAAACCGTGGGAACCCGAGATAGGGGCCTCATTGCATCCGAAATGGTGTGAAGGCCGTGGGTTGGCTTTGGGTAGTGCTGCTCCAGAGTCCTGGTGGCCCTCTGGATGAAGCGGGGCTGTTGGAACACCGCCAAGTCAGTGGTTCGAACCTACCAGCTGCTTCGGTGGACAAAGAAGAGAAGGTGCGTTCCCACAAGGTTTCCTCTCAGAACGGTATGCCACAGTTCCAGTGTGGAGTAAGCAGCGTGGGTATGCATCGGAATTGAGTCAAAGGTAGTGGGTTTGGGTTTGAGGTTGGCTAGTACTATTCCCTGTCGGTCCCCTCACTGTCACTTTCCAAAACAGGACAGCTTTGATGACCGAAAAGTGACATAGTAGATTCCATCTGTTTTATTCATTTATTTCAAAAAATGTTGATTGAACCTTTTCCTTTGAGTCAGATGAAAGAGCAACCATTCTGGATTTTAAAATTCAGCAAGTGCCTAAGAAAACTTACAGTTCTTGTATGGTGTGTGCTGTGGAGGCCAAGGGCAGGGTTCTGGGACAGGGTGTGCTAGACGGATGTCATGTCACAGAATGCACCCCCAGGGAAGTGACACTGACAGGGAGACCTGAGAGTTGGCAAGAGTTGACTTGGTGGAGGTTGGAGGAGGGTGACACAGAGGCTAGAAGCTAAGGGCTATGGCTGTTGGGTGCCCTGGGATGACTTCTTACTTTTAGTGACCATATAGGACAGATATAACTACTGTCCCATGGAGTGCTCTTGGCTGTAATCTCTACCCAATCAGATGGCCATATCTGTTGTCTGCCGAGTGGCTGGATGGACCGATGGTCTTTCAGGGAGCCACAAAGTATTTAACCATTCGTGTCACCAAGACCATCTATCCCAAAGGTGAGAGGGAG
>NW_022104112.1:5966-6805 GCF_000313985.2 Echinops telfairi
GCATTCGGCATCATTGCATGTACTCTGTGAGTCTAAGGAGGACTTTATGAACTAGTATCATACATGTGAGCTAATATCAGACTTACAGACTTGATCTGGACTGGGCTGGGATCTTTTCTCAATAGACAATTTCTCTTGGATATAAGGCTCTTTCATATATATATGAGTGTCCATAGATTTGTTTCTCTCGCCAACCCAGCCTAACATAATGATACTTAGCCATAAAGTTATACATTAGCAGCTGCAATGGGACTAATAAAATAATCATTTTGAAGCTTTATTGCTCCTATCATCTTTGATATCACTGTCAGAAAAGTAACAGGGCACTAAGCCATTGCCAGCACCCCGAACTACTGAAGAGAACTCCTAAAGCTTCCGCATCTGCAAGAAGAAAAATCCAAGGTGTGAGGGCCAACAGGAAGCAGAGTTACAAATATCAGTTCAGTGTATAACTCAAAAGTTTCTGGACACGACTTAAGATATCATTTGACTTCGGAGTTACTCTCCCATAACCTCTCTCTTGGACATTATCTACTTGAATCACAAGGGCAATCTTCAGACATTCCATTTTCAAAACTATCCAATATGGTTTTATATATTTATATATATATAAAATTATATATCAATGCCAAACACCTATATTATCTGAAGCTAGTTTAAAAGCTGATGAAAATCACTGAACTTTCTGGGGTTGCTTTTTGTAAAATCCAAATTAATAAGCTGAAAGAATGTAATATAGTAATGAAATATTTTCCCATTAAGGATTAGATACCTTTAGAATTAGTTCCTACCGCTCCAACCCTTCTCATCTTCTTCAAGAATCTGTATCTTAACCTGCA
>NW_022104112.1:10409-12709 GCF_000313985.2 Echinops telfairi
CCCCAAAGGGTCAGGACCCACAGGTTGAGAACCACTGCTCTACACCCTCATTCAAGCAGCAAATATTGAGAACCTACCATTTTCTAAGGTACTTTGGTCCCCCACAACATAAACGAGGTCCCTGGGCTTCGAGTTTATATTCTAGGAACATGAAACAATCAATGTGGCATTTAATAAATAAGCATATATGACAATAAAGGCTACGAAGCCATTGAAATGCAGTGATGTGGCATCATTAAGGGCTGGTAGGACTAGCCTGCACCGTCAGAGAAGCTTTCTCTGGGACGAGACGTGACCCTTGAGCACTAAATGGCAACACGGTATCAGTCTTGCCAACATTTAGCCATAAGGCCTTCCAGGTATGGCGAATAATAAAAGCAAAGCCACTGGGGTAGGAAGTGAGCATTTAATGAGAAATGGAAGGAAAACCCTGTTTATTGAGCACCGGAAGTAAGGGAGAGACTCCTAAGAGGTAAATATTGAAAGTAGACAGGCTAGATCACAGGAACTTCTAAGTAAGGCAAAGACCATATAGATTTCAGCATAACTTCTGTGAGATGCCAAGGGAGGCTTTCAGCAGGATCTGAGGCATTTGTGAAAAAACCCTTTTGGTTTCTAGGGGAGAATGCATTGTAGTACGGAAGAGTGGACTCAAAGAGCCCACCGAGGGGACTAAGGACGGTCATTGAGGCTTGGATGGCAGGGGCAGCTCAGGTGAAATAGGTGCATCATATTTGCAAAGCAGACCAAGGCGAAGTTACTATTTTATTGATCAAAAGTGCCTGAACCCCTTTTCCTGGGCAATTGGAAAAATCGTGAATTTCTAAATATTCTGCTGTATTCTGTACTTCATGTGCCTGACATGTGTAACATGCCTCTGTTGCAAACCCACTTGCTTCACTTAGCCTGTCATGTCGACCTCACATAGGATCCTATGGCTACTTACATCACAGGACCGCTCACAGTATATGTACGTGTAATGGTGGTTTCTCTCCCTAAGAGGGAAGTGACACTTGGTGACGAGTACAGTGCTTGCCAGGGCTGGCATGTAATACATCTCTGTCGAATGAATAAAGCCTCATAAGACATCACTACAGAGAGGTGCAGATAAGGTCTTGGGGCCTAGTGATGGTCCCAGCATTTGATGAGTACCCCCAAAGGTCAGAAACCCATCCGGAGGACTTCTTTTAATGGCTCCAGGATCTTTCAAGAAGAATGAGCAGAACATCTTGAATGGTAATGATCTGGAAAATAGAAAGCTCCTCACAAATTGGAGAATGAAAATAGTTCGCACGGAATCTACCCCGTTACCGTAAAAGGCAAGTGAACTGGAGGGAGGAAGGAAAAAGCCATCCCAAGAAAATGAAAGATTAAATTTACCTGCCTACAGGTCAAGTTCTATTACCCAACACACTGATCTTACGGGTTATTATCATTCACTTCCTGAATGTATTTTAAAGCCTTGACTTGTATTCTTCTATATTTCATGCTACAATAATCCTCTAGGGAAATGAGTAAGCAAACAATCAGAGAAATAGACTTCTGCATAGTGTGGTCGTATGAAATTACGTAACACTAGGATTTCTGATTCAGACCATGTCATTACCTTACTTTGTTGAATGAGTGACTTCTCACTGTCTTAATTCTCTCATGCATAAGACAAAGAATATTTGAAAATGCACTTTATATCCTTTCTAACTTAGCTATCCATAAGTCCTATGACAGTCATTGTTATGGGATTTATTTTACTGCTTTGGGGATGATGTGAAAGGGAACAGAGAACCATAAGTATATTTAAAACATATATTAAATATTATATATTTATGTGCTAGCATATCTGACTGTGCATTAGCATAACTGAAGAAAGAACAGGAATAATTGATTAAAATGCTGGTGTGTTTAAGCTGAACAATTACAGTGCTTTGCATGAACAAATGCCCTTGATTCTATGCTTAACATGTTTAGAGTTATCAAAGCCCTTCCACATCTGACACTTAAATTAATTACAAAACTCACTCCTTGGTGGTTCTACAAGGTTGATGCAATCAGTTATATTTTAGAGATGGGTACATTGATACTAACAGAAGCCATATCTTCAAACTATATAGCTTGCACTAAGCATAACCAACATCTCTGGCTTCTAAACTAAAATTATACCCTTAACTCCATAAAATTCTTCTCGGTAGCTATGATTTTATATCTAGTACATTATGAAATTCCTGGGTAGTCATACAATGCAAATCTTAATCATTCCCATTGTCAAATGTTAAAACTAAAATTATGAGATGATAAGTAACTTT
>NW_022104113.1:0-1321 GCF_000313985.2 Echinops telfairi
TCAGACAAAAACAGGTTGAGGGTTAAAGGCTGGAGAAAAATGTACTAAGCAAACAGCAATGCAAAAACAGCAGGGGAGCAATCTTAATCTCTTACAAAATTTATCTCGAGGTATAAACCATAAAAAGAGACAAGGAGGGGCATTATATAATGCTCAAGGGAACAGTAGACCAAGAACCAGTGAGCATAATAAATATATATACATCCAGTGAGAGATCTGCAAAATTCATAAATCAAACACTCCAAAAGATGAAAAAAGAAATCACAGGCTCAGCAATTATAGTAGGTGAGTTTAATACACCACTCTCTGAAAAAGGCCGATCACAGGGAAAGGAACTTAACAAGGAAGCTACAGATCTAAACAATACAATTGGACGACATGACCTGATAGATCGTTTCAGAGCTTTCCACTCAAATGCAAAAAAAAAATCCACATTCTTTTCAAGCCCACATGGCACATACTCAAAGACAGACCACATTCTGGGACACAAATTGAAACAGTAAATTCAAGCACAAAGAAATCATACAAATTTCTCTCTCTGACCACTACTCCATAAGGCTGGAGATCACAAAAGGACGATAAAGAAAACAAGGGCAAAAAATTGGATGATGAATAACTCCATTGCAAAAGGAGGGGCATTGGCCCAGATCAGAGATGAAATCAGGACCTTTCTAGAAACCAATGAGAATGAAAATACCACGTACCAAAATCTTTTGGATACAGCAAAGGCATTTTTCAGAGAAAGGCTGATAGCAATAGATGCATACATGAAAAAGAAAGAGAGACTTATGGTTGACATGCTGTCACAAAATTTACACCAATTAGAGCAGAGTCAACATAACAATTCTACTAATAGCAAAAGGAAAGAAATAATAAAAATCAGAGCTGAGATACAGGAGAGGGAAAACAAGCAAACTATGGCAAAAATTAATGCAGCTAAAAGTTGGTTCTTCAAAAGGATTAACAGAATTGATAGACTGCTGGTAAACCTAACCAAGGAAAGGAAGGAACAAATTTAAATAGCAAAGATGAGGGATGAAACAGCTTATAATAAGAAAAAAAACCTTACTGCCCACTCAGGAGGTGGGCAAAGGAACTGAACAGAAGTTTCCCAGGGGCAGAAATCTGAATGGCCAATAAACATATGAGAAATTGTTCCCAATCATTAGCCATAAGATAAATGCAAATTAAAACAACTATGAGATACCACCTAACACCCTCAAAGATAGCTCAATTCAAAAAACTAGAAAGTAACAAGTGTTGGAGGGGTTGTGAGGAGATAGGAACTCTCATCCACTGCTCGCAGACCTGTAGGTATGTA
>NW_022104113.1:3543-4614 GCF_000313985.2 Echinops telfairi
GGATTAGACCAGAACATGCACACTGCTACAGATAAGAGCTCGCAACATAGGGAATCCAGCATAGATAAACCTGCCAGGACCAACAATGAGATTAGCAAGGTGGGAGGAGAAAGGGGGAATTGAACAATGGAAAAGTGGGTGAGGGTCAATGCAGAATGATGTAAGATATGGAAATAATAATCTATAACTTCTCTAGGGTTCATGAGGGAGGGTGAGCCTGGGAGGGAGGGCCAAGAAATGGGGAGCTGATGTCAGGAGCTCTAGTGGGAAGAGAACGCTTTGAAAATGAGGATGGCAGCATATGTGCAAATGTGCTTGACACAATAGATGAATGCAAAGATTGTGGTAAGAGATGTGGTAAGCCCCCAATAAAAGTTTTTAATAATAATATAAAAAAAACATACACCATTTCAATAGCTTCTGGGGTGTTTGATTCCAAGACAATGACTACATCCTTCATGTGCAACTCTCCCTCCTTCTCGGTTTCTCACTTATTTCACATAACCTCACTGCTTCCTAAGATTCTGGTCTAATCTTTTACATTGCTGTTGTCATTCTCATCCTATACAGATAGTTTTTAAAGGAGCATATAAGGCTCACGATAGACATAAGACAAGTGTTTGATTTGAAGAAGACATCAGGGTTTTTTTTTTTTTTTTTGGTTTAAGGTAGAAAGATAATCTCAGGGAAATAGTTTCAGGGGTTCATTCAGGAAATCTGAAGTCTAGGTGAATTTGAAATTCTGTTCTGCATTTTATGCCTTCTGATCAGAATTTTTCTATAGCGTCTTTGATCAAAATGTCCATTAACAGTAGCTAGGCATCAACCAGCTTTTTGGGTGTCTTGACCAAGGAGCAATTGAACATGGAAGCAGTTAGCCACATGTGCCACAGCCTTCTCCAGTTCTGGAGTTCCATAGGCTCTTGTTCCAGCTGCAGAGCGACTGGATTTACGCTCTGGAGGGCCACCTACAAGCTCCTCAGAGTCCAGGCCCCGTGCAACAGAAACGCCCACCTGATCCTGGGCCAATGAACTAGGATGTTCTGTGAAACCCACCATCTTCAACCTCCA
>NW_022104113.1:5682-6942 GCF_000313985.2 Echinops telfairi
TCTTATAGCATGTTCAGGACAGTGCATGAAGTTATATTCATCCATGTCGTTCAAGCATCACCCTTCTGTGTTTCCTTAATAGAAGTGAGTGTCCCTTAAGTCTGGGGTCCTCCTTTCCCATTCTCTTTCACCTCCATTGGTAACCACAACAAACTGGTCACTATGCACTTGGTTATTCTGCCTATTCTACACTTTTCTTTTTTTTTTTAAATCATAGGAAACGTTAATGAACGCTATTGACTGAACTATGCCATGTAACATTTTTGTGCTATTAAAGTTATTGTTACATATTATTTTCATTACCAAACCATCCCATGACAATGGATCCTTTTGAGAAGAACTTTCACATACATGGATAATATAATAGTAGTCCTTGTGTGACTGTAAGAATGGCTTGTAGGGGGTATCTGACCTCCTCTGACTTCACAAGGAGGGGAGGGGGAGTCAGACACAGTGCCCACTCCACCACTGATTCCTTTGAGGCAGAGTTCAGACATGCCTCCATCTCCAACCCTTTTGCCAATTCTGACATTAACCTTATTTCCCATATGGCATTCTTGACTTCTCTGCTGGACTTGGTAATTCGTTGCAAGAACGGATTATCCGGAAAAAACCCCCACAGAATCCCCCAAAAAATGTTCACGATTATGAGGTCTATTAGGGAAGTGAACAGGCTACAATTAAGGATCTGAAGTGCTGAGGATACAGTTCTCTCAGTCAGGCTACCTCTTCTTGGTGACACATGCAAGCATGTCTCATTGTGATCCTTCAGGTTTCACCGACATGATGCTTTGTTGTCCTTTGCCCTTCTTGAGATTACAGAGCTCTTTTAGCATCACTGATAAATGCTGATAAGGGCACCCCACTCCGCCAGACTCAGCAGTCCAAAGGCACTAACTTAGCTTTAGATCACCTGCGTAAGTGTCTCGAGGTCCCCTCCTCCATAAGCCAGCCTCCTGCCCATAGGCATTCATCTTTACTCATTCCATGGGTATGTAGGGCCAGGAAGCCTACTGCTCTGTCTCGTGACTTGTGGTTCTGTGCCTACCACGCTTCTGTTGTCTTCTTTCCTCTGCCACTCTTCAAGTGTCCCAGCTCTGTCACCTGGATCAAGGAAGTTCCGTGCACAGGGATCTTGGGTCCAAAGGGCACACTCCATTCCTGGCTTTTCTTTCATGGTGGTAGTGAGACACCCTCATTCCTGTTTGTTTTTTCCCCAATCATTTTATTGGGGCTCATATAATTCATCACAATCCATAC
>NW_022104113.1:8305-9488 GCF_000313985.2 Echinops telfairi
ATTGTGTAAAGCACATTTGCACATTCATTGCCCCCAACATTCTCAAAACATTTGCTCTTCACTTAAGCCCTTGGCATCAGCTCCTTATTTCCCCCCATGGTCCAACCTAGTCACTTACTTGGTGTGCAGTACAAAGCTGATGGTTAGAAATACCACAGTGTACCACAGTGGTGCGCTCACTTTTTATGATAAAGCTCTAGCATTCATTTTTTCCATAAAATGAAGTAAATATTTCACGCCTTGAAATATTTAGTAATGTAAGCATTTAGTTCCATAAAGATGTATTCCTATTTTCCTGAAATTTATTTTATTATGAGCCTATATTTAGCTTAACACTAGGCCATTACAACCAGCAAAACCCTATGGAGAAGTTCTACTGTGTAACTCATGGCATGCCATGAGTTGGAGGCTGACTCCCAAGCAGCTCGCAACAACAACAACAACAGCATTCACCCCTCAGGCCTCAGCAGTAGACCCCCTTTCTCCCAGAATCCTTCCTTGACTCTCCAAGGCTGGATCCGGTCTCCCTTCTCTGTGTATCCAAAGCTACATGTATTATGTGCGCCTATTTAACAGACGCTGGACTCTGATGGCTTAGGAGCTGTTATCTGTCTTTTCTTTGACTCCCTAGAACTTGTGATGGGTTGGCACTGAATAGGTACTTGATGAATATCTGTTGGGTAAGTAAATCATCATCCAATCATATGCATACTCTTGTTGGGGAAACACTGTCCTGACCAGACCTTGCCTAGCCAAGGATTAGCATTTTGGCATGCTTGGTGATCATAAACAATATTGTAAAATCCTGTCAATTGACATTTTGTGACTTACAGCTCTGTCTCCTATGAGCTTGGCTTGCATGAACCAGTCCCCGTTAATTTCATTAACTCTGCATGGAACTAACTACAAAATTAAGGTCCTCGAATGGCAGAGCTGATCATCAGCTCTTTGTGACATCCCTGAATGGCATCACCTCCTACACTCCTGACGGTGACGACCAGCTTCCATCAAATCTCTCTTCCTTGCCTCCAAAAGTCACACTTAAATGTAAGGCTAAGTCACGGGAAAGCTATGGCTCCTTTGAATAGAACCACTCTCTAATCTTCATTTGAATTAAAGCAACAATAGCCTAAGAAGTAATTTAAAGAGATTTTTCACTTTTTCTTGATTTGGTATAAAGTTT
>NW_022104113.1:11415-12637 GCF_000313985.2 Echinops telfairi
ACAAAATAATTATTTATAAATTATCAAGGGCTCATGAGGGAGGGGGAGCGGGGAGGGAGGGGGAAAATGAGGACCTAATGCCAGGGGCTTAAGTGGAGAGGAAATGTTTTGAGAATGATGAGGGCAGTGAATGTACAAATGTGCTTTACACAATTGATGTATGTATGGATTGTGATAAGAGTTGTATGAGACCAGACTCTTCTTGCCTGCTTCTTTGTAACTCCCACCAAAGTGGGAGTTCCGTGGGTGGGACCATACAGATTGGATGCATTTCCTCGTTTCTTGATGAGTCCGGTTAAGAGAAGGTGGAAAGAAATGCTGATAGGCTTATATGATTGTTAGGATAGGATTCTAGGATGTGAGTGATTGTTAACACAGTTCATTGGGATTGCAAAAACTATGGGACTTTAATGTGGGGCTTGGTCAATTTGGCCATCCTGCTGGGTAAAAAATGAGACATCTCAGTAACTGGAATGGATGAATCCACTCCCATCAAGAAAGAAGAACCAGGAGTGGAGTGTGTCCTCTGGTACCTGAAATCCGTGTGCACCTTGATTCATGAGACAGAAATCTGCCACCAGAAGAGTGGCAGGGCAGAATCAAAGACAAGAGAGAGAGCAATGTGATTCTTGACCATCGAGTGAGCCAAGCTGAGGGCCTTCAGGAAGAAGGCAGGCTTCCGGGCACTTAGTTGGAGAAGCTACGTTTTATGACTTAAGAAGCTAGAGCTGAGCACCTTTGGGCTGAGGCTTATGAGGGACGGATGTGCCCTTTGGGACATTCGTGGGCAGCACTAGAAGAGCTCTGTATCTCCATCCAAGCAGGGCTGAGTCCAAGGACCAGAGAGAGGCATCTCTGTGGCCACAGGTGAGAAGAGGCTCTCCTAACTGAAAGAACTGTATCCTAAGCATTTATGATCCTGAATTACAACTTCTTAGAAGCCCCGGTGGTATAGCGGTTACACGCTGGGCTGCTAACTGCAAGGGTGGCAGTTCACAACCACCGGCCGCACCTCTCAAGAAAGATGAGCCTTTCTCCTCCTGTAAGGAGTTGCGGTCTTAGAAACGCTCAGGGGCTGTTCTATAGGGTCGCTATGCACCAACATGGACTTGATGGCGGTGAGTTAGTTCTTTTTCAAACTTTTCTAATAAATGCCATCCTTGTGAGGATGGCCTGCAGGTTCTGTGTACCATCGCAACGAACGACCAAACTCAGCAGAGAA
>NW_022104114.1:0-1553 GCF_000313985.2 Echinops telfairi
AGAGTAGAAGGGCCCCCTAGGGTTTTCTAGGCTGTAATCTTTATAGTCATCACTTGTCTGTCAGTGTGGTGCTGTGATGCGGAAAGCTATGCCCTGTAGTTTCAAACACCAGCAAGATCACCCATCGCGGACAGGTTTTAGTAGTTTCCAGACTATGACAGACAGTGAAGAGGAGCCTCCTGGTCTACTTCTGAGCCAGTGAAAATATTAGCCAGTGAAAACCTCATGCAGACCATTGGATCGCCACAGAACATTATCTAATATAGTGCCAGAAACTGAGTCCCTCAGTTTGGAAGACAACATCTGATTGAGAAAGAGCCACTCTCTCAAAGTAGACTCAACATTAATGACATGGCTAGAGTAGAGCTTCAGGAGGAAAAGACCTCCAATGCAAGCATATTTAAAGCATATTTCATTTAGGCCGCCTTTCCCTCCTCATTCTTATTACATTTTTTTCAGAAATAAATGACCTATTATTAATCAAGCCCTTTCAGTACCGAAGCATAGATGAAGAGCCACCCAGTCTGATACTTTGACTTGTCCTCAGGGAAGCCCATGGTAGAGACGAGCATCCTTTCTGATTATGTAGAAAACCAGAAAACAAACTCACTGCTATTGAGTGGGTTCTGACTCATAGTGACCTGTGTAGGGGTTTCCAAGACTGTCAATCTTCATGGAAGCAGAAAGCTTAATTTTATTCCCAAGGAGCAGCTGTTGGGTGTGAATAACCAATCAGCGCTCTTTTGCTTATGTAGAAGACCCACAAAAATTAGGGAAAACCTTAAAGAGGTGGATTGACCCCATAGCTACATCAATGGCTCAAACATTCCAAAGATCTGGAAGATAGTGCAGGATGGCAACACTTTTTGCTTAGTTTTATATGAAGTCACTTTGCGTCTGTTTTAGAGCTTAAGTTCTAAGCACTTGGTTTGCTGAGGCCTGCAGCTTACAGTGAGAGATTTAACTCCATTTTCAATCCTGGTATAAATTCAGCTTCTATTTGAGATCCATTCAACACTGACTAGCAATGGGGCAGAAGCTTTGCTCTCAAGCAGAGGATGCTTGTAAGTAGATTGTCATTCTTCCAGCCAGCTCAGGGAAGGCAGTCTTGCCATCAGGGACTTGAAAGAAATTGGCATACCTAATGGAAACTGAAGCTGCACGATCATTAGCCATATCAATCTGGGTCTTGCTCTGCACAGTTTAAGAAACAAAGACAAACTGAGACAAAGTGAGAGAAGTTTTACTTTTATTGATCAGGCAAGAAGTTAAGTCTGGACCTGAGTTGCCAAGGCAAGCCCCTGAGAAAATGGGGATTTGTAGTTTCATGTGTATACCAGAAGGCAAATTGAGAGAATTATGAATATGTAACAGATTTCTGAAGAATGGTCATGAATATGCTACGATTCTTGGACAGTCAGTGGTTTGTCAAATTCTTCACTTCTAAATGTTGTCTGAATTGGTCTGGTGCTTCTTTTCAGCAACTTTTAGTTACTTGACCAAAGTTCTTTTGTTACCGGTACAGGTCACTTGTACCTGAAGTTTGTGGCTTT
>NW_022104114.1:3082-4176 GCF_000313985.2 Echinops telfairi
CATCCGACTATGTGGCTCATGAAAACTATGGATAACTTTGTGAAGAATGAGAATTCCAGAACACTTCATTGTGCACATAAGGAACTTGTCCATGGATCAAGAAGCCATTGTACAAATAGAACAAGGGAACACAGCACGGTTTAAAATGAGGAAAGATGTGCCTGGTCAGGGTTGTATCCTCTTACCATACTTTTAAATTAGTATTCTAAACAAAGCAGCAGAGAAGCTGTACTATATAAAGAAGAATACAGCATCAGGATTGGAGGACGGTTTATTAACAACTTGTAATATACAACCTTGTTTGTTGAAGGCTGTTGAACGTGAGGAGGACTTGAAGCACTTGATGATGAAGATCAAGGATTGTAGCCTTCAACATGGATTACAATTCAATGTAAAGAAGACCACATTCCTCACAATTGGACCCACAGTTAACATTATGATAAATGGAGAAAGGTTGAAGTTGTCAAAGATTTTTGTCTTGGTTGGACCTGCAATCAATGTTCATGGAAGCAGCAGTGAGGATATTAGAAGACATTGCATTAGGTTAATCTGCTGCACAAGACCTCTCTAGAGTATTGAAAAGCAAGGACTAGTGTGCATGACTGAAGGCATGGTATTTTCAGTTGCTCTATATGCATGTGAAAGTTGGACATTGAATAAGGTAGCCCAAAGAAGAATGGATGCATTTGCATTGTGGTGCTGGAGAAGAATATTGAAAGTATCATGGACTACTAAAAAGACAACTTGAGCTCTCTTGGAAGAAGTACAGCCTGAGTGCTCCTTAGAGGCAAGGATGGCTAGACTTTGTCTTACATACTGTGTTGGTCTGGGTAGACTAGAGAAACAAATTCATAGAGAATCATATGTGTATAGGAAAGAGCTTTATTTACAAAGTAATTGTACATTAAGAAAATATCCTTACCCAGTCCAGATCAAGTTCATAAGTCTGATATTAGCCCACATGTCTGATACCAATCTATAAAGTCCTCTTCAGACTCATGAAACATATACAATGATGCTGAATGCAGGAGGATCCAGGCCAGTGGGTGGAAAGTCTTGTGGATCCAGTGGCAGTGGAAGCATCTCAGAGCTGG
>NW_022104114.1:5763-11084 GCF_000313985.2 Echinops telfairi
GTAGAACGCACTCCAGAAACCTTAGAGTTCCCCTCATCTGCATGAGGTGTCTTTGCCCTGTTGGTTGTGAGGTGCCATCCAGTCAGCTGGTTCTGATTCACAGCACCGACCCGGCCCAGCAGAAGGAAACACTGCCCAGGCTTGCCCATCCTGACAATGATTCCTGCACTTGAGCCCATTGTCACCCTGTTTAGGACTTAAACTTTTTTCCCCCCTTACATTTTATTTGAGATTTGAGGTCTCCTTTAAAACAATATTTGGACCATTCATGGTACTTTCCTCCCCTCTGTCATCCCTTTTGCAACAGTGAGGAACAGATCTGTGGCCAACCGCAAGTGGCGAGGATGTCCTTTGTTTGCTACACTTAGGCAACATTGGGCACCATTATGGCCTCAGGCTGAGTCTCCCTCATCCAAATGACTTGCCTTTGGGTTGCCTTTATCCTGATTAAAACTTGAACTATCTTTAGATAGGGGGTCATTTGTCACCTTGGAACAAGTCAGAGTTGACTCCAAAGCAAGTGGTAACCACTAGGACAGCCGTAACCCACTTGAATGTGTGCCAGTTGTCAATCTTCCAGTTGTAAATCAATCTGAGGTTGTGAGCTGCCAGGTAGAGGAAGGAAAAGCCCAGCAAAGTGGAGATCTTGCTCTCCTGCGAAAGGCTGATAATGAATCACATGACACTGTAGCCCGGGCGCCAGGATGTCAATGTCAAAGATTGGCAGTAGCCGCAGCAGCTTTTTAAAAAGGTGAAGTGTGACCTCCCAAGCTCAGCCTGCGGTCCCACCGCATTCTCGCTTTTCTTTGGGGGGATAACAGCTGCCTTAGCTTATTTATCTGGTGGGCCTGCAATCGAGGGAGTGAGGAGGAAAGGTATAATGAGAGCAGAGTGGAGTTTCTGCTACAACTAGTAGCACTCTACCTCCTGTGGAGAGTAACTTGCATCTTAATGCATCTCACCGGAGAGTATGCATGGCCTTTTGAAATTGATTTCAATGATTGTACCATGACAGTGCAGCCTTTCTCACTACAAGGGGGATACATAGCACACTGCTTTTGGCCCTGGCAGTTTGAAGTGCTGTCAGTCCAAGTCTGCGGGCCCTCCATAGCACCTTTTGGAGACAGATGCTATCTTATCAGTCTGGGCTCCAGGTTGTAAAGCAACCACTACTTCTGGGCCTTTTGTTTGAAAGTAAGGGTGGTTCATGATGAACAAGGACAAACAAATCGCTGGTGGTATAGAAAGAACCCTGGCGGCACAGCGGGTTAAGTATTAGGTTGTCTGAAAGCCTCTTTGTCCTGTTTAAGACTTAATATATGTGTATATTATAAATTATATTCGAGATTTGGGGAGCCTTGGCATAGTGGGTTACACTGTGGGTTCCTAACCCCAAGATCAGCAGTGTCAAGCCACCAGCCACGTTAAGGGAGGAAGGTGGATTGCTACTCCCATAGACAGTCACCGTCTCAGAAACCCACAGGGGGACTTCTACCACGTCCTATAGGGTCGCTACGTGTGAAAATGGACTGACTCGAAGGCAGTGAGTTTGGATTTTTGTCTTGTCCCCTACAACAAAACCCAAACCTAAACCCATTGCCATCGAGTCAATTCCAACTCAGGCAGAGCCTACAGGACAGAGTAAAACTTCCTTAGGGTTTCTGAGGCTGGAAGTCTTTATAGAAGCTAAGTACCTCATCTTTGTCTTGTGGAGCAAGGAAAAGAAATCCTGGAAATGTAACATAATTTTAGATTTAGTTTGTTAAAAATTCAAAAAGTAACATCCTCCTCCATTGCAGTGAAAATTCTTTTTAAGTTAAATCATCAGATATATCCGGACTCAGGAAGGGTAAACACTGGGCCATGAAGATTCAGGGGATGGCGGCCTAATTGCCCCTGGAGAAGTGTTGGAATAGATAACTTTCTAATGATCATAGCAAAACCCTGCCTTCTTAGAGTATCCATTGTATCCTGGGACATTGTAAAAACCAGCTAATCCCTTCCTGAAATCATCGTGAAAACCCTGTTTCTTGCACATTAACATGTGAGGTCAGGACTGAACCCTGAAACAGCTCGAAGGAGGAACCTGGCTATTTTCCTTCTGCAAGCACTTGAGGAATAAACTTAGAATTTCTCGACTCAACCTGGTCTCTGTTTTTGACTAGGGTGACCGGCTCTCCCCTTGCAATTTGACAACAGTAGTGATCCACTTTCTAATGCACTCTGTCTGACAGCAAAGCTGCTTGTATCGCTGGAGCAGTGGTCAGGAAGAACTCAATGGAAGCGGAATCGGTGTGGAGATTCAAAGTAAGTGTAGAGCTTTCACAGTAATCTTCAGCCTTCGGTAAATTGAGTGCTCAGAATTTAAGCTCTAAAACAGTTTTAAACGCTTGGCCATTAATTGGTTCGAATTTACCCAGAGGCTTTACCCAAGAAAGACCAGTAATCTGCTTTTGAAAAGAATATAGCCAAGAAAAGTTCATGGGACTGGCAGACTCTGTCACAGGAGAACACTATGTGATCCTGATGTAGTACATCATGTAATGCCTACCAGTTGCACCCTGGGTGGTGCAAATGCTAAGAGCTTGGCTACTAAATAAGAAGTTGGAAGATCAAGTTCACCTGGGGATGCCTTGGAAGAAAGGCCCGGTGATCGATTTTGAAAAATGAATAACTGAAATTGTATTGGGGACTCTTAAAAACTTGCAAATGACTATCCAAGGCACAGAAATTGGTCTCTATTTGCCTGGAATAACAGGGGAAAGAGGAGATCCAGGAATAAGATGAGGATGTAGAATGTGTAGCTAATTGCCTCCTTTGCCATGAGACCAGATAGCACAGTACCTGGCTACTACTAGTGAACATTTTGCTCAAAACTTCCATAAAAGAAACCTGACCAAAAGGAGGGAAATTCAAATTCTCATGAACTTCAGACTTCCTGGAGCCAGAAAATTGGATGAACTATTTCCCTGAGATAAACTTTAAAATTTAAGCCAAAACACCAGCAATCAAACCCTAAAGCAGGGGACCTCAAGCTTTTAAAACAGGGGGCCAGTTCACTGTTCCTCAGACCCGTTGGAGGGCTGGACTATAGTTTTAAAAAATACTATGAACAAATTCCTATGCACATTGAACGTATCTTATTTTGAAGTAAAAAAACAAACGGGGCAAAAACACCCACGGCGGGCTGCATGTGGCCCACGGGTCGTAGTTTGAGGACCCCTGCCCCAAAGTCTTCTTAAAACCAAACAATATTGTAGCCCTGATAATTAGGAGTCCTAGTAGCCTAGTGGTTATATACTGGGCTGTTAACCACAAGGTCAGCAGTTTGAAACCACCAGGAGCTCCGTGAGAGAAAGATGAGGCTTTCTACTGCCATCAAGAGTTACAGTATCAGAAACCCACAGAGGCAGTTCTCTCCTGTCCTACACAGTTGCTAAGAGTCAGAATTGATTCAACGCAGTGTTTGTTCTTGTCCCCTACAACAAAACCCCAAACGTAAACCCACTGTGTTGGTTGCTAAGAGTGGGTATCGACTTGATGCCAGTGAGGGGGAGAGCATCATGGGCTTTGGATTAAGCTGCTGGAAGGTCAGCAATTCGAACACACGGGTCTCTCCATGGGAATAATATGCGGTTCTCTCTTCCTGTAAATATTTAAAAGTCCACTTGTTGAGTGAAGTGGGAGAAATGCAGGAATAAAGCGACAGGCTGAGTCTGGCCACTGACACCCATGGACCTGGTTTACAGGAATTAGAGAAGATGAGAGTGGATTGACTGAAGTTCATGACCTAACACAAAGGGGCTATGGTTTTCGAGAATTTGTGATGGGGCCTATGGTCTAAAGGCAAGGCAGCTAATGGGCATCCTGGTGAAGTTAAGTGAGGCAACCCACATTTAGTTGACCAGATAAGATTTTTCAGCCTGTTAACTGGTGAATATTGCTGCAGACTTTAAGGATGGCCTGTCCTGTTTTGGCTTTGCTTATAGATATGGGTTTCACAAGGTTCCAACTGCAATGAAGATTCTTCATGTCAAAGAATATGATTGTCTCCTCAGAGCACTGGGTTGATGTAAGTGGGCAATATAGAAATTGGATACCCAAAATGGGGAGGATAAAGACATGAAGTGGTTGGCTTACTAACTTTCATAGGTGCTGGACTATATTCATAGGATTATAGGATTATGATGTAGGTGTTCACTTAAATATAGGATATTTTTGTTTTGTTCACTTATAGAATATTATGTTTAAATGAGGGTGGTACATATTGAATTGTATGCATTTTATTGTTATCCTGTTAAGTACAGATATGATTTTATTACTGTTTGTTTGAAAATTATATATGGCTAAAGAGTTATGTGAAAGTGTCAAATTGACAAGGGGTAGTCTGTGGTAGTTACATTATCTGTTGTCAGTTTGATAGGATTAAGAGTGAAGGGGTGGAGTCTAGCCTGTCAATCAGGTTGTAGCTTGATGACCTCACTTGGAGGTGCTAAGGAGATAACTAGCTCTTTGGAGGTGCTAAAGAGATAACTAGCTTGCTGGAGGTGGGACACATGCTGACTCTCTGAGAGACATTTCTGATGAGAAGTCACATGAAGCTACCTTGATCCAGTCAGAGCCCAGGGGGCTGGAGGAACCATGTGGAGACCCCTGCCAGCGCTGTAATGCTTATAAGGCCACTGGATCCACAAGACTTCCCGCCCACTGGCCTGTGATCTTCCTGCCTTGGGCGTCATTGCATGTGTTTCATGAGACTGAAGAGGACTTTATAGATTGGTATCGGACATATTGGCTTATATCTGACTTATGAACATGATCTGGACTGGGATGTTTTCTCAATATTCAATTGCTCTTGTATATAAATCTCTTTCCTATACACATGTGAGTATTTATGAATTTGTTTTCCTAATCTACCCAGACTAACACACAGTGGATTTAGTTTTTTGTAAAATAGAACGTCAGTGAAAAAGAGGAAGACTTTTAACAAGGGGGCTTGCTACACAGAGGCTAAAATAAAGACACGTACAAACAGAAGATGACAAAGACTAGACAGAGTTTTGTTCTGTTATACATAGGGTTACTATTAGCTAGAAAAAACTCCATGGCACCTCAGTAACTAATAATAATAATAATAACAATAACCATATCCGACCAAGGTTATTTCAAGTCAATTGACTTTCCCTGACTGAGTACCCAACTGAGGTGACTACTACTTGGAGCAGCTCATTCCTTTCTGGAGTAGTGTGTCTACAGTTTGAAATACCTTGTCTTACAACTAGCTCCCAACTCTTACTTTGCAGTGTTCTGAAATTACCATT